>NC_133660.1:205506794-206106794 GCF_037893015.1 Macrotis lagotis
AGCAAGGTCATTACTAGAATTCCTTCATCAACTTAAAAAGAAAAGCAATTATTTAACCATTAAATAACTTCCCATGCAACAGTGACCCCAGTTTAGACAGAAGACCACAATGCACACAGGTCAAACATGTAAGCAAGTTTAGGCCAGATTTCACTGTTGTCTTAATAAAATTTAGTTTTATGCAACTAGCCGTCTGTATATTACACCATCTCCATTTTGACTTTACTTAGGTTTACTAAAGTGTTATGCATTCTTCTTTAAGCACATTTGTTTTAAACATGGATTAATTACTTAGGGGTTTCACATTTGGTGAATGTTAGCAGTGTGCTGGCCATCTTTGGTTTGTAGAGGAAATCTTAACCATGAACTATTCAAAGGGGCTAAAAAATCAACTTTAATTACTTTGTTTAAAGTTCTAGCTTAAAAGAAAAAATCAGAACTCAACCTTTTACCTATACTAAATCACTCCACACGAATTAGAACCGCACATCACAGAATTGCACAGGGATTACAAATATTACATCCAGTCTGCATAAATCGAATTCCACTACCGACCAGGTCACAAAATGGCTGCACTTTCTAATCTAAAACTAATTTGCATATTGTACACATTTAGGACATTTTAAAAAACTTGAGTCACAATAATGCATGCAAGTTTGTTTAGTTTTTTTGGAACAAATTTTATAATTTGCTCATGCTACCTAGATTCAAGAGAGCTTTTTTTTTAAATTCCTGAACATCTGCAATAACTCACCTCTGGTTAGTAAATAATTCTAGTGCATGCATATGGTGTATAACAGGTAAGTAAACATGCAATTTTTCTTCACATTCTAAAACTATGGCAGTTTAGGCCATATTGTGCTGCCTGCATTTCATCTGCAATGCAGTATGTCTTAAACGTTTTCAATCCCGTATTAATAGGTGGCATTACACATAACACCTATATAGCAGCAAAGCTAATACAGCTTGTGATTAAAAATGTTTAAAAATAGCTAATAAATCAGATTATCTTGAGGTATTATTTCTTGCAAGTCAAAATGGAGAGCAAAAATCAACCCTAATTTTTTAGTTTATGTATACACTGAAAATAGCAACAATAAAAATAAGCTTTTTGTAGCAGACATATTCCATCTTCACTATTATTTTGCTACCTTTGGTAAATTACTGGGGCAGATCTTGAAGTTAAAAACCCATGTTTAGAAATAAGTGCACGCTTCACCCACTAAATATAGCAGCAGACTGTGTGCCCCTATGCAAAAAACATTCTCATATCTAGTTTTAACTTTACATATAAAAATAACTTGGAGAAAATACAAAAAAACATTTTATTTTAACATGAAAATATCACAAAAATTAGTAAGCCTGAGATGTAGGGTTTTGGTGAAAAACAAGAGGCTTGTAGTGTTTTGGCTGCTGATAAAGATGCATGTATTGATAGCTGGGGTGAAAAGCAGAAGAATGCACTTATTTCTTCTGCACGTCAGTATCTTCAAACACAGTAAGCCACATGCACCCATCTTTTCCTTAAACAGAGGCTGGTTCACTAGACTTAGTTCCAGCGGAAGTGGATCTGACGTGGGCGGTCAGCGCCTTCCTTGACCAATGGCTTATGGAATTCACGTCCTGCACGGGAGTGGATGTTTGCCCAGCAAAACTCACAATAATACTGCAGGCAAGTGACATTGGCACAAAAGAAAGGGGCAAACTTCCCCCCACAGCGTGCGCCCTGGCATTCGTCACACATCTGGTCATCCAACACGTATGGCTTTACCTCCACCTGGAGAGATAAACAGAAGGAGAATTCTGTAAAACCTCGAGATGCTCTTTCTTTTTTTTTTTTAGGTTTTTTTTTTTTGCAAGGCAAAGGGGGTTAAGTGGCTTGCCCAAGGCCACACAGCTAGGTCATTATTAAGTGTCTGAGACTGGATTTGAACCCAGGTACTCCTGACTCTAAGGCCGGTGCTTTATCCACTACGCCACCTACCTGCCCCAAGATGCTCTTTCAACACTTGTCTATGATTCTTTAGGAAAAAGAACCTGGAAAGGAATAAAGTCAGTATTTCCAATGATAATTTTCCTCTGCTAGACTGTGGGTTTCTCCAGGGCAGTGGCTGCCCTTCCACTTTGATCGTTGAGTCTCCCTCAGCCCCAGAACAGAGTAGACTTTTGGTGAATGTTTATAATAAAAAGTCAGTGAAATAGCTCCCAAGGGCTGAAATTCATCCCATGTCTTTATATGGATAAATATAAAATTATATAGGAAGACTGAATTGGACCATTTATAGAGTATGTGAAGTTTACAAAGTGCGTTTCCCACAGTCATGCTGGGAGGTAGCTGGTGTCAAGTGTCATTTTCTTTACAGATCAGAAAACTCCGGATCGGAGAAGCTGAGGGCCGTTTTACCTGCGAGACTGTGATGTGTCTAAAGTCTTGGGTATCTAAAGATAACTCTACCAGTTTATACTTACTCTACCACAGTTTATAAACCATCATTTTTTTTTCTGATTTCCTCAAAGTTCTTGAACACTAATCATCCTTGTACTGAGGTACACACATATAACAATTATGATAACATTAGAAGTCTATAATTATACTTTCATTAAGATGCACGTTCCAGTCATTAATTGCAGTGAACACATTTAAAAATCTTTAAAATGACACAACAGTTATAATGGAGACAAAAGTGGATTATATCTTGGATTTGCCAAGTTCGCCACATATTTACTCTTCATCTTTTAAAATCAAATTACTCTATGCCAATCAGATGGCCAATGAGAGCCATCTGGAGTCATTTATTGAAGGGGGCAGAGGTATGTACTATTGTCATGTTGTTTGTCTGGTGTTCTAAGAAATCTCAACATTTAAAACAAAATAAGGAATCAAACTGGGAAGACCTGATATAGAAGGAGTTGGAACAGCCTCCATTTGGACTTATGTTTTTGCACTAAATCCTCAGAATGAATTACCTAGCTGTGTGACCTTGGGTAAGTCACTTAACCTCAATGCCTTGCAAAAAACAAAAAAAAATCCTCTTTTAAGTCCTCAGAATGGATTTTTGTGCTCTGCATCTGAACAAAGGTTGGCCCTCTCAAGATCTCATATCTTTTTATTTTTAATATATTTGTGTTGGAAAAAACCTAAGTGGTCATTTAGTCTCCCCCTGCTGCCCCTTTATTTGATAAGGAACCTAAGACTTGGAGATTCACACTGTTTGCTTGGTTTTTTTTAGGGTTTTTTTTTTTTGCAAGGCTAATGGGGTTAAGTGGCTTGCCCAAGGTCACACAGCTAGGTAATTATTAAGTGTCTGAGGCTGGATTTGAACTCAGGTACTCCTGACTCCAGGGCTGGTGTTCTATCCACTTGGCTACCTAGCTGCCCCAATTCACACTGTTAATAGGTAAAATTCATATTTGAGCCCAGAGCATCTGTCTCTGCAAGGTTATCCTTAAGATTCTACAATCTTAAAGCTAGTTTTGAAAGAGGCAAAGGAAGTAGAGGCCAAATTGCCACATTCACTGGATCATGGGAAAAAGTAAAGGAATTCTACTTTTGCCTGTGTAGATAACAAAAGGTGGCAAGTCCCAAAGAATTGGGAGTACCAGATCATCTGTACATAGGCCAAGAGGCAACAGTTAGAACTGAACATGGAAAAATTGATTGAATTAAGATTAGGTAAGAGTATGAAAAGCGTGTGTATGTATATATATGATTACCCTAAATATTTAATATATGTACAGAGTACATAATGAGAAATGCCAGACTGGATGAATCAAAGCCAGAAATATAGTTGCTGGGGGAAATATTAATAATCTCAGCTATGCAGACAAAACCATTCTGATGACAGAAAGTGAAGAAGAATTAAGAAGTCTCCAGAAGGTGAAAGGGAGGATGGAAAAGCTGGCTGGAAGCTTTACATCAAAAAAACTAAGATCATGTCAGCTGATCCCATAACTTCCTGGCATATAGGTGGAGAAGAAATGGAAGCAGTGTCAGATTTTATATCCTTGGGCTCAAAGATCATTGCTGATGGTGACTGCAGCCATGAAATTAAAAATCATTTGGTTCCTTGGAAGAAAAACTACTGCAAAAATGGACAGCATACTAAAAAGCAGAAACAGTATCTTGCCAATAAAGGTCTACAAGGTCTAAGTTATGCTTTTTCCAGAAACAATTTATGACTTTGAGAGTTAAGACTAATATGGAAAGGTGAGTGCCCCAGAATTATTTCTTTTTGAATTATGGTACTGGAAGAGACTTTTGAGAGTTCCTTGGACAGCACTGAGATCAAATCAGTCAACACTGAAATTAATTCAGGCTTTTAGTCACTGAATGGTCAAAAACTGAAGCTTTAGTTTAAATACTTTGGTCAAACAATGAGAAGACAAGACTCACTGGAAAAAACCCTGGTGTTGGAAAAGATTTAAGGCAAAAGAAAAAGGGGAAGGCAGAGAATGATATAGATGTGCCTTAGAAACAATGAACATGAACTTGAACAGACTTTGAGAGAATTAGAGGATAGAGAATTAGAGGGCTTGGTGTACTTTGAGCCACAATGTCACAAAAAAAATTACACACAACTGAAACACTCAACAACATCCATCTCCAAATTCAATACTTCTTTCACTGTATCATATACTACTTCTTCTAGGATGAAAAATGAATGGAAGAAATTAATTTTCTTTATTTAAAATGAATTCCATTTCTTGTTAATCACAGAGTAGCTGCTGAATCCATATTTTTTGAGCTGGTGAGATAAAATGATTTAAGAGCCAAATGTAAAAACAAAAATGTCAAAGTAGTGCATTCTTCTGGGGCTTTTGGTTCCCAATGTAGACAGTTTAAAAGATCTGAGAAAAATCTGCTTTTAAATAATTGCAAGTTATATATACTATAGCTTATATTACATAAAGTATATGTGGACTCTGTGTGTATCTCAGATAGACTAACTTCATAAACTTTGTAAACTGTAAGAACAGTAAATTCATGAGTTATCATTGTGTTAAACAAAGTAGAGCTAGCATAGTGTAGTGAAAATAACAACAAATACTTTGATAGAAAAGCTGCCATTTTATCAGTTCCACATCTAGAACCATTCTGAAATACCACTTACTTTCTGTGTGATCTTAGGCAAGTTCCCCTTTCTCAATCAGTGGGGGTTGCACTAGATCCACCTGTATGATCACTTCTAGTTCTAACATTTAAAAATTTTTGTAGACCTACAGAATCTCCTGGTGAGTTAAAAACATCCACAACTGACTACTGAGTTGAACATCTGAAGAATCAGAAAAGTCAGAAAACTAGAGAGGGGCAATTATCATCCTAATTTTCAAATTTTTTGACTAGGAAAAGTCTGCAAGCTATAGGTCAATGAGTTTAATGATCCTATACGGCACAAATGCTACAATGTATTACTTGAAAGGAATAATTTATGAGCATTTAGAAAAAGAAGTGGCAATCATAGAATGCTCCCCCCCACCAGAATTATTTCTTTAAGAATAAGTCATACCAGACAAATAACTTTACTTTCATTTTGTCAACTCTGCTTGACAGGGACAGGCAATGATGTAGACAAAGTTTTGCTAAACTTCATCAGAGTACTTGAAAAATTCATTGATTTTAAGGAAGACGGTTTAGATGGATGGAACAATTAGATCATTTGAGAACCAGTTAGTGACTGGAATGCATTGAATCAAGTCAACAATTTGTTCTTGATTTTGTTTCAAATTGGATGTAGTTGATATTCTCACAAAATTTGCAAATACAAGAATTTGAGACTGATTTTTTTTGGGGGGGGGGCAGGTATATAATAGTAGGAGGAGAAGGGAAAGCAAGATTGCCAGCATTCTAGATATAAGATTTAGGTTTCTAACTCTCTCATCCTTAAGGGAGGGGTAGGTACTTAGCCCTAATAAAGATAATGTCTTACACTTGGTTAAAAAAATAAAAATCAGCTTCACAAGTGTAGGATGGTGCATCTCCTTATCAAATACGGAGATATTTTGTTGATTATTACGGTTGTGATTTCCTTTTTACCTCAAACACTCTGGAAAGACTGTTTTCTCTTCAAAATACATTGAGAAACAAATGTACTATGTACCTTCCATCAATAAAAGGTATATTTTTCTTTTCAAAAATGAAAGTGGAAAAAAAAAGGATCTTTTCTAACCTAGAGACTATTAAGAAAAATCCACATAATTATGCCAATTAAAATAGTTGTTTTTCAATGCTATAGGCACTAATCTTTTGGGTTTTTTTCCCCGTTTACTTTTCCAGATAAATGTAATGATAATTTTCATCATTTTCCCCTTACATTTTTCTCCCTCCTTCCTTTTCCTCTCCTTGACAGAAAGTAATGTAATAGAGCCTGTATCTATAGCCATGCTATATGTAGATCCTTATTAATTATTGCTGCAGCCACTAACTTTCAATCACTTTTCCCTGCCACTATAAAACTTACTCTGATGTCTTATATAGACAGAGGTGACTGAATTCTTGAAAAGTTATTAGAGCCTGAACTTCTGAAAAGTGCTGTTTTCTAAAGGACAGGAGATCTAACTCCAAAGAAGCCAATCACCAGAAAGCTGGCCACCAGGTAAAGAATCATTTTGGTAATGGCAGCTCATGAGCATTATTATGAATTAAGACATTGGGAAGTTGGAATCAAAGATAATTATTATTCTTTATGAAATCAGACATTAGAACTGACTAATAGAGAAGGTAGCCACACTAAATAAATACATACATAGCTGTAAACATGAGAAAGAAAAGAAGTATATATTAAATTCTTTAAAAGTAGAATAAGTTGACAAATTTTTGACTTTTCTTAATAAATTTCATTTTTTGAGTCACCTGGGAATAGTGGAGAGGAGAGCTGGCTTCAGAGTCAAGAAGATATAGCTTTAAGTTTTATCCCTGTCACATACTGGATTATCCTGGAAGAGTTACTACTCAACCCCCATCAAGTATTCTTACCAACTTTTTTTTAGGGTTTTTTTTTTTGCAAGGCAATGGTTATGTGGCTTGCTCAAGGCCACACAGCTAGGTAATTATGAAGTGCCTGAGGTCAGATTTGAACTCAGGTACTCCTGACTCCAGAGCCGGTGCTCTATCCACTGCACCATCTAGCTGCCCCTCTTACCAACTCTTAAAAAGAAGTTGCAGAGGTGCCATCCTGCACTGGTAGGGAAGTTCCCTATACCAATGAAATCACAAGTCCTTTCCTCTCTTGCAATTTAAATTACTCAAGAATGAAATTCTGAGGACATAAACATAAATAATTCCAATGAACAATATATATATTTGAGATTTGTGTAGGTGAAAAGGAAATTCACTATCAAAGTTAATTTTCAAGTGTGCAGACTCAGGATGATAAATTCTAAAGAAAATATGGTTTTTAAAGTTTTTTTAAGTTTAAAATTTTTAACTTCAAAAGGTATCAAAAAAGGAACAGAACATTTTGTTGCTTGGGGTGGGATACTATAAATAAAATATTCTTCTCTCAAGGATAATGATCATCTCTAGTCTGACAGAACTAAAATGGTTAACACTGAGTTAAAAAGCCAAGGTAAGTGAGGAGATAAAAGACAACACACCTCCCTGACCTCAGTTCAAGTCACTACATTTGTGGTAAAATAAGATCCCAAGGTACTAAAAAAACGAGCCAATTGTGAATCCTGAGTCACTTGCTGTTTGTTGGACATCTTTGAATCAAATGTCTTGATTTTCAAGAGTAAAGAGAGGAATTCACATTTTGCTTATATCTTTTCTGCTAAGGAGAATGATCTTAAATTTCAATAAATTTCAAAGGATAGAACTAAAATTGTTAAGCAATGAGTTCAAGGTCAAGACAGTCAAAGAGGTGGAACAAGAGACCTGCAAATTATAGGTTACTGAGCTTGCATGCAAAATTTAACAACAAAACTTTAAAGGATTTATTTATTAGCATTTAGAAGGGAGAAGCAGTGATAACTAAGAGCAGAGTGATTTCATCAGGAACAGGGTATAATAGACCACCTAATTTTCTTTTTTGAAAGGGTGAATGATTGAACTGTTAGGTCAGGGGATGCTATGGATGTAATTTGCTTCACACTTCAGCAATGTGTCTGACAGGTCTTTTCTATTCTTGTAGATAAGATTAGATAGATCTCCATTTTCTGTTCTAAATCTTTTACTTCAAGCAATTACCAGTGAAGATCCTTACTCAAATGCAGATCAGCAATTTATAGACAATTTATACAAACAAATGTAGATCTGAAATTTATAGACTTAGGGAGTTGTCTATGGGAACAGAGAGACTAAGTAACATATCCAGGGTTACATGGTCAGTATGCATTAAGAAAGAACATAAACCTAGCTCTTTCTGACTCCATGGATGGCTAACTGTTACTCTGCATTGCTTCCTGTGTTTTTTAATTCTGTAAGATATATTCTAAAAGTTCATTCTGAAAGAGATCACAGTCTAACTATGTGGCTTCAGAAGTAACTTTACCCCAGTGGAGTGCATCAAATCATTCCCTTGGCCCAGTATTATTTTCATCAATGATTTGGAAAAAGGAAGCACAACTGAAATGATTATCAAAACAGTAGATGTCAAAATTAGGAGGGAGAGCTATCGTGTGGGATGACAGAATTTGAATTAAAACAATTAGCTAAATTTAAGATATCAAAATGTAATGGGCTAAATGAAAAGTCCTTGTACTAAAAAAAAAAAATTCAAATATGAAAGGGGAAGCTTATACTGGCTACTTTGAAAAAAAGATTTGGGGTCTTTAGTTGATAAAAACTCAATGACTCAACAGTATGATTCAGGAGCATACTCCTCTTTCCTCCCAAACTCCAACAAATTAATGTAATCATTAAGATGACACACTATTAATTAACAAACAAATCTAAAACAATAAAGAAAACAGTTTCACTAAACTTTGAGTTGATAAATTATAGAGTGTGCTATATAACCAGTTCTGGGAACCACATTTTAGAAGGAAAAGTTGGACTATATCTCTCTAGGTAGGCATTCTAGATAACAAGACAGGAAACTATGCTATATGATGAACCGATGCAAGAATTAAGATTGTTTGGTCTAGAAAAGAAAAGATACACATGATAGTTGTTCTTTATTTATGCAAAGATTTTCTCAAGGAAGAGGGTTTTGTCAAGGAAGAGTAATAGGAAGTTAATGAATGGCAGGTTTGACTCAAAGTAAGGAAACTTTTCCTATTATGAGGGTTGTCCAAAAAGAAGAATATACTATTTTAATAGGTGGGAAGGTTGAGGGGGAGGGGAGGGGAGGGAGAGGTATCTCAGGACATAGATCTAGAGCTGGAACAGACATCAAGTCATATAGTCCCATCATGGAGTTCGAGTATAAGGAAAATGAGGCCTAAAGGTTAAATAATTTGTCCAAGTTAACACAGGAGTAAAGAGCAAAGCCAATATTTAAACCAAGGTCCAAAGTCTTATTTCTTCAGTGTACTACACTGCTTTCAGAGGTCTTCACAAATGGCTACTTGTTAGGGATGGTGTAGAAGAGAAATTCCTCTTTTGGTGCAGATTTAATTAGATGTGAGATTAAGCTCTTCATTTTTCAAGGTGAGGAACCTGAGAATCAGATAGTTTAACTGACATGTTCAAGGTCCCACAGCTAATAAGTACCCAAGAAGGAATTTGAACCTTGGTCACATTAACCACTAGTGGTTAATTAATTTTGACCTGAATATGGATTAAAATTTAACTTGACTCTGTATTATCTATTCTGTAGTTCCAAATATGAAGTTGAATGCATACATTAGGTACTTGAATACATCTCTTTGCAATGCCAAGAAATACTATAATAACTTTTGGCTTCACATTAAAAATATGCCCTGGGGTTGATCTTG
Organism: Macrotis lagotis; assembly: GCF_037893015.1. Lineage (NCBI taxonomy): Eukaryota > Metazoa > Chordata > Mammalia > Peramelemorphia > Peramelidae > Macrotis > Macrotis lagotis. The sequence continues at coordinate 205,516,671 of NC_133660.1, forward strand.
GAAAATGGAGAGAAATAAAGCTTCAAGAAAGGTCAGACTCAGGAATAAGAGAATCTAAAGCTAAATCCTGCCTCCCTCTGACATGTGACACTGGACAAAAGTCAATGAACCAATCTGAGGTTTAGCTTACTCATCTCTAAATGAAACAGTTTGGCAGCATCAGAAATCACTTTCAGTTCTAGATCTATGATCTTATCACTGTAAAAAACTGCATACTGCAGAGATCATTTAGTATGGATTATTCAGCTATTTTTTCATATTTCACTTATTTTAAGCAGCAAAATGGAAAATTTAAATTTTATATTTTTAATTTTCTTTATATAAATCAATTTTACAACTTGAGATTTTTATTTTCCATTCTTTCAATGAAAAGCTAAATAAAACCAAACTGAATTTAATAATAAAAACAATTTATTATTAAATTTAATTTGGATTTATTTAAAATTCTGATTGCAGAGGGTGAGAAAGGATGAGTAACACAGGAAAAATAAATATGAATATATTTGTTAACTGTATCACTCAGAAAATATTAAAGATTTTAAATGGTTATATACATAGTTGAGAACAAATATAGACTTATTTTTATTTGAGTGTGTTCTGGGTTTCTATTCACTTTGATTATATATTCTCCATACTTAGTCCTCACCCTGATTTGGAGAGCTAGAAAAATACTAATCTTATATGTAAGGATTCAATGAATAAATATCCCAATTGTTATCAATATTTAACCCCTATAAGTAACTTATTAAAAATGACTAGCCTTCCCACTCTCCCTCTCTACTCTCCAAGCTTTGAAGGGCCTTTGGTAAAAGGGAGAATTGTGATTCACCCATTCTACTACTTCTGAGATCTAGGTGCATTAAAAGATTCTAGCTAATCCGATAAAGAATTGACCTCCAATTAGGATACCCATCAGAGATCTAAAATACAGAGTTGAAAATACTGCTTGAAGTTTCATCTCGAAAGAAAATGAACTTGTTGCTATTGGGTACCACCTGGATATGTAGTCTCTCTCTGATAAATCTTCTTGTCCTCAACTTGAGATTTATCAAAGAATTTTAATGTGTTAAAAAGTCTGCTCTGTGTGTGTGTGTGTGTGTGTGTGTGTGTGTGTGTGTGTGTGTGTCTAAATGGGTAATTGGTTCAAACATCAATTTTTATTTAAGATAAAAACAGTATGCTGAGGGAATCAGACATTTTGTAACTAAGAAAATGTAATATCCTTAGATGTATAGTAATAATATATTCTCACTTATTTAGCACAGAGGAGTGAATTGTTCACTGTAAGTATTTTACATTTAAATCTTTAAAATGAAAAGAGAAAAAGGGCTAAAAGATAGTATCTTCTATACCAAGGTCAACAAACAAAAGCAATATTCTTCATCACATGCATTTGCCAATTTTAACCATTACAAAATCTAGAATTAAATTCTAGGATTTGTGATTTGGTTTGGTTACTCTTGTCCTCAACATTTTTTAAATGATCTTATTCCTTGTTCAGAAGTGGCAGCATATGGAAGAATTGGTTGACCTTATCATGAGGATGAAATACAAAGGCATTTTAAATTACTAATTGATTTAATAAGCATTTTTAAAGCATCAAGTTAAGTGGTAAAGTACTAGGAGACACTGAAGACGAAAAACAGATCCCCCCCCCCCCTTCCCCTCTCTTGGAGTTCACAACTTAGAACTCCTAACTGAACCTAAGCAGAACATCCTCCTCAGAAATGAATAGAAGTAGAGTTGAAGAGAACTTTAGGAATCATCTAAAATACCCCATCATTTATGTAAATGTATTTAGAAAAGATTTATAAAATAGGACATTAATCTGCATTAGAATTCCTATAGGATTGTCTTCAGGATCAACATATGCAAGATATTCAAAGTCTAAATATACTTTAAACTTTAGTAATTTAGCTGTGGGACAGAAATCATTAACAGAATGAAAAAGGTATTATTAGAAAAATATTTCATTTAGCTACAATTATGGCTAAAATGTGAAAAAACGAAATGGCTGTTTCTATGTATAAGTAGATAAATGGTGCTCTATGATTAAATGTTATAAGAAAGCTGAAAGAAAATTTAATTCAATTCCTATTAAATATCAATAACTTATTTTGACTATCCTAAATTAAAGGATATCCTAGAGATTTTTAAGTGTCAAAGATTTTGAAGTCTTATATGTACATTCAGAAATATTCTGACATAAATTCTTCATAAAAAGATTAAAGAGGATATGTGCTAAGTTTATAACAACCTCAAATGTTTATATACTATTCACAATCAATTATTAGAGCTGTAATTTTGACTACATTTTACAATATGTAAAATTTAGCACATTTATAATAATCAACTTACTCGTTTGTCAATGTCGCCATGTTGAAGTTGAACAAACCGAGCACTAATGGCAGCAATATAGCTCTGCTGATTGGAAAAAGCAACACGCCCGGCTCCTTTTGGGTACTTCAGCTCTGGATCTGTATCAATTCCTGCATAGCAAACTCCACCATAGAGTCGGTCCATTATCATTGCAAGTTCCACTGTAAGAGGAAATTTTGTTAAAAAAAAAAAAAGTTAAAAAAGGATATTGGTTAAAATAGGTTTAAAAAAACTGATTCAGGCAGATATACACTCATTAAAAAAATAATACATTTCCATAATGCTTTATGATTGGCTTACAAACCACTTTTTTTCATAACCCTGAAATGTAGGTAATATATTATTATTCCCATTGTATAGATGAAAAGATGATAGAATGGTAGCTCACAGAGTTTGAAAGATTTACCTAGACCTGGCATATAATTCAACTAAGATCTAAATGAAGTTCTATTTCTCCTATAGTACAGCATATTTCTAATATCACAGTAACCCCTCCCTTTTCCAAACATAAAGTGATGGAAAATAACCAATTGAAAATGGTTTTTATTTGTTTTTTACTCCTTAATTTTAAAATTTGATTTTTTTTTCATGTGTTTCCAAGTTAATAATTCATGAACATTATAGGAAAATTTTTTTATATTTGCTTTTCACACACCAGGCTGGCATGCTCAAGTTGGTATGCAGAACATTCAAATAAAGATTGTTTGTAAGACCATTCATTTATTCCAAAAATGAATTATGGCAAGATACAAAATAAATGTAGCTGATAAAACTACATTTACCATGATTAAAGGGCATCTAAAAAGGTTCAATGACTATTTTTTACTTATTTATTATTTAGTGAATAATTCAACAAATGACATGCATTAAATTATAAAGATATATGTATACATATATACCTGTGTGTGTAAATATTCTTTCCCTTTCACACCAAACTGGCAAAGTTTGAAGGACATTTGAAATTCAGAAAAGCAGCACTTAGACAAGATTTTGACAGATAACTAACTTTGGAGATAAAAGATTTATTCAGTATTGACATCAAGAAATGTGTGAAACAAAGAGACTTGTTCACTTAAGTTATTCACCAGTATCATGGAAGATGTTCACCAAGGTAGTAAGACATAAAAGATCTATACTGATAGCAAGGTTCCCCAAATGATATAAAACTACACTGACTGAATTGATGAAATACAAAGAAGCAAAAACTGAACAAACCATGGAGGATTTTTTTTCATTTCCTAATCTTCCCCCTGAAATACAGTCAAATGGGCAGGTCAAATTATATTAGTTATGTAAGACAGACACAACAAAAGGTTAGATTCAGAATTGAGGAGGGAGAAGATTTAAACTGTTTTTAGAAATCCTGTAGTAGTCACAGTGATCACAAAGCCCCTCTCTGGGCCATGAAAAGCCATTATGTTTAACAGCATTAGTTTCCCACTAATGATTATGTGATTGAGAATCAATCAACAAACATTTATTAAAGTATTCACTATACACAAAACAGAATGCTAGGGAAATAATGATCAAAGTTAAATATAATCCCTGTCCTCCAGAAGTTTACAATAGAGCTGGAGAAGAAAAGATAAACATTTATAACAGACAAAATAGACACAAGATTATCTGGAGATAAGGCATGCATGTTGCCTGCAGTTTCAGAAAGGTTTCATGCAGTGTGGTTTCTGAGCTAAGGATGGAAGTTAACTAAAGATGCTAAGAGGTGGAAGTGAGGGAGGAGTACAGATCAGACAGAGGGAAGAGCCAGGATGAGGTCTCAGAGACAGGACATGAAGGACAACAAAGGAGGCCAGTCTGTCTGGGCTGTACTTTGCATGAAATGGAGGAAATGAAACCCATTTCATACTAAAAAGAGAATTTTATTTTTTGATTCTAGAGTTAATAGAGAACCCTTGGAGTTTAATGATCAGAGGAATAAGGTAGTCAGACCTATATTTTAAGTAAATTACTTTGATAGTCATTTGGAAGATGAATTAAAGTGAGGAATATTTGAGGCGGGAAGACTAGAAGCAAGCAAATCACATTACTTAAATATCTTGGAATAATCAAAATTTTCAGGATGAAGCATATTGCCACATATCAGTTGCACAAGAATAGCTTAATATGTTAACAAGGGCATATATGATTTGGGATATGGAAGGGGGGGTGGCCACACAATAAGAATGAGAGAAAAAAGTTTGATATAATGGTACTCCTGAGATAGTAAAGAATGAGATAGCAAAATATTCCACAAAATCCCCTGGCACAAGCTGGAGAAATTTTTAGAGAATGTTCTAAAGTTCTGGATTTAATCTCTTATGAGTTCCATAGAGTTAAATTAATTTCTGAGAAAGGGAAAAAAAATTCATCCCTGGCTAAATATTTTAAAATGTAGTTCTACTTTTAGTTACTGTATTTATATTGGTCCTTCTTTTGCCCCCATTATTCACAAAATGTGCATAATTCTGGAAGGATGTTGTTAAATTGTTACAAGATACAACCTATTTCAAACATCTACTTTGTGCAGAGTACCCTACTCTGTTGGGAGAAGACACAAAGCCTAGATGAGAAATAACTTTTTTGGAGTTGACAGTCTAATGGGGGCTGGTGGTAAATACAAAACCTATATAAATAGCTATAGCATAATAATTATATCAACATGAAGGAAATAGTCCTGATAAGATAAACAAAAAAAGCACTACTGTTAAAAGTGGCAAGATTTGAGGTTGGACTCTGTTCAATTTGTTACTCCGGAGGCAAGTAATTTTACTTCTTTGGGCCAAAATTATCTTGTAAAATACGTAAAATAAGGTGGGCTGGATGTCCATAAGTGCATGTGCCCAGCGTTATGCTAGGAATTGGCCTATAAAAAGGGCGAGTCTTTAATTTCAAGAGCTTACTTTTCACAATGTAAAGAATGGCAAATCGCCTTCTATGGGGGGTAGGGGGCGGAAAGTAAGATTAGGGGAAAAATTGTAAAACCCCAAAATAATAAAATACAATTAAAAATAAAAGAACTTATTTTTCAGAATACATTCCATACAAAGTTCCAAAATTGCTCTTTTCTCTCCTTTTAAACTACCAAACCATTGATTTTGTAGTTCTTATTGGCTTCTTTATATTTTATTTGTATATGCATATATACATGCTTTTTTTTTTTATTTTCCCTCAACTATTAACTCTGTGATGGCAGGGACCATCAACCATCATCATCTTACTCCCTTTGTAGTAGATATTTAGTATTCTCTAAATGAACAAATCAATCCTGCAAAAAATCAACAGGGTCATCCCTCCAACTCTTTCATTTTTAAAGATGTTGCACCTGAAGTTCAGGAACCTTTAAAAGACTTGTCCAAAGTTACAGTTTAGTAAGCATATGGTAAAATTTGATCTCAGGTTCTCTACTTCGATGGTAAATCTTTTTAAATCTTAATTCCTATTTAAATATGGACAGTAAATCCCCTAAAATGAAGAGAGAGCTTTCTAAAAGATATATTTTGGGGGGGAAAGGCAAATTGGCTTTTAATTTCATAAATGTAAGCTCTTAATTATCATTTATTAATTTATTTGAGAATTTAATGAAATGTGCAAGATTTATAAAGGCAAATGTACTTACCTGCTCTTAATGGCCTAGGGACACCTCCAACAAAAATTGTTTTTCGAGGATCAAGGGGTTGTGACCCATCCATTACAAAGTCGCTATCACTTAGATTCCAGGGACGGATCTGAACCTATTTTTAAAAAGTGCATACTGCTTTTAACATTATACTTAACAAAGCACATTTAGACTGTTGTCGGTTAATCTTAGTCCTAAATCCTTTGTCAATGTCCACAAGTCTAGTTGCGAGTCTTGAACAGGAATCTAGACTACCAAGTTTGGTAAATCACCAGTTGTCTCTACTGAGTTGTCTCTATTGAGCATGATAGTTTTTCCCCTTTTTTCCCCATTTACAAGTATTTTTCCCCCCAATTAATGAAGAGATATAGTTTTTAATATTCATTTTTCTAAGATTTTTGAGCTCCAAATTCCGCCCCCCAAGACAACAAACAATTTGATATAGGTCATGCATATTTCCATATTAGTCATGTTGTGAAAGAAGAATCAGAACAAATGGGAAAAAAGCCACAACAAAGAAAAAGAACAAAAAATAAATTTATAAAAGTGAAAAGGCTTCAATCTACATTCAGACTCCATGTCTTGCCTCTGAATATGGATGGCATTTTCCATTACAAGTCTTTTGGAATTATTCTTTGATCTGTGTATTGCTGAGAAGGGCTATCATAGTTGATAATCATACCATGTTGCTAGTTCTGTGTACAATGTTCTCCTAAATTTTTCTCACTTCACTAAGCATTAGTTCATCAGTCTTTCTAGTTACTTTTGAAATTTTCTAATTGTTCTAATGTTCTAATAGAACAATAACAGTTTTCTATTATATTTCATAGTGCAACTTGCTCACCCATTTCCCAATTGATGGGTATTCCCTCAATTGCCACCACAAAAAGTCAATAAAAATATTTTTGTATATGTGGGACCCTTTCTCTTTTTTTATGATCTCTTTGGGTAACAGACTTATAATAGTGGTATTGCTAGATCAAAGGGTATGCAATTTTACAGCTCTCTGGGCATAGCTACAAATTGCTCTCCAGAATGGTTGAATCAATTCACAATTCCACCAACAGTGAATCAGTTTTCTAGTTTTCCCACATCCCTTCCATCATTTATCTTTTCTGTCATATTGGCCAATATGATTTGCATTTTTCTTATCAATAGTGATTTAGAGCATGTTTTTCTTATGTCTACATAACTTAAATTTCTTCACCTTAAAACTGCCTGTTCATATTCTTTGACCATTTCTCAATTGCTTTTGTTTTTTAAAACAGTATTTCTAAACTAATCTTGCAGATCTGGAAGTTAGTAGTCCAAAGGCTACATAATATTTACTTACAGGTTTATCCTTGATAGTAGGGCTAGAAACACACAGATAGAGCTTTCCATCTTCTTCAATACAAGCATCAATAAGTGCTTGAACAGAGCTCTCCTCTTGGAAGAGAAGGAATGCATAACCTGAAAAAAAAAACGCATAATTTTTTTGAATAAGGGAAAAAAAGAAAGCCCATTCTCCTTCTGCATATTAATATTGCTTATTGAAATGAGGGGCAAAAAATACACATGATATGAAAAAATCAATCTCAAATAATAATATAGTATCAGGTGTCACAGGTAGAATAAGGTTTTTGTAAGAGGTAGATGTGGGGTTTTGAAAGTTTTGAATGTTAACTCTGATCCATTGAAATTCATAACTTTAAATTTCCTAGACATAGAATCTAACTGAATACAATTACAACAATATGGAAATATAAAACATGGTAGCCTAGTAAAAAAAAAATTTTTCCCCTACTTAATTTGAAATATTTAGGCTTATCTGACTGGATTAATTTTCCCCTGAAAAAGTTTTACAGGTATTCTTGGTCCTTAAGGAGTTTTTAGTCAAGTAAGGCATAAAGGTTTGGTGGATTTTATAAAAGGGGGTTGATGGAAAGGGGAAGGGCTCAGATGGAAGTGACAAACATGCAATGTCAATGAATTGGATATCTATGAATTTAACAATATTTAATATTGTAAAATCTATCTTCTTGTAAACATGATTGCTTCATTGTTACTGTTAGATGTTAATATATTTAATGACAGATTAAAACTGTTTTACAATGAAAATTTTACACACACACACCCTCTCATTTTACAAATAACTATGCTTTAAAAACAGACAAGCACTGATGTCTTACAAGTCTTATAACAGCTATAAAGCAAAACAACATTTAATTCTTGAAGACACACTAAGATATGCACCCTATGTCTATAGTCACAGAATATAACTGAATAAGAACCATACAATTTCATACCTAGAAGGGGTCCTTAGGTATTAGAGCAATCTTCTGATTTAATAACTAAGGAAACTAAGTCTCAAAGAGATTTATGCCTTTTTCTAGGTCAGCACAGAAATTAGTTAACCAAGATGGAACTTGAATTCACTAAACTGTTATGTTACTTCTACAACCAATTTGGGATCAGAGTAAACTATCTCAGAGCCTGTGTTCCAAGAAGAACAAGAAGCATTTTGCTTTGTACCAAACATGTTCTAATGTATACAGAGACAACGTTGATTCTGAATTTCAACTAGACCTATTAGGAGGATTCTTGGAACCATTTGGACATCATGAGGCATTTTAATGGCTGGTTTCTTCTAATTAATAGAAATGGTGAGAGGAAAGAATGGGGTACATATGCATGCATGCAAAGCAGGAAAGAAATTATAAGCATTAAGTGACTGACATTTTTCAGAAAATGTAAAATAAGAATGAAATCTCAACTATTATATATTATAAATTTTTACCTTTTGGTGGGAAGTAGGACTTGCTTTCTGCTTTATGAGGCCAGTCTACTACCAGAGGCCCAAATCGTCTGAAACTAGCAGTAATTTCATCTAAAAAAAAATATGCATAATGATAGTAGTTACAAATCTGCTTTTCCAATTCTCCTTTGAAAAAATACACTGATATTCATCTCATTAAAGAAAACTCCTAGGTTAAATATTGCTCAGAGTAAGAATGCCAATATAATTGGAGTACAAAAATCTTGATAGAAAGGAATGTATTCTACAACAGGCTTATTAATAAGGAAAGTACCTTCAAGTTATCAGAGTAGTTCTCCTTTCAACAGTTAAAAAGCTAGACAGTTCAAAATGGATACTTACCTGTCCTTAAAAAAAAAAACAAAACCTATACTGTTCTTCAATTTCAGTGTTCCTCTCTAACTAAAAATGCCAACTTACCTTCATCAATATCAGGAGGAAGACCACCAACAAAAACTTTCCGAGAAAATCGCTCTATCCTCTCCCCATTCTGATGAGCTGAGTAGCACGTCGGTGAATTTAAGACACCAACTTGATCACTGTGGCCATCATCCAGCAAGCCATCATCTATTGGGAAGAGGGAAGAACGGCCTAAAACATATAAACAAACGATAAAATTGAAATTCCAATTTTTAGGCTATAGGGTAAAAAGCCCCCAACATACTCAATAATTTGTAAATAGATTAGAAGAAATTAGCTTTCCAAAAATTTTGTGATTTTAAGTTCTTATGAAGTTAAAAGTTGGCTTGGAAAGAAGGGTTTCTAACAGAATGAAATTTCTGCATTTTCAAGGCAAGGATGAAGGAAAAATTGGCCTGAACTATTTGAATAGATGTGCAGATAATATGTTTTGGGGGAACAGGTAGATAGCAAGAGCTATAGCTATAGCAATCCTAAACAGTTAAGTCAACAAGTGATACACATTTAAATATTTATTGAGGGTTTGTTGCGATTATGAAAATGTCAAAGAGGCAGCAGCCCCTAACATCAGGGATGTTAAAGTCTAAATTAGGTTTCTTAACCATTTAACATGAATAAAAACTGTGCTACCATTTATTAGCTTTTTTTATCTTTTTTCCCCTCTACCACTAATCAAATTTTTAGGGGTTATGTCCCTAACTTTCAAGCTCTGTAGTTTTTATTTTGCAAGTTTGTATGGCACTTTTTAGGAACTCCTATGTCATCTTATATAGCAGAATTAGCTGCTTAACAAATATCTAAATATCTAATATCTAAACATAGGATAAAAAAGATCTTAAGAGAGTAGTTTCTATATCATTTGGTTACAATAAATTGTTTGCTGCTTTTGTTAAAATGCAAGGCTCATTTGCTTAGGAGAGAGGTAGAGCAGAACAAGACTATGATGTCAAAATAAAAATCATCAATATAAAAATACATTTTTAAGCCATTATGGTATTAAAATAATAAAGTAGCATTAGTAACATTTTCCCACAAATAACAGAAAGGACATTTTGTTCTTTGATCATGAAGAAAAAAGCTTATCTTCTCTTGGTTTATCCATAGAATTATTTCAGTACCCTGGTCCATGCATTAACTAATGGTGACTGATTTCAGGTGACTAAAATGGAAGTATGTTTTTCTCCTCTCAGAAAAATGGGAGAAAACTGGTTTGAAATGAGGCATATGTTGGTAGACCATATATGTTGGTTGGTTTTACTCAACTAAAATTTTTTTGTTACAATAGTGGGTTTAATGTGGGAGGAGTGTCAGTCAAATGTTATATTACATGTGTGTAAGTGTGTGTATAAACATATATATATATATATATATATATATATATATATATATATATATATATATATTTGTTTTAAGGCATTAGTAAATTTTTTTCCAAGTTCATGATAGATTAGAAAATCAGTTCAAAATGATTAAAATATAATAAAGAATACTGGATTACAGAAGAAAAAGATGGAAGAGACATTATATTTTGGGGGTTTGTACTGAACTAAAAGTTCACTATAAATCAATAATGTTTTTAGTAGCCAAGAAGCAAATAAAATCTTTACTCATTAAGAATGGGGGGGGGGGGGGAGAAATTTAAGTTCTACTAGTTACTGCCTCAGCCACACTGCTTTTGGAAGAAATTGGCAAGCTAAAAAACATTAAGATCAAGTTAATCAAAAGATCAAGTCACATGAAAACTGAAGAAAGGATTAACAGAGAGAAGAGAACCTTTGTGGAAGAGGGTTTGAAAAAACAATGTTTTCAAGTATTTGAAAGGTTGCACATACATGGAAGGAGTATTATCTTGATCCTTTTTGCTCCAAAAAGACAAGCCATGGGTAGAAATAACAAAGTAGCAAATTTAGAATTGGTGTAAGAAAAAAACTTTTATCCAATGGGCTTTCTCAGGAGATAATTCCTTCAGGAGGGATGTCTCACTGGAGATCTTAAAGGACAAGATGCTTACTTGTAAAATTATGTTTAGAAAGGTTTCTTTTTCAGGTATAAATTGAGTTAGATGGGTTCTGAGGCCCCTTTCAAAGACTGATGAAATTTTTGTTATTAAATTTAGCAAATTTGCTAAATGTCTTCATGCTAGGAATGTTGTACAATAGATAACTTTTGTCTCCAGAAAGGTATAGTTAAAAACCAAAACTAAAAAACTGACTCAGCACCATGAGTTTGGGAAAAGAAAACTAGTTTGCAAATAACTTAGCCAATTCCGTGATGAACTTGGCAATTAAGATGATAAATTACTGCTTTTCTGTTCACGTGGAAATACAGGAGCCATGTAAAAATTTTTTTCAGTTTCAAATGAAGTTTTACCTCAAATCTTGGTTTCACTTAATTTCTATGAGTTTGCAAACTTTACTTTGAAAAAAAGTGTTTTACTGTTGATATTAAGAGAATGTATTCTTTTATTCTCAATTTAATTTACCTGATAAAACTTAATCTTAGAGACAAATTCTAGGGTATGTATAATGTTAGAAGAAATATCCCCAAAAAAGCATGGTCCCAAATGACTTTTCTTTGCCATGAATACTATCACAATCTTTTAACTTTACTAGGTTTAAATCCAGGAAATTAAGGGATGCTATGAAAGGCATAAAAATTTCACATATTTTGATGACAAGATGCAGAATTAGCTTATAGTTAATCTAAATAGCAAGAGAACAATTTTAATGCATCCTTTCTAGATGAAATCTGAAAACTCTGTGTAATGCTAAATCTTTAGTTGAAAATAGTCCAATAGGGGGAAAAAATTTTTTTTCCCTCTTCCCTTAAACATGCTTCTCTTCTGTTCTCCTACTCTCAATTCACAAATTGGATATGAAGAGGGGAGAGACAAAGGTACAAGTCTCTTCCTTGTCCTGGATTTTAATACTAATACTTACAAAATAATGACAAGGAATGGTAGCAAAAGAAGTTAAATATGGCAAGGAATAAAGATTTATTTTTTTAAATAAAAATTTACCATTTTTCAAATGGTCTGTCTGGAATAATTCTGTGGATAAATGAAGAGAAGATAAGCTTTTCCTTCATGATCAAAGAACATAATGTTCTTTCTGTTATTTGTGGGGAAATGTTATTAATGCTATACTCTATTACTGTAATACCATAAGCACTAACAAGTAAAGAGAAAACAGTTTCACTGACAAGCTGAAAATTTTAGTGCTTGAAATCTCTTAATGAATCAAGGTAAAAAATACTTATATACTTCTCATTAAAAGCTACTATCACAAATGATCTTCACTTTAGCTCACATTCCTTTCCATGAGCAGAATTTCTTTATTTGAATCAATGCAATGACAAACAAAAAAAAAAAAATTTAAGGGAAAAAAATCTTTGAAGTAACAAAAATGGATTGCCAAAGCAACTGAATAAGATTATTTCTATATCAAATTTCCAGTACAACAAAAGTACAACAAAAGAAACTAAAGAGCTCCAAAAGGTTACAGTACAATTTGATCATTAAATACCTATAGTATTATGGTTGTATTTTGAATGCATTACACGTTCAGCAGAGACATTTTTTTACAATAATGTATAAAATAACTTGAACTTTACTTTTACATCACAATATACTGATAATGCCAAACTTTATACACAAACCAATACCGCTGATCCTACTTCAATGGCTAAATTCAGTCAAAATATGGAGGATCACTGAATATTAGGACCAAAGGGAAACTGAGATCATCTACCTCTTAACGCCTTATTTTTATAGCAGGCTATTGATTTTCTCTAAATCATGCTAGTCAATGATAGAACTTGGGTTCTAAAAATCTAAATCTCCTGGCATCAAGTCCAACCTTCTTTTCTACTGTATATTATGCTTTCTTCCCTGGTGGTTTTCTGAAAAAACTAAAAGTTCAAAAGAGAAAGAAGAGGGGAAAGCAGGGAAAAGAAGGGGGAAAAAATTAAGAAAGAACTCAGGCAATGTGAACTGAAATGTGAAATAGGCATTTGTGGGCTGATCATGGAATATAAACACAAATTTATAATATAAACAACATTGCTACTATGGAAAACTATGTTCTAATTTACAAAAATACCTATTCTTATGGAATAGAAAGAAATCTATGACCTAGATAATGGTATAGGTTGATTCAAAATTAGTGAAATGATGACTCAGAGTCATCCTGAATGGCCTAAATTAACTCTGAATATCTCTAGTGGATGTACCATATATTTCTATTCTGCAAAATTTAACATTTTTATCAATACCTTTAATTAAGGCATAAAAAAATGGCATGCTCTTCAAACTCATAGTTGACACAAAGTTGAGGTAGCTAATCTGTTGGATAAGTCTGGATTGAACAGATATAATAGGGATAATTTAAAATCTTTAAAAATCACTTATCCAGGAGTGGCTAGGTGGTGCAGTAGACAGAGCACTGACCCTGGAGTCAGGAGTACCTGAGTTCAAATCCAGCCTCAGACACTAAATAATTACCTAGCTGTGTGGCCTTGAGCAAGCCACTTAACCGCACTGCCTTGCAAAAACCTAAAAAAAAAAAGTCACTTATCACCCCTCTTATTTTCTCAGTCTAAGACATCTGCTCTGAAATCATTCTTAAGCATTCACATGTAAACCAGTTTAACTAGGATACACTCTCTCATCTCTTGCACACACACCCCTCCCCCTCATTCCTATTTTCCCTCACCCTTTTGCAGACTCCAACTCCTTATCACCACCACCACCTGCCTGCTCTGATCCTATTCCACAAGTTAAATATTCTTCCAACTGAGTTTACTACAAATTTATATCATATCATCTCAACTTGAACCTCACTAATCTGGTACAATTCTTTTACTCTTCCCTGATTCTCACGTTTCTCCAAAGTTTGAATTAAACCCCTTCTTCTACAGCCATGTAATGCTACCCATTCATTCACCTCTTTCTCTAGGCAAAGGAGGTTCACTATACTGAGGAAATTAAGACCATCATCATGAACTTTCACATTTCCCTAATTTACCCTCAACATCACTATTATTTCTCTTCTTTTGCTTTTGAGGAAGACGTGGTGGTTCTCTCTGCCATCCTCTACTTAAGCCCTTATTGACATCCTTCTCTCACTCCTCTTTGATCAGTGTCATCTATAGCTTCTGATGGTTCTTTCCTTTTTCCCTGAAAAAAACATAAAAAAACACCTTTCCAATCTCTTCCCTTCCATAGCCAAATTCTTACAACTCCTACTTTTTTACTTCCACTCAACCCACTGTATGTGGTTTCTACCCAACAAATTACAGAATCTACTCCTTAGCCCATTACAATGCTTATTAACTTCAATGGTTTTTGATCAGTCATCCTTCTTGATGGATTTAACATCTACTGTACTGCTGGATATTTCTTATTCTTTGGCTCTACTGATAATTCTCTCTTCAGATTCTTTTCCTACCTGTAGCATTGCTTCTTCTGAGTGTCCTTTTTAGATAATTACCTATAAACCATCCTCTGCCCTGGGATCTCTTCTCTCAATGATCTCACCATAGATTCAATGACCAGTTTTATGCCAACGATTCTCAAACATATTTATCAAGTTCTCATTTCCTCTTAAATTGTAATCCTAACATCATCAAATGTCTACTTGACATCTATACCCAATCTCATAAGCATTCCAAACTCAACATGAACAAAATGGCATTAATAACCTTTCTTCATTAATGCCCCCCCCCCATAAACTTGAAGTTTTTTTTAAGGGTATTATCATTTTATTTACCCAGGTTCACAAGATCTTCTTTCCCTTCTTCTTTACTACCTCTAACAAAATGCCAAGTCTTGCTCATTCTAATTCCAAAATATTCCTTGTTATTAGTCCTATTCTCTTTTCCCACACAGTCACCACCCTGGTTTGGGCCTTCATTACCTCTTGTGTAAACTGCTGAAACAGTTTTTTTGTTGGTTTCCTTTATTCTAATCCCCCCCCCCCCAATTCATTATTCATACTATAGGAAAATAAATATTCCTAAAGCACAAGTCTTTCTAATTTCAATCTCTGCTCAAAAAATTTCTGTAGTTTAATGTTTGGGAGGCTCCATGGAAAAGTCTGGAAGAGAAGAGGTATTATTAGAATACCTACCAAACTGAAGGTCTATAGAGCCACTGTGTTGACCTGCTGTGGTATGTCTGTGAAACTTGGACAGTCTACCAGTGCTATGCCAAGAAACTAATTGCTTCCATCTGAATTGTGTTAGGAAAATTCTGAAGATTATCTGGCAGGAGAAGCTACTAGATACTAAGGTCCTTTCTCAAGTTATACTGCCAAACATTCAAACTGCTGCAGAGGGGCAACTCCAAAGGCTTGGCCATTGTTTGAACAGCCAATATATACATGCCTAAAAGACTATTACAAAGAACTCAAACAAGGCAGGCACTCACATGATAGTCTGAAGAAATAATACAAGGACATACTCAAGGTATCTTTGAAGAGCTTTGGAAATGATTTGTGTGACATGGAAAACTGACAAAAGCACATTTCACATGGTATGCCCACATTCAAGAAGGTACTGTGCTCTATGAGCTGAGCAGAACTGCAACTGTTCAAAAGAAATTTGAGTTATGCCAATCAAAATGTTCATACGGACTATTAGTGCTCAATCTATGTTAGAGGCTTCAGAGCTCATTTGGTCTCATCAGCCTTAGCTGACATACTATACTTTGATTCTAACATGGTGATGTCCTTTTGGTCCTCTTTGAGAAAAAAAAGGACAACAACTAATTAAGGATAAAATACAAATTCCTTTTTTTGGCATTTGAAGTCCTTCCCTATTCTTCTTGACCTATACATGTTACTCCTCTTTTTCTGCTAACGTCCAGCCAAAAATACCTACTTGATGATCCCCACAAGTGACATTCAATATCTTGCCTCTGTGTCTTTTGCATAAGCTCTTTCTATGCCCAGAATATTTTCCTCTTTCACCCTTAACCCCTGGAAGTCCCAGTTTCATATATAAGGCATAATTGAAAGGTACTTCCTACATGAAATGTTTGCTGATTCCCCAACTGTTAATCAATCACTAAATATTGTCTTCCAGGAATTGTGCTAGGTTCTAGATAAAACAAAGACAGAAATGAAACTATTCCTAACCTCAAGGATTTTACTTTCTATAGGAGGCAGAGTGTGGTTAATAAGTACATGTAAGTGTTTATTGTTGCTCAGTTGTGTCTAATTCTTCATGAATTCATGAAGATAAAGATTCTGGAATGGTTTGCCATTTCCTTCTCAGATAATTTTACAGATGAGAAAACTGGGGTAAAAATGGTTAAATAACTTGCTCAAGGTCACTCAGCTAGTAAGTGAGGCAGGATTAGAACCCAGACAGATGAGCCTTTGATTCCAGGCCTGGCATTCTAACCATTGTGCCATCTAGCCTCTGTGTTTACATGCATACGCTTGTGTGTATGATAATGCTTGTCCTGTATTTTTGAAGACAACCATGAGGACAGGGAGGTGATGAATCCGGAAGACGGGAGATGGTTCTGTGTGAGTGGCAATCAGGGTTAAAATGACTTGCCCCAAAATCATATAGCTAGGTAGTGTCTGAGGCCACATTTGAACTCAGTTCTCCTGACACCAAGGCTGGTGGTGCTCTATCCACTTCATCACCCATCATCATATGTATATATGAGTACACGTATATTATGTGTGTGTGTGTGTGTGTGTGTGTGTGTGTGTGTGTGCGCGTGCGCACATATATATGTATAAATGATTTAATAAAAGTAAAGTGTTTTGAAAATGTTAAACTTATCTAAATGGCAGGAATTGTTGTAAATACATAAATAATAAGTGACAAAGAGAAGCAAAAAGAAACTTAGAAATTGTCTAATTCAGCTCGCTCTTTTTATAAATGAGATGAGTCACAAGGGGAACTTAAAAAAGCCAGAGTCCAAAACCTTCATTTTTCAGATGAGAATCTTAAATAAATGACTTGCCCAGGGTCACATCTTCCAAAGGTAGATTAAGGTCCTTTAATTATAAATTCAACACAGTGAACAATATACTAATGTGAGTGGGAAGGAAGGGGCAGGGGACAGGGAGGGAGAAGGTAATAGATAACAGTATAGAAAGTATAAGTTATTGTCCAATTCAAAGCATCTCGGCCCTATATGGATATTTAGCATCATTAAATAGTCCTTTGAAGACAAGATTATTACTATGATATTCTACCCAGGGAAAAAAAAGTAAACTTTTGTGTGCATACTCTCCCAGTCACTAAAAATTAACCTGTCAACTCAACCTAAGAGTGTAATTCTCAGCCTAGCTGATACAAATTAACAAGTGATTTGCTAAATTAAAATTCTCCCCCTGCCACTCCTTCCCTATTATGAACTGAATTAGATTAAATGTTCTACCTCTTCTGGAGGAGAATTTACATTTTATTATGGAATTCTTAAAGATACATAGTGACATGATTAGTTTGCTATTTAGAGGCAAGAGAACTACATGTTTATTCAATTCAGATTATACAAATGGTTGCCCATTCCACCTCATTTTTATTTTTTTAAGGTTTTTTTGCAAGGCAATGGGGTTAAGTGGCTTGCCCAAGGTCACACAGCTAGGTAATTATTAAGTGTCTGAGACCGGATTTGAACTCAGGTACTCCTGACTCCAAGGCAGTGTTCTATCCACTGCGCCACCTAGCTGCCCCCACCTCATTTTTAGAGCAAATACCTTGAACAATATTTACCTAGTTGACTTGTTTATGTAATGAAAAGCTGATTTCCAAATGATTTTTCTAGGTAGAGAAGAGTTAAATAATGAATCTAAAAGGTAATAATAGTAAAAAGTTTTAATTTTCTTTCCTTAAAAGAGAAACAAAAAAAAAAAGACAAAGAAACTCATCAAGATTTAATAGCAGGTGGCAAAAAGTAAAATTAGTTAATAAAACTTTTCGTTTATATAAGTTTTTAACTTGAAGGAAAAAAATCTTTAAAATGTATGAAATGAAACAGTTTCTAAATCTGGAACGAAACCAAAAACTGATTCTAAACATCTGATTTATAAACATCTAAATCTTTAGAAGGATCTTTACTTGGTCAATGGTTTTTTGTCCTTGTACACAATGAAACAAGTTTTTCACGGTATTTTTTTATCCTAGATGTCTATATCTCTTTTTTGTTAAATAACTAAAGAACCTCAAAAAAACTAAGTGCTTAACAAGTACTTGTTGGGTTCTGCTACAACTAGAGCAAAAAAACTAGAGCAAAGGTTTGTTTTTTGACTTTTTGTAAGGCAATGGTGACTTGCCCAAGATCACACAGCTAGGGAATTATTAAATGCCTAAGGCCGAATTTGAACTAAGGTCCGGTGCTCTACCAAGTGCTCCTACCTGCCCCCGCCAAGGTTTTTTTGGGGGCAGAATAAAACAAATTGCTCAACAAGGTAAGTTACAGTGTGTTAAGATCATCTAAAACTGTACTTAGTCATTCTTACTCTAACGTTAAAATTGAGTTAAAAGTAAAACTATTTTTCATTAAAAATTCATTTAAACAAATTTGATTATATCTCTAATAAGGTGGGGGTGGTGCAGCTAAGTGGTGCTGTGGATAGAGCATTGGCCCTGCAGTCAAGAATACCTGAATTCAAACCCGGCCTCAGACACTTAATAATTCCCTAGCTGTATCACCTTGGGCAAATCACTTAATCATTGCCTTAAATTAAAAAAAAAAGATTTATAAGGTAATGGAACTATTTTTTGTTTACATTCATTCTTATATGAACTTCTGTTCTATACATTCTAGTGGTAAAAATCAAACTAACGGGCAGCTAGGTGGCATAGTGGATAAAGCACCGGCCCTGGAGTCAGGACTACCTGGGTTCAAATCTGGTCTCAGACACTTAATAACTACCTAGCTGTGTGGCCTTGGGCAAGCCACTTAACCCCATTTGACTTGCAAAAACCTAAAAAAAAAAAAAAAGAAAAAATCAATCTACCTATGTCTCCTCAAATTAGCTGAAATAATTGAAGCATCATTTAGAAACAATAGCTTAGGCATTAGCAGGGCATAAAAAGATTCAACGAAAAGCAACTTTTGCAGAAACTCATTTAAGCACTGAGGAAGAGTTAGGTTAATCAAGTTTAACTAAGACTTTTTATCCCCACCTTTTCAGAAGGTAGAGTCCCGGCAGAATAAAAGATAGATAAAAAAATAATATAACAATACACTGGAGCATTGCTAAACTAAACACTGTTTGAGATTCAAGGTCTCATTACCAACCAAGATGATCCAGAAAGGCTTTATATACTGGAATTTAAGAGCTGAGCTTTAAAGACTGGATAGGAATTTAAGAAATAAAGGGGATCAGGTGATGAGAACATTGCAGAGTCAGGTTCAGAAACAGGGTTGTAGATAGGAGGGTTGAGAGTTTGGAGAGTAATCTGACTAGAGCAGAGAGGAAATGCCATGAATAATAAAACAAAGGTGCAAGGTAGGATGATACCAGGGCTCCAATAAAGACAAAACAAATGAACAATACTACCAACAAGAAAGGTTTAATTTTGGAATTTACCATTCAAAATTAAGCAGGTACTGTCAAATTTGTTCTTTCTTTTGTAAACAGCTTAATTATAATAAAACTCTTGGAAGTGGGTGGAAAAAGCTAATAAAACTGGCAGACTTTCCAAAGAATAGGATGATTTTTAGAAAACATGCATGGAGTCTGGAATTTTCTCAAATCCAATGTGACTATTTAAAACCAATTATATCTCTTTTGCCTCCTATTTCACTTCTTGAGACTTCAGAAATGGTTTAAAGAGTTAACAAGAGGACAGATTATATACTGACACAGCATAAATTTCCCTTTAGGATTTATTCAATAAAATGCCTTGATTTCATGTTTTTATTGGCATAATTAAGCAAAATAGTTCCTTTTTTATCACCTATCCTCTATTTGCTTTTTTATTTTATATCAGGTGATTGCCACCTTGAACCCAGGACAAACATCACTTAATTGACAAACATTTATTAAAATACTTGTTTGTTAACGGCAATATATCTATCAATCACTATCCTATGCACTGGAGATACAAAGATATAAGTTAAACAGGGTCTATTCTCAAGTAGCTTAAAATCTGTCTGGAAAACTTGGGTACACACAAAAGTAAAGAAAATATAAGGTAATGAGTAGAGAAGCACTAGTAACTGGAGGTATGAGGAGAAGACGTCAGGAAAGATCTTATATAGGATGAAATTAGGGATTGTAGGAGTTAAAGGTAAAGAAGAGCATTTCAAGCATATTGACAAATGTGCAAAGAAATAAGAATGGGACTGTGGGGAGAGAACATGGAATACTAGGTCAGTTTGGACTGTAGTGAGGATGAGATGAGATTGAAGCAGAGTAAATTTGTAAAGGCAGGCTGAAGCCAGATTGTAAAGGATTATAAAAGCCAGCTAAGGAGACCTTGGTCTTGGATCTTTGAGACAATAAAGATCCAGGGGTCCCTACTGAACAAGAGGAATAACATAATCAGAATTGCCCTTTAAGAATAACAATTTGGTATTCCATGGTAGATAAAGGATTAGAGAGGGAAGAGACTGAAAGGGAAAAAGATTACTAAGGAGACTACTGTTAATAACATAGGTAAAAGGAGATGACAATCTCAACTAGGACAACGTCTAGGACTGGAGGGTTTATTGATGGTAAGAGATGTCAAAAGGAAGAATGAACAAGATTTGGCAACTCACTAGATGATAGGGTAGAGGATAATTTTGAGACATGAACTTAGGTACTCTAGGATATACTGTCCTGTACTCAGGAAGAGGAGTAAAGATTTTTGGAGAAAGATAACGAGTTCTATTTTGGACTTGCTAACTGAAAAAGTTCAGTTTATTTTAGACATCATTTTGTGTCAGTCTGAGGAGATAAAACAATTCCTAATTAAGTTTTGATTTTGACAACATAAGTACTTTAGTTAACTCTTTACAGCTGAATGTGTTTAAAATCAAAAACGTTACCAAGGTGATAAAAACAGTAAGCTAGGTGGAAATTCAACTCTATGAAGGAAATATTCACATCTATTGAATGTAAAGCACTATGTAGGCCTGAAGGTTTAAATAAGAAATATTCTCTTCTTAATGGAACCTAATAGTCTAGGAAAGGGGAATGAGATTCAACCTAGAATTTCAGTGCAAGGAAACTACCAGAATGAGGACACTCCTTTCTCTCTCCACACAGATCTCTATGATTTCTGCAACACATAGTCTTAAAGAGTTGCACAGAGAATTTATTGTTGAGTTTTCTCAGTCATGTCTTATGACCACCCCCCCCCATGGGGTTTTCTTGGCAGAGATACTGGAATGACTTGCCACGTCCTTTTCAAATTCATTTTATACATGAAGAAAATGAGACAAATGAATTAAATGACTAGCTCAGGGCTGCAAAGAACTCAGTTTTTCCTGATTCCAAGTAACCCGCACTAACAGGCTCAAACAGCCAGTTTGGGTCAGAGGTGGATGCTCTGGAGGAGCTTGATAATGATTGAGCTCCTTAATTTAGGGGGAAAGATCATGAGTTCACAATGAGTTGGGACACACTGGAATCAAAAATGTCCATCTAGTTTGAAATGTGGAAAAGTCATATGGTGATTCAGTACTAAGCTCAAAGAGAGGCTGTATTCAGATAGGTGTATAAATCTGGGAGTAATCTACATAGAGATAAACATATTTGGAGGTGACAATGACATAAAAAGAATATAAAGAAAAGAGTTGATTTAATAGTACCTTAGACAGAATTCTTAAATCCTCCCCTATTTAAACTTCTATATTTCTGTCAAGGATGACATAATCTTTCCAGTCTCCCAGGTTCCTTGACAAATCTTTCCATTTCTATCTTCACCCCCATCTCTTACAACTGCATCTGACCCCTTTATCTTCATTCACATAGCTACTACTCCCAATATTAATTCAAGTCCTTTTCATCTGTCACCTAGATTTGTGATGGCCTCCTAATAAATCTCCCAAGCCTCAAATCTCTCATCATTCTAGTACATCCTCAACATACTACTGCCAAAGTAATTTTCCTTAAATACAAATAAGATCATGTGATTCCCTTAATCAATACATTCCAGTGCCTTTACATTGGCTCTTAATAAAGACCTCTTTGTTAAAAAAATTTTATTTATGTAAAGCAATGGGTTAAGTGATCTGCCCAAGATCACATTGCTAGGCAATTATTAAGTGTCTGAGGCCAGGTTTGAACACAAGTCCTGATTCCAGGGCCAGGGCTCTATCCACTGCACCACCTAGCTGCCAAGACTTCTTTTTTTTTAAAGACCAGTTCAAGGTTAATCTTCTGCATGAAATCTTTACTGATCTCCCCACCCAAACTAATTTATAAATATTTACATTTAGTAACTTTACAATGTGCATGTGTATGTATGTATACACACACATAGACACATCATACATGCTTGTCTTAAGCTATTTGCATATTGGTAGTGTTTCATTGTTTTGAATTTGCATCCTCAGGACCTAGGAGGGGTTTGGCACTCAACAGGTGCTTAATACTTGTTAACTGACAGACTGATGGAAAATCTTGAGGAAAAAACACTAACTTGCTTATCATGGCTTTTTCCAAAAGTCAAAATAAAAGCAACATGGCACTGGGGAGGCCTTCAATGATTGGCTGAGATCAGATTAAAGAAGAAATCATGAACAGGAGAATATTTTATAAGACATAAAATAATACTTCTTAATAATAGAAATGTTTGTAAAGGATTATTCTCAGAAACTTGATTAAGGTTGTAAATATGAAGAAAAACTAAAAAAATGATTCTTCTATACTTATAATCACTGTATATTACATTATACCTAACATTCTCCTCTCCTGCCAAGCTTCCCACCATTCTCAAAATACAAACTATACAAAGAAAAGAAATGGTATCTTAATGATGATGTTTAAAAATGAAGGGTATAGAACAGATTAGTCCATTTTGGTTCCAAATTCTAATTTTTTTAAAATTCTAGGTTAAAAACATTAATTCCCATTAAGTACTTAATGTATTGTTGAATTTTGTTTTGATAGACATAATTTATTAAAAGACAAAAATATATTCAGAGCAAATATATAATGATTGAGTAATATAGTGAATCATGTAGTAGAAGGAGCATTGGACTAAGAGTTAGAAGATGTGGGTTCCAAAAATTGTCCATCACTTAATAGGCAAAACATTATGACCATATCCATCAATGTTATATAGGGAGAAGGAGAAATCTTTCTAATTCTGGTTATCAAACTCATGTCAGCATGAGGAAATTAATGTAGCACATTCCACTGACAAACTGCAAACTTATCATTAATGATTTCACATGAAGAGAACTATTTCAGGAGAGGATAATGCATTTGAAAACATGTAATGTTGCAATATAGTTTTGAAATTATTTGCAAATTGTAGGAGAGCTTTTTTGCATTTTAAAACAACTTCCATCAAATGTTTCATCCTAACAATAGCATAATTAACTAAGTCTATATATTTAAACACGAACACTAATATTTTATACTTGGTTGTGATGTTTGGAATTTGCTGGGGGAAATGACCTTCAGAAAGTCCCCCTCATCCATAATTTGTGTCTTTACATTTCTTTCATGTGTAAAATGAAATGAAAAAATGTAAAAGGCTCACTTAAGCATTTCATGAAATTGGAGCTCAAGAATGAAGTCAATGCTAGATGTTCTAAAATTCAGAAACTAGCCCCGGAATAATTGGGGCTCTTCTACCTCTACAAAATTATCATTAGGATTCAAAAGCTTATTTAGGTCATTTCTGTTGCTCTCTTATTACCCAGAAAAGAGAATGCAGACCAAGGAAAACCAAATGCTAACTGCTTTCTTAGCCCAACATGGAACTTTAGTGCTCAAATTTTAATGTATTGCACTATCCCAATGACAGTCTGAAACTAAGTCAAAAATTCAAAAAGACCAAAGCAATGATCAATAAAATCTTTTCATAAAATAGGGCTATTACCAACAGTCTACTGGGTACCTATTGATCTAACTTTAAATAATCTAAAATCGTCAACTTTTCAGAGATAAACAAAACTGCAATTTACACACACACACACACACACACACACACACACACACACACACAAAGGGTATATAGACAAGGGTAGGTGAGAACAATCATGTATTACATTTATCAAGTATTATCATTAAAGTTGCTATAAGCAAAAATTATACGTAAAAGATTCATCAACTATATGAACACAATAGAGAGAAAAGTGATAAAATTTGAAAAATTGTACATTAATTTTAAGTAGTATTAAAATATGCATTAATAATCTAAAGATTTAGGATTCAAATACTGAAATTTGTACTTAAATTAATTGTGAAATTTTCTGTAAATTGCCATACCTTGTAGGTATAAGACATCTAAGTTTGGGAGGAAAAAAACAAAAAACGAAACCTAAAGTAAATAATCACAACACCGATCAGCAAAAGCCCAATGAGAAGTAATTATACTATAGCAAATGTAAGTGAATTACCTCGTCTTCTCCCATAACTCCTCGCTGCATGTAAACAAAGGACAAATTGTAAAATGTCAGATCTAAACATGCCCACATGTAAAAATATTTGTGATAAGAAAAAACTATGTGGGTTTCTGAAATTAGAGCTAGGTTTTTTCAGGAGTTAAAACATTTAGTTATGGTTAGTTAAGTCACATCCTAAATTTCCTTTTTCTTTCTTCTCTTAAGTCAATTGTGGAATAAACTGAAAACTTACAATTTAAATTCTGTATACCATTTTCCTAAAAAAAAGTGAGAACACATTGAATTAAGTTCTTAATTTCTAAGTGACTCTTTTATCTGATAAATCAAGCAAAAATATCTATCATCATAAGGGCAGACCATTAAGTGATGTAATTTTTTTGATTTCAGCATTTCAAAGACCTAAAGTTATGAAGGAGTTACCTTTTTATCACTAGATAATCATCTATATTAATGAAAAATTGGGATTCTATGAGTTAAGTGAAAAATAATACAACTTTTACAATCAAGACTGATCAAGAGTTGGTATATACTGTAGATAATTTCAAGAATTATGTTGTCTACATAGCCACTATGAGACTGTCTTTCATGAAACTGGAGTCTGAAAGCTTAACATGGTAGAACAAGGAGATATTTCAATGCATATTGAATCTCTGGAGGAGGCAAAGCCTGGGGAAGCCTATAGATCCCTTCCCAGAATGTTTTAAAAGGCACTAAAAAAAAAGAATTATGAAGAAAACTGATTATATTGAAATACAGTTATCAAAATAAGACATTTCTCCACCCCCATAAACAAATTCACAAATTCCAGACAAAGAACTTTTAATTCAAGATTCTCAATTAAAATTTAGCTTTCAATTTGTTTCAACACAATATATGAAATGGGGGGGTAAGAAAAAGGAGGTTATCATCTAAGGAATCAATCTAATCAATCCTATATGAGTACACAAGTGAGTATACACAAATTCTTGTAGATAGCATATAAGTATGCACAAAAATGCATGTAAACTCTTATGTATTAGTCTTTTTTTAAAGAGTGTTTTTTGTATTATTTCTTGCAGGGTATTATAATTATAGATGTTGAAATTTTTTACCTTTTTTCCTACAGAAAGCATTGACTAAGAGAATTTATTTTGTATAACCACGTATTTCTAAAGGGTTTTGTTTTTCTTCCTTTCTCAATGAATGGAGGAGGGAGAAAATATGCAACAAATGAAAGAATATTATTAAAAATCAAGATTTTGCCCCCCCATCTTGAATTTTCAGGGAACAGGAAGAAATTTTGCTCCTAGTTAAACAGAAAGTAAAAAATAGATAAAAGTTCTCTGAAAATAAGTAATAAATAAAAATTTCTAATGTGAACAAATACATATTCTTTTACAGAATGTAAAATAACTACTTCAATTATGTCTTGATTTCAGACTCTAAAGATAAGAAACAATTTCATGAGGTAAGAAAACAAGATAGCATTGGTTTCTCTAAAATAGGGGGTGGGAAACTTTTTTTTTCCCTGCCAAAAGCTATTTCGACATTTATAACATCATTCAAGAGCTATTAAACGGTCAAACATTTAATTAATTCACCCCTAAAAAACTCCTCCTAGATTTATTGAATTTCGAGTCCCTCCTGTAGTTGCCTTGGCATTGCCAGACGTTCCTCCTAGAACTTAAAAAAAAAAAAGCTTTAGAAGAACTAAAAAAATAGCCTGAACTGCATCTAACTTTTCAATTATAATCACTTCTTCAAAAAGAGAAATATTAATTATCAGTTGCTTGGGCCTATGAATTCATATAAGAAACTTCCAATGAAGATAGTTACACATTACAGAAGGCTCAAGAAGTTATATGACTTATGAAGGGGTAAAATCGGGTATATGTGTCAAAAAGCAGGACTTTCAGGCGTTATACCTCGCAGGTTATGTGCTAAACCCCACTACTACCTCTCATGTAAAATAGTCATCAAATGAAAGACAAGGTAATTTTTATCTGTATAGTATATTATCAAACACCTTCAAATAAATCAACTCAATTTACTCTTTAACAGTTGAAAGTTACTACCTTCATTTTTTCAGAAGAAGAAAACTAAGGATAAACAAGATTAAGTAAACTACCAGTGGTCACACATCTAACTTGGGTAGTGAAATGTCTTAGCTTCCTCTTATAAAGCTCATTCTACTCTACCATGCTGCCTCCTGAACAAAAAAAGCTTACTTTCATTTACATTTATATTGGTTTACTTATTCAACAACAAATCTACTGGATACTTAAGCTTGTTCCTGAGTGATTTTTGCATAAAACTGAACAGGCTCACTCTAAGTCACCCAAACTATATTTAGTTAATGTTGTTCGAAGGCAGAAAGGTTTTGAGAAATGACTAATGAGATATATCAGATTGTTAGAGGGTAAAAGGCTAGAAGAGGCAGCCTTTTTTTTCCAATGTGTGCAGGGGCCAGCCAGGGAGAGGATCAGTCACTGGTAAACCACTGGGTTTACAGAAGAAAAATCAGTGATGAACCAGGGAAGAGAAGAAAGGTCTCTCAAGCAATTCTAGGCACCCACCTTTCCCTATTCTATCTCATCCTTTAAAATGAGACTGCTAAATGGTGC
Source organism: Macrotis lagotis (assembly GCF_037893015.1). NCBI lineage: Eukaryota > Metazoa > Chordata > Mammalia > Peramelemorphia > Peramelidae > Macrotis > Macrotis lagotis. Next base: position 205,544,021 of record NC_133660.1, read on the forward strand.
TTGGATAGAATACTGGTAAATTAAAATCTGGCCTCTTAACACAATATCTATATTAGCCAAGGAAAGTCACTTAACCTTGATTTGTTCCCATTTTCAAGTCTGTAAAATGGGGAAAATAATAGCATTCACTTCACAGGGTCACTGAGAGGATCAAAAGAGATAATATTTGTAAAGTGAGTTTGGTGCTTGTTTCCCTTCCCCCAACAGTTTATCCTTTTTAGGGAATCATAGAGAAGAAGAGGAAAAATTGTCTGTCTCAATTTTTCAAATGTCCAAACTTTCATCATATACACAAATACACCTAATATGAGAGCAAAGAAATAAAATCAAAAAAACCTCACTTAATGGGGCAAAACAAAAGAAATAGTCAAATCAAGATTCCTAATGGCAACAAAGACAACTGCCAGCCTTGTCCTGGAAGCCAGGGTAGTCGGCTTTGAGTTTAATAGTGAGGAGTGTGATCTAGAAGTGGGTGTCTCAAACTCTTCCCAGGGATCCAGCTCCAGTCTGATCTCTAAGGCTAGACCATCTTAAATTATCTCAGAATCCTCCAGTTTTCCAGAGTCCTAAATGAAATTGAGACAAGAGCAGGTGGAAGCTCTAAGAAATATTCCCACTACTCAGGTTTCTTTGGTTCCTCAATTTCAAATGCTAAATTATGATGAAGCCATAGGCAGGAACAGCAATTCCAGGCTCCTGGTGAGAATGAATGAGCGGCATCATAGTCAATTCAAAGGAGGGCTAATTTCAAATCCTTATTTGATTTGTCGATTATATACAAGCCGAGAAGGGGATATTAAATAATGCAATGAGTTTATTTAAATAAGCTTCATCATAACTTGTGGCTTAAAAGTTATGAATCTGGGAATTTTTTATTTTCAGATTCCTTGCCAATAACTATAATATTTGTTTATTGTCAGACTTCTATAGAAAATAACATCATTACGGATCAAATTAAATCATGCCAAGTACTCACTGATCTCGCAGTGTTGCTAACTGGTTGTTCTATGAGAACTTTTGAGTTATGTTGTTGCTAATATACAAATACATCTAAATTATATGAAATTCAATAAGAAAATCTATTTTTGCAAAAGGCTATAGGCTGCTTAATTTAAGATCAATGTATATAATCTAAATATACTTAGGATGTTTTAATTTACAAAATTTCAATCAGTATCAAATTTGAGAAACAAATCTAGGCAAAAGAACCTACAACTTTCTTTCTATAAAAAATAGAAATATTTTAAAAAGATGTTGGTAGTAGTAGCAGGCAGCACCTTACATTTACACAGTAATTTATGGTTTGTAAAATCATTTAACCTGCACAACAAACCTAGGAAATATTATTATCCTCATTTTAAGGATGAGAGAACTGAGGCAAAATCTAAAAACTGCAGCAGATAAGCTATTCTAAACTTATAAATATACCATGCTAGTCTAAATTTAAAAACATATTAATAATTATAAAAAATTTATATTCCTCCCTGCCCCACCCTCCCCACTAAAAAAAAGTTCCCCCAAATTATTCTTTTTTCATATGTAGGTCAAAATATAACACTTAGTTTTTCAAGTCAAATTTTAGAGTTGAGGAACTAACTATGCTGATAGTTAACAAATTACTTAAGTAAGCTTTTATTTTCCTTGGGTAGAAGAGAATTGAAATGCACAATATGGTAGATTTTACCATATCTGATGAATTCTAACTCCAGTATATGCAAATAAATAGCTGATTTGTAATTGCAATCCACCTTCTTCAAAACCATATCATCTAACTCCTTTAGCTCCAGGCATAAATATCTGGGTGACTGATTAACTGCAACACCATGACCTTTAAAATGATCCCCCATCTGCTTAATGTTCCTCTCTCAATGTCTTTCTATTAAAACTTCTGTTCTATCACTTCACTTCTCTCCACAAGAGTATTATATAGAGCATCTCTTGATTCAGAGCAGACAGCAGTTCCATCCCCCTACTTCAACCACTTCATTTCTTCAGGCCTAGCTAACTTGTAGCCTTCTTTGTTTTTGATTCTCAATCTATTTTATGATATCTTTAGTAGGAAGAAACAAGATATAATACTTGGAATTCTCAAAGTAATTTCCATTTGGATCACTGCCTTTTCTTTTTTTGTGAAAGGCTCATCTTTATTTAAAATTGTCATTTTGGAATATACATCCATATTCCACTGCATTTCTACAGCTAATTACTGAACACTTTGTGCCTTGGAATATGTACTAAGTAAAATGGGGAAGGAACAACTTCCATGTCTGGTAAATACTACAATCAAATCATTTAGCTAGCAGATACAAACTGGGTATTAAAATTGGTGTTGGGAGGAGGAAATAAAAGAGTATAGACAGCAAAGAGTTTCAAACTGTGGTGAGGAGAAAATGCATGTCTTCAAAGAAAATCATGTAGAATTCCTAATCTGTGGGTTAATAGGACTGATCTATCCTCAAACATACCAATGCACCTTGCTTGAATATGGCCAAAAATATATTAAGCATAAAATTATCACTTTTGCCAGCTACATTCTACCTCAACTTCTATTTGTCTATCCAAAATAATGAGAAAGAGAACTTCTGTTTACAATTCCATCAACTGTTCAAGTTACTTAGATCTTAAATAGTATCATAAAAATTTTCTATCACTTACCATTTAACATCAAAAGATTGTCAGTCCCTGGATGAGGATAGCTCAAGCGACCTTTGGAGGAAAGGAGATATTATGACAAATTAGGAAAAAAAAGGATAGGGAATCTTTTAAAAATATTATTCTTGAACTTAAAAAAATGGTATTTAATCTGAATTCTAGTAGCTAGAATTTCTTCATCAGAGTTAAAATTCAAATCACAAGATCACAATGTGCTTTTAGAAGCAATGCTAATAAAAGTCACTTTCCTGAATTTCAGAAATATGCCATTGCTTTAGTCTTTTCTTTTCAAAAGATGATCATGTTGCCTAAGTAGTTTAGAACTTGTCTTACTGGAATTACTTTTCCAAAATGTTTAAAAAAAAAGCTGAGATAAAATAAAGGCAATATACCTAAATGAACCCCCCCAAAAGAACTATAACATTTAAAAACAAGTGAATGGAAAAAAATATTTTTAGCTTGTCATGGAGGTCCACAGACTAAAGAAGATACAAAAATGTGTCTACAAATGTTAATGAAAAATTAATTTCTCTACTAAATCATGTAGGAAAACAGAACATTTGTGAAACAAGGCAATGCAAAATAAAGTTAAAAAAATATAAAAAAATTTTCTCAACCTTTGTTGAAGAACAATTCTGCAATATACTACTTGTTTTCTTCTAGTTACCCAGGATTAACTTATTGGAGGTGGGGGGGAAGGAAAAAATCTTTAAGCCTAAACTTATGATAAACTGACCAATGATTCAAAACAAAAGAAATTAAATTCTAAGTCTCTCATAGTTTCATTCTATTTTTAGACTTACATAGGAAATTACTAAAATGTAAAATCTGTTATGTATTCTAGCAACTAATTTTGGAACAGAATTTCATGACTGATAGGTTTAACATTATTACTTTCAACTTTAAAGTACACAATGTATATTTGTGAGTAGTTGACTAGTTTGGGTAATTGAGGAAACTTCAAATTATGTTACAGTGTATCAAATAAGTAAAGGATATTTGCTACAATATGGAATTAAAAAATCTGATCATGTGTCCAAATCAAAAGTAAACACTCCCTCAATCTCCTTCTCCCCTCACTCCTAATTTGGTTGTAGGACAAGTTTAACTAAGAGATCTAAGTTAGTAGTAAAACATATTTTAAACTTTTTAAATTAGAGCATAGCAATGTTCTTTGAAGGAACTACTTTTCATTACAATGCTCAATTGTTGACCTCTTGATTCAATAATTTTCCTTATTTATTAGCAGGTAAAAATTAAGAAGCAGGAAAATTCACAGTATCAACAACTTAAGTTTTCTATTTCGCCAATCTGAGAGGTGATACCTCAACATGGAATGGGGAAAAAAGAAAATGGGAGTTCTGACAACACTTCTGTACATATCATCTTCCTTTTACCAGACTATTAACTTCCTCAAGCTGGGGTCAAATTGTCCCTTCTAATTTTCCATCATCACACATCCCTAGTTCACACGTGAAGTAGATAATGTTCATTTTGGCTAGAGAAGGTAGATGAGTGGAAAGAAAGAAATAAATCACTTTTCTAGACTTTCTAGTCCCAAAGTAAAGGATTTCTTATTTTATTCAAAATGCTGTTACAGCTCAAGTGAAACAATTACAATTGGCCAGAATGGCCCTGCCAAAATTGGGAAATTATAAGGTCATTTGATAGAAGATCCTCCCCATTAACAAGGAAGGCAAGCATCTTCTATTAGAAAATATATTCAACCTAGGATTCATGACCTAGGTTTTCAGTCATCTAAGAAAAGGTTTCTCTTAGCTCTAAAATTATAAGATTTATGGGTTCTATTTTAGTTCTATTTTGAAATAAAGAAAATAAAATAAGAAATAATTTGTTTACTTTCAAAAGTGTTTTTATCATACTTGGGTTCTGGAAGGTGAGTATCTCAAAGGAATCAAACCATTAAAATAAACATTGAGCAGCAATAAGACAAAGTTAATTTGTCATTCTCACTACCAGTACCATCTCAAAAGTGTATCAGCTGACAAGTCAGTCGATATTAAATGATGCTCCACATTTTACTCAAGTCACAGATTCTTAACTGTAAATGAGTATTTTTCTTCATAAAGGCCTAAAGACTATAAAATAACACAACAAACACCCATAATCTGTATCTGAAAAAATATAGTTCAAAAGCAAATTAGTAGCAAATAGCTTTTCTTATTTGAGGGATTATAGAAATCACTATTCCAAGTGAATAACTGGTATTTTTTTTGGTTGCATATGTCTTGAATTTCTTTTTTTAATTTATTAATATTAAGATATTCCATTAAATTAAGTTAACATTGTAAAAAGACTTTCCCTAATTCAAATAGGCACACTGCCAGGTACTAAAATTTATTGGATGCTCATGAAAGTATAAACATCTATGTAATTCAAGCACATCCTGACTCAAGAATCAAAAGATGAGGTGTTTTTTTTCTCCCCAACTTTGATGACCATTTCACATACAGAAACCTATCTTTGTGGTGGTTCCTCCCTCAAACCAATTTACTACAAAGGAAGATAAAGTAATACAAAATCAAAAATACCAATGATAGGAAATAAAATTTTTGTTTAAGTAACATCTACCATGAAAATACTATTAACTTATTTTTAAAACTGCTTTTTAATATGCTCTATTTGGAACAATTTTTATAAGAAGCATCAAATCTTAACACTAGAAGATATCCATGTCAACATGGCAACACCTTCTACACAATCTATTGTCAGATAACTGTCTTGCCAGTTAGAACACCTGCAATGATTACAGTTGGTTGTTGAAAGGCTAGGATCTGGCTATTTGAAGATAATTTATTGTATGTGTATGTATGTGTGTGAATCAACAAATATTCATCAAATGCTATTATATGCTGTTATTGTTTTAGGCACACAGGATACAATGACAAAAGTGGCAGAGTCCTTGTCTATGAGGCGCTTACATTCTACTAAGAGGAGACATTTTCCAAGACAAAGGATTAAAAGGAACAGGAGAATGGAGAAGAACAATGCTAACAACTGGAGGCCTGGGGGGGGGGGGGGGGGGAAGCTTGAGACAAGGAACAGAATTTGAAGTGAGGTTAAGGTTCAGAGGTGAATAAGAAGGATAAGTGGGGCTGGGGTGGGGAGTCAGGATAAGGATAATGTTCAAAGTCACTAAGGAAAGGGATTGTCCTATTAAGGTACAAGAAGAAATAAATTTTCTAATAAAGTGATAATTCGCACACTAATAACCCTTATTTTAACTCTTTTCCAGATTTCTTGAACAGAAACCCCCCCCCCAAAACTCAGAAAAACAGAACCTTAAAATTCCCAATGTTAGACTGGATAATTCTTTTCTTTTCCTAGTACATATTCAAAAAGCATCCTCAAAAACCAGTTTATTAACGATATTTACTAACTCCTAATTCCATCACTTGTGAGCCATGACAAGAATTCTCCTGTTTAATAGTGTCAATGTGGTGACTCACTAAAGGTCACACAATGAATTTGTCAAAATTAAGACTAATTCTAAATAAATCTTGTGAAATAGAAATTACAAATATAAAGTCTTCTCTAAAATAATTAAGGAAGCTTTCCTCAAGTAAAAATACTTAATATTTTTATTATAATAATGTAATATTATAATATATGGTATAATAACATTATACCTTATATTACTAAAAAGCTCAAGAACTTTGGTAGAGGGGTCAGCTAGGTGATGCAGTGGATACAGCACCTGCCCTGGAGGCAGGAGGACCTGAGTTCAAATCCAAATTACCTAGGCTGTGTGATCTTGGGCAAGTCACTTAACCCCACTGTCTTCAAGGGAAAAAAAAAAGAACTTTGGTAGATTCGTTTTGTATCTCTGACTACCTTCTATGGTCCATTAAGTTGCCCTCCTGGATGCAAATAGGAGAAAATATGGCATATAGTTTAGATTGGCTTTACTTTTTAATAGCCATGCTCAGAAGCAAGGTGTTTGTATTTTTGATCTTATATGATCACATTTTCTATTCTTGATATATGACCCTCATAAAGCCTAAGAGTAAGATATAAATAACCGAAAGGTCTCATATCTACTCTTTTCAGCAGGCTCCACACGAAAGCAGCATTTTCTCACACAATCCTGCCTTCCTTTTTATAAAATTCAGCCTTAAAACTTAGATCCAAGAATGGTGTATTCTATATCTAATTATTTATAAATATTAATTTTTAATTTCCCATTTCAATTAATAGCAGAAAATACATAAAGAACTATTATAAACTGTTCTACATGTTTTGTCTTCTATTTAAATCTTACTCCTATGCCTCATGGTGGTATAGTATCAACCCTGGGTTCCTGAAGGCTAACTCATAAATGTAAAAACTAGAAAATTTTACACTAAGATAGAAATGGTTTTGAATACAAGGCTGGGTTTGGTTGAGCATCCATCATGTGGAGAATGGCCTAGAGGTTCCTAGAGATTCCAAGAGACTCCTAAACAACTGACTCTCCATTTTTTGTTCACAGACACAATTCAAAGACTGTATCCAGGGGAGGAAGGGGAACATGGCAAGCATTTTCTAAGTTCTTACTGCATGTCAGTTATTGTGCTTAAGGCTTCATAAACATTATCTCATGTGACCCTTTTCCAAAAACCTTTCTTCTTTGCAAGAGGCTCTCTGGCTTCTGTCTTCCTTAACCTCAATGCTTCTCCTCAATTCATTTTTTCCTATCTGTCCCTTATATGGCTTGTTTAGAGAGCTGTCTTTGCCTCCTATTGTACCCCATTGAACTTAATGTCTATGACTAATTGAGCTAGTATTATCATTTTTCTTTCACAGTTTATAAAGCTGAGGCAGGCAGACCCAGGTTAAGGGACTTAAAAGGTCAGCCCTATGGTGACTACATTACAGATACTATAAGATATCTTTAAAAATCCAATGACTTTTTTTTAACTACATAAGACAATACATAAGAGATGATTTTAGATGCTTTAAACTGTTGCCAAATTTTCAAAATTTAAGAGTTCATATTTCATAATAAATTTCCAATAATTATCATGGAGGAATTTTACAATCAATTATATAAAAAATGTACTAAATTCAGATTCCTTAACCTATTCTTTATTTTAGATCCTTTTAAATTAACAAAGATGATTTGAAAATCACTTTAAGTTGAACTTTATCTGATTAAAACTGAGTTTTATCTGATCAAATTTATAAGACATTCATTCTACTAAACATAAACAAAAGGAAAAAGGGTTTTTTTAGGGTTTTTTTTTGCAAGGCAAACGGGGTTAAGTGGCTTGCCCAAGGCCACACAGCTAGGTAATTAAGTGTCTGAGACCGGATTTGAACCCAGGTACTCCTGACTCCAGGGCCGGTGCTTTATCCACTACGCCACCGGAAAAAAGGTTTTTAAAAGTATTTTAAAATTTTAATGATTAAAAGTATTTCATAAAAATATTTACTTTAAAACATAATTTCTAACTTTCTCAAAAGCTATTAACAACAAAACAACTTTCAGACTCTTCAAGTTTTATTTTAGGATATGCTAACTTCAAGCTGTACTGAAGAATATGTACATTATGTTTACAAATATATTTGATAAAGAACATATTGATGGGGGAGACGGTAGAGTTAAAGAGTACATAAGAAGGGGTGGCTAGGTGGCGTAGTGGATAGTCAGGAGTACCTGGGTTCAAATCCGGTCTCAGACACTTAATAATTACCTAGCTGTGTGGCCTTGGGCAAGCCACTTAACCCCGTTTGCCTTGCAAAAAAAAACCTAAAAAAAAAAAAAGAGTACGTAAGAGAAAGGGGGCAGGGTCCAGGTTTTTGTTTTTAAATTAAGAATGTAAATATAAATATTTCTGTTATATGAATAGGATGGGAAGGAACATGGGGAAATTTAGGCAAAAGAATGATTAGTATAAAATTTATTCAAAAAGGACAAATTTGTTAATTTTAAGTAATGACCATTAAGAAAGATAGGAGGACAAAAAGGGAAAGAGAGGAAAAACCATTGTAGTTTCTTAAATGTTGACCAGAGAGAAAATTATTTTTTGAGGAAAAAGATTTTAATATAAGGCAAATATAAATATTTCTAATAAGAAGCATTTGTTTCTTACTTAGAATCTGGAAGTATATTCTTGAAATCTTTTCTTCATTTTCATAGACAAACCCTATTTCCAATGCAAGAAAGTGAGGAATACTGTATCTCTTTTTGAAGAAAATAATTTCATGAGCAAAGATATCTTCTTCTTGGTACTTAAAAAACTGCCAATAAGAACATCTAAAGTGCTTTTGTGGCGTCTCTCTCCCTCAACTATAAATGGAAAGGGAGTCTATCTTGATTTTAGAACTGAAGGTTAAATGATTTTAGGGTTAGGGGCTGAAAATTTACTAACAAATCTGTCCCCTTCTTTCCCTTCTCTTCCTTTCCCTGCTGCTTTTTTAAGATTTCTTCTCTTTTGGGGTGGCTAGGTGGCGCAGTAGATAGAGCACCAGCCCTGGAGTCAGGAATACCCAAGTTCAAATCCAACCTCAAATCCACTTCATAATTACCTAGCTGTGTGGCCTTGGCCAAGCCACTTAACACCATTGCTTTGCAAAAATAAATAAATAAAAAAAATTCTTCTCTTATAACTCCATCCCCCCCTACTTTCCTCATAAAAGCCTGGGAAAGATGCGTGGCAACAAGAAGTCCAGCATTCTTCTTTTTAAGTTTGGAAAAACAGGAATATTTTAACTTATCCAATATTGACACACATCAATTATAATGGTGACTTTATATTCCACCAAAAATTCCAGAAGCTTTCTTTTCTATAGCTGCTAAAAGGATAAAAAAAAATCTTCTAAATTCTTCTCAAATATAATTTTCTGACTACTAGTTTCCATTTATTATTCATTATACAGTAAACAAGGAACGAATATTAAAAAATACCCAAATTTAATTTATTATAGTATTATAATAATGAGGATTTGTGGTCAATAAGAGACAAATCTGTCACAGTTAAAAATGCGGATATCAAAATGAATCACTGGCACAGGTCTAGGTAAAACCACATATCTCCTTTGAACTTCTTACACTAAAGCAATCAGGATACAAAGAACCTTTTTGGAACCAAAATTAAAAAGTAAAAGAATATGGAAGATAGGTAGACAATCTGGTCTATCCAAGATTATATTAAGGATTTAGGGTACTATAACTGATCACTAGCATAAATCCTTTCTAAAAAGATTTTTTAAAAAATAGCCTATTGTTTGGATTCATACTTCCTGCATTAAATGACAGTTACTTCTAGAGCATTATTTATATAATGTTGGTAAAGTTTAGCATAACAACTCTGTGAAGAAATAGTATATACTTCCAATTTTAGAAATAAGCAGACTCAGAGAGGGTAAATGCCACAACTAAGCCCTGAAGCCAGGCCTTCTAATTAAGTTTACAATCTAAGTACAGCACAGAAAATAGACTTATGAGTCTACTGACTGTAGACTGGGTTCTAAAAAGTTGGGGATATATATTTTCATAAATATAGCCCTTTTTTGGTGACGGGAAAGGAACAAAAGGAAAAATAGAGGTTAAGAAAACATCTAAACATATGACATGTGAGGAGAGGGAAATTAAAAATGAGTCAGGGCAAAATTTGGCAGACCAAATAAATTTTGAATGTACTCAAAACTAATGACTCCAAGTACAAATTCTAGAAATGTAACTATCACTACCAAAACTTGTTTTAAACCATTTGTTCGACTTTTTACAGCATGCATGATGATCTCTTAAAAGTAGAACTTTCCCCAAATGATAAAGATACTAAATAGGTATATAGGATAAATTAGAAGTACTGTGGATAGAAAGCTGACCTCAATGACAGGAAGACCTGAGTTCTGCCTCTGAAACAAATTAGTTATGCTACCACAACTAAGTTACTTTAGCCTCTCAGGACCCCTAGGTATTTCTCTGAGATTAGGGGTTAAAGAGTAGGTGAGGATCTGGATAGAGAAAGCTTCCTATACCAATGAAATCACAGGTCCAGTTTTTATCTCTCAATCCCTTTCTCCTTGTTCCTCCCTGCCCTTCCCCTCTTGCCCGCCCACCATGATCAATTCAGATGCTGGAATTTAGGTTTACCTTATATAGCCTGCATAAAAGCTTATAAACTTTAAGAGAAACTTTTAAAAGTCAGTTTTGATGAAATTGTAAAGTTTCATAATCATTTTTGTTTAGTTCCTTCTGAACTATTTAGTGCTTATGTTCTTTTAAAGAACATCCTCACAAATTGGCAATGTCATTTTATGAAACTTACCTTTGAGGGGATCATGCTCTGCTCTCATAATATCAATGAGGGAATTTTCCAATGAGTGCATGTTCAAACTGTCATACATTCGACTTCGATCCTAGAAGAGAAAAAGGACCCTCAGTGCTTGCTTAAGACTTGGTTCAATGAATATTCATTAAGCTACACTACTATAAGACACTGCAAACAATAGTTTACTTTTTCAAGAAAACAAAGCTATCCAGTCTTCTAGGAATGTGATAATTTAAAATTTATGCCACTTTAAATTTTAAAATCTTATTTTACTTAAAATTACACATTTTATATGTACATACTTCTATAACACTTGGAGAAAAATGCATTATCAATGCCAAATTATCAATTAAATCAGCAACTTAAATTCCACTAACAGTATGGAATATGTAAACTTTTTAGCCACTTAATCTATCCTGCTTACCAGTCTCAAATATTTCTTAATTAGTAGAAATAATGGAAATACTTTCATTCATTACTTAACTCTAGAATGTTTCTAAAACACAGATCACTAACACCAATTTTTTAAAAATATACTTTTGTCTCAGTCCTACTATCAATGCAATAACTACTATTTATATATCTATGAAGCAACAGTTCAATCTGACTTGCATTTTGAATAGAATTACATTTCATAATAATGAATGTGCTGTAATCTGTTATGAAATTATTATACTAAATTAGGAAATGTATGAAAAGTAGTGTAAAACATAACAAAATATATAAAATAGCATACTCAAAAGTCAATTCCAATCTCACACAAGTCTCTCTTGTTTCCATCACTTCTAAAATAGGAAAAGAATATTCATACTATTCTTGCCTCATTACCTCTTTGTTTCCAAGGACAGTCTCAAAATTAACACAAAGAGATAAGGTATTGTCATAAGGAAATTCAGGGGATGAAATGAATTCATTACTACAAATACACAGATGCAACATATACCCACAACACAAACTCCCTTTTAAATAAAAACACACTCACACAGATCAATGAATAAATCCTTAGGAAACATATCAATTGAGATTCCAAATTGGAAGGGAAGTTAAAGACACCCTGAATTCAAACAGTACTGAAAAAGAATCTCTTCTAGAACATACTTAGTGAATGGGCATCCAATTTTCAACTGACTACTTTCCAGTAGGTAGAATTACTCATCTTGAGGATACCCATCTATTATTGACTGACTCTAACTTTAAAGTTTTTTTTAAAGTCTTCCTCCTTTCAAGCCTACACTGCCTTTTTACGTATGTTCTACTTCCTGTCTAGAGTCAAAAAGAAAAGTCTAATTCCTCTTTTTTGCCCTAATCCCAATTCATCTCTTTTCCAAAGGCAAAGCTAAACAATTTGGCCAGGATGCAAAAAATTCTATTATCTTCAACACCAGATAACAGAATAAGAAAGTTTTATGTAGCCTTCCTAAGTGTGATAAACATGAATGGGGGTGAGGGGAAAGGTCTAACCAGCTAAGTGGAGATCTAAACTTGGAAAGTTCATCTGTAATCCAGTTGAATAGAAGTAGAAAAAGCAGCAAAAATACAACAATGTACAATTTCATCTCTCTAGGGAAAGTAATCTTATTTTAAGTTTTCCTTTCCTCAGAATCAAAGAACAAAGAAATCTTAGAACCACTTGCTATGGTAGGATGGAAAATGAATTCATAAGTTGGGATAAATTCCCATCTCTATGTTTCTGCTTCTGATATTGATATTACACATTTAATAATAGAGGCATTTTTATACATTTTATCTTACTGCCTTAGAATATGGCCAAGGTCCATAGGCTTGAAATTTCTTCTGGCCTACCATATAGGTACCAAAAGTACTTTCATGTTTTATGATCAGTACTGAAACTAAGCCTAAGTCTTGAGCCTAAGAGTGCCAAAGATGGTATTATTCCATAAAGTCAATGTCTATATTTATTTTCCTCTTTATATTTATAGATACAGAAAATCAGAAAAATATTTGTGTCTATAAATACATCACCTGTTTCCTCCCTCCCCTCTTTCCTTACTGTGACCTTCTATGTTAATTGGTCATAAGAAAAATTCTATTTTTAAAAAAAGGAAATAGTTTATTGTTTCTACTTATAACTTTAAGAGCAGATGACTTAATTTTAGTCAATGCTAACTCACTTTTAAATAAATTCTGCAGTTCTCTAATGGCTCCAGGAAATTTAATTATGTGTGTGAATGTTTTCCTACAAAAAAATCTGCTTTTTAAAAAAATCTTTTGAGAAGAACACTATCTCGTAGCAAAAAAGAAATGTTTCCCATAACTTATACTTTTGAAATTATTTCAGCAAGTTTTTCAATCTTTAATGCAAAAAATTTTTAATATTATATTACAAAATTAGTATCAAACTAAACATTTGAGTACTGACTCCTCATTTATGCCTACTGTTATCATGACACATGATTCTGTTTTAGGAATAGAACAGTCCAAGAAACCACTCACTGATCCAGGGAACGAGAGACAAAGATTTTTATTTTCATAATAGACAATGCACTATTTGACTTATGCTAAGAAAAATTAAAAGATTTTCAAAAAATAAAGCAAAAAACTGTTAACTAATGAGGCAAATTCAGAGCCTCCCCAATTGCATTTAATAAAGTTAGTAGAACATTTAAAAAAAAATCTCAATTTCCACATCAAATGAAATACAGATACAGGAAAAGATAAAAATGTAGAGAGTAAGGCAAGAAAGTGGCTGTCAAAAACCTTTTCTATCCTATTCGTCTAATGAAAATGAATTATTTTTGAAAAGGACATAGCCTCTTAGAACCTCATACCATATTTTCAGTTCAATTCCATAGATTATAGTATTGTTATGAAAAAAAAACTTAGTTGTTTTGTGAGGGAGAATCTGTAACCCAGTTAACCACAACCTAATTCCTGAAGAATTATGCTTGCATGCTTTAGAGTGCTCTAAAACTATAAAATGGAACCAGGCTAAACATAAGATTCCCTATTGTAAAAATAACAACTCACCTTTTTAATCCTTTAAGGCTTGCAAAGCATTTATTTCATAATTACCCTGTAAGGCAGTTTTATAGGTTTTGATTTTTGGCAGGGTCCAGGTCAAACACTTATTTTATTTTATAGATAATTCTGTTAAAGAAATTCTATCAACATAGGTAAGGCATCTACCTTGCTATTTAGTCTTGGAAACTTTCTCAGAATATTGAAAAATAACTTGGAAAGGCACATTAAGGCAAAGAGGTAGACCTTGAACCCATATTTTCACATCTCTGAGTCAGCTATCTACTCTCTTGTGACTGCCTCTGAGGGAAGTAGTTCCAGGCATCAACCCATTTAATAGATGAATGAAGTACAACAGAAGAGAGTAAATGACAGCTCACTGTGACCAAGTCAATGGGTTGGGAATCTGGATGTTGATCTTCTAATTCCAAACTCACATATTCTGCGAACTATACTGCTCCAGAAATAAGAGAACAATGAAAAGTTCTCATGAAGAAAATAAAGCAGACTTGATCTGGTGGACCTAGGGTAGAGCCTGAAGCAATACGATAAGTTGTAAAGTGATTAATTTAGTCTTTATGTCAGAAAAACCTCCCCAACAATTAGAGTTGCTCAAAGGTAGAACAAGCTATTTAAGAAGTTGGGGATGATTTCGATTACATTAAATTAAAAGGTTTTGCACAGACAAAGTCACTGTAACCAAGATCAAAAGAAATGTAGTAAACTGGGAAACAATCTTTGCAACTAAAGTTTCTGATAAAGGACTCTTTTCTAAAATATACAGAGAACTGAGTCATATTTAAAAAATAAAGCCATTCCCCAACTGACAAATGGTCAAAGGATATGCAAAGGCAATTTACAGATGAGGAGATCAAAGCAATCCATAGTCATGTGAAAAATTGCTCTAAATCATTATTAGAGAAATGCAAATTTAAGCTTCTCTGAGGTACCACCTCACACCTCTCAGACTGGCCAATATGAGAAAGGATAATGATCATTATTGGAAGGGTGGTGGGAAATCTGGGACACTAATACATTGTTGGTGGATCTGTGAACTCATCCAACCTTTCTGGAGAGAAATTTGCAACTATGCCCAAAGGGCAATAAAAATGTGCATACCCTTTGATCCAGCAATACCACTACTAGGTCTATACCCTGAAGAGGTGATGAAAAAGGGTAAAAAATATCACTTGTACAAAAACATTCATAGCAGCCCTGTTTGTGGTGGCAAAGAATTGGAAATCAAGTAAATGTCCTTCAACTGCAGAATGGCTTAGCAAACTGTGGTATGTCATGGAACACTATTGTTCTATTAGAAACCAGGAGGGACGGGAATTCAGGGAAGCCTGGAGGGATTTGCATGAACTGATGCTGAGTGAGATGAGAAGAACCAGAAAAGCACTGTACACCCTAACAGCAACATGGAGGCGATGCTGAACCTTGAAGGGCTCGCTCATTCCCATCAGTGCAACAATCAGGAACAATTTGGGGCTGTCTACAATGTAGAATACCATCTGTATCCAGAGAAAGAACTGTGGAGTTTGAACAAAGACCAAGGAGACCATTACCTTAAATTTAGGGGAAAAAAAAACCCCTGATATCTTATTGTCTCATCTTGCTATCTCTTATACTTTGTTTCTTCCTTAAGGATATGATTTCTCTCTCATCACACTCAATTTGGATCAATGTACCATGGAAACAATGTAAAGATTGACAAACTGCCTTCTGTGGGGGGTGGGGGGAGGGAAGTAAGATTAGGGGAAAATTGTAAAACTCAAAATAAATAAAATCTTTTAAAAAAAAGTTGGGGGTGCCTCTTTCCTGGGGACCTTTAGGCAGAGATATGATATACCATATATTGGGTTATCTTGAGTGATGGATTCTTTTCATTTATGAAATTTGACCATTTTACCACTGACATTCCTTCCCACCTCCAATTTTGGTGACCATGCCAAATAAGATATAACATTTTTTTTTGCTGAATTTCATGTAAGTGGTATTTGTAATATTTTCTACAGGATGACCCGTAGAATAGTGGTCAGTAAAAAAATAAAACTGAACTGGTTCGATGATAACCAAAAACATCTAGAGGCAGGCCTTGTACCATGTTAGGTAGATCCTCTATAGAACACATTTGAAAGACCATGAACTACCCAGATAAAAGGTATATGGGTCACAAGTCAAATCAATGGAGAGAATTCTCACAATTAATGAGATATAACTGATTCTCTAAAGCACTGAAATAAGGGATTTTATATGCCATCTTTTTGAAGAAAGTAATGTCACTGAAACCAAGTGTAGCCTCAATAACAAATTATAAAAATTTTCTCATCTCTAAGATCTATCTCTTAATTCTACAATAAAGTCATGAAAAATGGGAAAGAAGGTAACAATTCCTAATGTTACTTACTTAATAAGTACTGAAATATTTTAATTGCTGTCTAATTCAACAGGACCAAGACTAAATATTAGTGACCCTAGATCATATTTCAAGTGTACCAAATTTTTAAAGGCAAACACAAAGAGTGAATAAAAAGGATAATTTCAGAAAGCATCCAGTTTTATATAAGTGTTTATTTTACACCTTAAAGACTACAATATAACTATACTCCAAATTACAAATTAAGGGAACAAAAATTTAAGATTAAGCCTAAAGAAAATTTAATTGTCCATATAGATATGTAACTACCTAGCTATGATTAGTAAAGAAAATTTATAAGGTCAGAATTAGAATGAGAAAACTTACAATTTAAAATGTAAGCAATGTACTAGGATTCATAGAAACAAAGAAGATATCCAAAAGACCATTTGCAAAAGAGTATTGACCTTAATAGAATAGTATGACAGGATTCTATAGTTACTATTTAGTAATGAAGTGGAAATCTTGAGGAGGCTCAGAAAGGGGCATTCACAGTTTGTTAAGAGGGCTAGAAAGTAGTGACTTTGTGAAGGTCACATCAACTAATATTATTTGGTCTAAAGAAAAGAACATATATACTTAAGTTTGTTAAAGCATTCAATGCAGGTTTATTTCTGAAAGATGTAAGCATCTATTCTCTAGCTCTATAAAGTCTGAACAAGAGGAAATGGGCTGTAAAAGTTCAATGTGAAGAATTCAGGATGGAACACACCAGTATAGTTTGCAGCATATGTGAGCTTGGAATTGGAAGACCTATATCCAGATTCCCAAGTCAATGACTTTGTTATACCTCTGTTGTATTTATTCATCTATTAAGGAATAAGTAAGAACACCCCAATTTACATATTTCAGAAAAGTTGTATATAAAATAAATTTTTGTTAAATGACTTCTCAGAAAGTTTCCATTTTTTAATTGTATTTAACTAGGACTGATGATTTAGCTTTATTGTTAGCTTCTCAAACTATTGATGTAATTTAAGACAATTACTTTGCAAATCTTAAAGAATTCTAAAAAAGGAGCTACTGCATTATTAAATATACTAGAAAGATAATCTTTTTTATAAAAACAATCTATTTTGCATCAAGATTCTGTTAACAAAAGGGCAAATAATGAAGATCAATTTTAAGCTGTGGTATAGGTATGATCTTTTGTAAAGACAGATGGGATATTCAAATTATGATCAAAGTTTCTTAGAACTATTATCCTGAAACTCTGTCAAAGAAGGTAAGCTCCTTGAGGGCAAGGACTATCCGATTTTTGCCTTTGTACCTGGACTACCTGGCACAATGCCTGGCAATGTAGTGGGCTTCTATTACTTGTTGATCTACTGACACAAGTTAGTAACACTTAAAGGTTAAGATAGTTAGGCAACATGGGTTTATATTATACATACCTAGGTTTGAATTCCAGCTTCTCTTTAAAACTACTTTTATGACTTTAAAGGAAGCTATTTTATCTCTCTTGGCCTTGGTTTCCTCATCTGAAAAATGAGGGGACTTCCATCTTTATCTCTATTTTGTCAAGTTTCAAGTTTTTTAGTTTCAAAAACAGCTCTCAGTACCCTGAGCCATTACACTGGTTTCCAGTTACCCTATATATTAACTTCATCAATAATATGATTTTATTGGACAGTTGTAGTCATCGCTTTCTTCAAACCACCTTACAACTAATCTCCAAAGATTTCAATGATAAAATAATAAACTCAAAGAAGAGTCATCTTGAATTTGGAAAATTAGTGCAAAGTTTAAGCTACAACCTGTTTTTAAACTGTACAACTGTGTTCCAAAAGCTCTTCTGTAAACTGCTTCTTTGGAAATTAAACACTTCTCCCTGATGTTCTAAGCTGTGATTTGATTCCTAAGCAAGCTTTCCCAAATCATTTATGATGTAATCCATAATCTATATTGAACTTTTTCCATGGACAAAAAAGTATAAAGAATACTATTTAAATACAATTTTTTAAAATTTGCAAATCATATATATATATATATGAATAAGACTGTCTAAATCTGTTCTTACAACATTTTAATTTTTAAAAATCAAATCAATTTTTTTAATTTAAAAAATAAAAATAACAAGGACATTTTTCTTAACATGTCAAGAATTTTTGTTTTATTATAGAAAACTATGACAGAAAGAATACAATCCCCCCAAACTGAGATAGAGAGAGAGAGAGAGAGACAGAGATAGAGAGAGAGATCTAAGATAGACATTTGATGGTCTGGGGAACATGGCAAGTTATGGCATGCATGAAAAACAATGTGTACCAGATTTCAAATATTTAATTATGCAGCATATATCAAAATTGTACCTGTATTCACATTTAATGTGAATTTACGTTTGAAGTTTACAGAATAGGAAATCAATAACAGCAGGAAATTGTGAACAAAGGATTTTCTTAAGACAGGAAATATTTGATAACACCTATATGTTTCAGTTGGTGAGGGTTATTGTAGCAAATCAGTAGGAATTTTCAATTTTCCAAAGTTTAATCTCTTCTCTATTCTTTTATAGTCAGATTAAAAAGAGTAAGAAATTATTTAGTTTTAATTGGAGATAACCAAAGATACAACTAAATGACTTTTATTATATTTATGAAATAACTCTCACAAGGATGATATTGAATTTATGAAAATATACTACAATATTAACTGAATCCACAGATTAAAGAGTTTTGTAAAATGGTATAGCTCTGTTAGGGGAAAAGTAACCAATACAAATGAAAAGCTATGTATACCTGGCACATAGGAGACCAAAGTGAGTCCTTAAGCTTATCATATTCAATTGGTAAAAGGGATTCAAAGAAGGTAATTCAAAATAGATACAGAGTACATTAATATTTGTGACTGATCATTGAATACCTTCAATCAAGTTGCTATCATGTTAAACTTTGGATATCCCAAATAAATTATGACAGATGACTCTCAAAGTGAAAATGTGGACACTGGCATGTGGAACATAAATGTTCTTATGGGAAGGGCTGTGATATTTAAAAAAAACAACCCAAGATTTCTTAGCTCATGAAGCTTTTACAGTGAAAGTTATCAAGTCCAACCCTTTCTTTAGAGGGAAGAAAAACAGAGGCCCAGGGAGGGTAACAGACACACTCAAGGTCATACAGATAAAGAGATGAATGGAAATGATTCAGATAACAAGTCCTCGGATTCCAAAATCATGATCCTTTCAACCAGGTAGACTATGTTACAGGAAGGCTGCTCAATACTACCTTAGTTAAAAGAAAAATTTCCTGACAAACAAGAGTTGTCTTGGGTTACATATATACTGTGTTCCCACACTTGTAAGTAGAAACATTTGTCTAGAAACATTCTTTTGATAGTGTGAAAAGAGTTGAGGCTCAGAGATTCTGTGCCATTCTGCAATTAAAGGATTAAAATTTTAGTAATAGTCAACAATTTCATTTTGTCCTTTGTGCAGAACCCAGGATCTTGCTCATTTTTGTTTCTGTTCCTATCTGCCCCTCAATTCAAAGAAATTCTCCTGTTTTCAAGACCATGATCCTATACCCCCAACCCAAAAAAAGTAGACTGTCATTGTTTGGCTATGGAATCAAATCAGATCATGCAATTTTCTCGTCTGTGAGAATGAGTATCGAATGGCACTTTACCATTGGCTTTCACTGCCTGTTCCCCACAATCTATTTCTTCCTCAGAGCTTTTAGGCATCATTCACTAGATATGGTGATTACTTTCCTCAGTGGTATGGTACAAGTCTCATCATACCTAGTTTTACCTTTAATACTACTGTGAAAAGTAACAGCTATATAAGGTTTCTATCCTTTGATTATCCTACGAGTCAGTCCTTTAGCAAGATTCGAATGCCTTCCTCACAAAAGAAAATAACAGTGCTATTTTAAATAAATATTAGTTTAACTATACATTGTTACCATCTGTTTCATCCCACATACAAGTGCCAAAAACAAAAACAACTTGAACAGGCAAATGGACTCAGGATATCTCTAAGTCTTCCTAAAGAAGACTACAGCGTTATCTACAAAAGGATCCAGTTGATTTCAACAAAAGCAAATTATAGGAATTGCTTAAATTATTCCTCCCAGTAAAACTAAGGAACTACAACAATTTTGGTTTAAAGGCTAAATTTAGGATACTTTATTCAAAATACTATTATCTTTTTCTAAATATGTGGACTGCCACTAATTGGCAGTGTTAACTGTTGTTATAAGAGAAGGAGCATTAGTTTCTGGAATTGGAAGAACCCAGTTCACATCCTGCCTGTGTGATCATGAATAAGCTCTTCCATCTCTCTTGGCCTCAGTTTTCTTGCCTGTAAAGTGAAAAGGCTGGTTTACATGGTCTTTGTGGTCCTTTCCAGTTCTAGCTCTGGGATCCTAAGTGACATTTTAACATCTCTGGAAATTAAAGTTTTTTTCTTATCCAGAACAAGAGAGACTAGATCTTTAAGATTTCTTTCAACAATAACATTCTTTAAGATCCAGATAATGGGGGGGGGGGGTGGCTAGGTGGCATAGTGGATAAAGCACCAGCCCTGGAGTCAGGAGTCCCTGGGTTCCAATCCAGTCTCAGACACTTAATAATTACCTAGTGGTGTGGCCTTGGGCAAACCACTTAACCCCGTTTGCCTTGCAAAAAAACCCTTAAAAAAAAAAAAGATTTCAAGATCCAGATAATAGAGATGACTAGGGAGATGAGAATGTTTCAAGGTATATATTATTTTGATGTTACTGATTTAGCACAAAGGACCCAACTGCTGCTTCCCCCCCCTTCTTTTAATTCATCAGAAGGAAAAAAGATATGTATGAATACTTAGCCACAAGAAAATTTGAAGATCTGTTGTATGATCCATGGGCTATCTCTAGATAACCTTGGGAACTACTAAGGTTTTCAAGTTTTGATTTTAAAGGATTTGTTTTGGAGACACTAGTCCAACTTAGTAGTTGTCCTAGGGAACAATGCTCCCTAAGACATTGATTGTGACCTTTGTGGCAATATTCCCAATCCCCACTCCTTAGTCAAGTGTCTCTCCAGCTAGCAGGTATTTTCCAAGGAGGACTGTCATCTTGGAAAAAATTGCAAGTGGCTTATTAAAAGGGAGGGGGAGGAGAAAGAAGAGGGAGGGAGCAGTTGGTTGTTAATAGAAGGAAGTCTGTGATCTTAACTTGGTCTTATGACTATGAATCAAAGCAACCAAAGAAAAATGATACCCGAGATGAGAAATAAACCCAGTCTATATAACTAAAGAATTTATTTACAAAAGTTTTTGAATGCAAAGCAACATAATAATAAGGAAAAGACCACGACTTCTTCTGTTTGAAACCTACTTCTAACATGAATAAGTCACAATCTCAGTCCATTTCCTTACTGGAAAACTAACTGAAAAAGATAACATCATCTACCTCTCAGAGAATCATAAAGATCAAATGAGGTGATACATAAAACACCTTCTAAAATCTTAAGACATTTTATAAATGGTAGCTTTTAAATGGAATAAAATATGCAAACTTTGCAATTTAATTGTGATTATGACACCCTGCTTTAAAAAAAAAATCAAGAGCTGGTAGATTATGCAAACTATGACAATACAGTCTGTTCATTATCACATGGCTAGTATCACATAGCTCTATGGCAACAAGCAAATAGTTTTCCAAATAATGGAAACTTCAATAAGAAACAGTTTACAACTACCCTTATTTTACACTGATAATTAACAGTTGACAGAAAGTGTTTTTCAAAAGCTAAGATGGAAGAATCCTAGAAATAGCTAGTACTAGGAAACAATCTAAGCAGATAAGCAATTTTTTTTTTCTTTCAGTAGTATTTTTCTTTGGCTAATATCTATAATTCTTACTTTAAAAATAAACTAAAACTAAATTATTCTTCTCTAAATCTGACCACATTTTACTACAAATAATTTAGGGTATACCACACATTAACATCTGGAGGGGGGGTAGGTTAGAAGAGAGGAAAAACAAAGTAAGCAGAGTTTGGAAGAATAATTATTAGGGAAAAGGAGGAAAAAAACCAAGAAAATGTGTATAGTCTGAATAAGAAATAAATTAGGTAGAAAAAAAGCATAAAAATATTACATAGGTGTAACTAACAACATAATAAATTAAACTCGTATCAGACTAGAAGTTTATTGCAAGACAATTTGCTAAAGCAGTATTTCAAAGATAACTTTTCTTGCAAAAAAATACATTTTCAGAAGGAATAGGATGTGAGTCACAAGAAATAATCTTTACACTTAAGTTTATAAGAATGTAAATTTAAATAATGCAACCTTTAATCAAGCAAAAACAATTTCTATGTCCCTAATAGTCAATTAGTGCATATTTCATATTGATCCATATATTATACATGCCATACTGACACTAAGTTATATCACTGTTTTAGCACAATAGTAATATGATGTGAGAACTCTGCTATCCCATATCAATAACACAAAAAAAGAAACTTGCTGCAACACTCTTCTTTTGTTCTGTTTCACATGAGCTACATAGTAGTCAAACTAGTCAAGCTACCACCCCCTGAAAAATATCCTGTATCATTCTGCTTCTTTTTCATGCTGAAACCATATCTACAATGCCTTTTCTACTTTTATCAATTGTTGAAATGCTCAATATGCCCTACCATTCCTCCATTTTAGCCGATTTCCCACTTTTCCTTTCAATAAAGATAATGGTTCTTCTCTATCTCAAAACTCATCTGCACATCTTTCAAAACACACATATCAGACACTGACTTACAGTCAGCTGTGTTCTCCCTGTTTCTAAAGTCTCTCTACCCCTGTCAATCTGCACAGGTGCCAAAAAAAAAATCTTCCTAAAGCTTAAGTCTAGCCATGTCACTCCCTCCTGAAAAAGTTTCAGCAGCTCATTATTGCTTCTTATAATTAAATACTATATTTCAGCTCAGCATTTAAAGCCATTCCTTGTGTGGCTACAACCTATCTTCCCAAGCTTAATTTCTGATTTCTCTAACATTTGCCCAAACTGGAATGACTTCCTAAATTTGATAATCTACCTCTCTGCCTCTGATATCCACATCAAATTTAAGGACTGTTTTTCTTTCTAACATGGATATGTACTCTGCACTCAATTAATGTTTAAAATGAATGTCTCTCCCAACTATTGAAACAAATTCAAGACAATGGTGGACTTAAGTACTTAGTAAATACTGGTGGATGTTGAATTGTTGCAGTTTTTCTCTATCATTACTACTGCGTGTTCTAATGACAATTAAAGACAGTCTTCTATATATCTCTCCCATGTTCTACATGTCTCATACAAAGGCTAAAGAAACTAGGGCAGAAGTTAGAGATGGAAGATAAGGAAAAGCATGCAATATTGCTTTGTTCATTTCAGGAGGATACAAGGGTTTTCCTCAAATTCTGGTTTAAAATGACAGGAAGTATAGAAAAGGTACACTAGCATCACAAACATAATCAGATGTTAAATAAAAATATATCAGTGCTAATGTTGACATAAATGGACCCTTCAACCTACTCAGAAGCTTGAGAAACCACATTATTACTAGGAACAGTACCTTTTCCTACTATCTTAATTTACTTTTTTTGGGGAGCAGGATAGGGTGGGGAGGAGAAGTTAAACAAATCTATGATGTAATTAGTGGAGAAACTCCCAATTCCTTCCCACTCATGTAGAATGAAAACTGTTAATTACTTAAAATCTTTGGAGAGATGCCTAAGGAACCAACAAGTTAAAATTATTTTTCCCATGGTCATTCAGTTAATACATGTTAAGAAGTTGGGCATGAATCAGGTTAAATGATCCCCCCCCCCATGGCCAACCAGTTAACAAAAAAGGTCAGAAGCAACTGGTCTTCTTGACTCTACTGGTCATCCCTCAATTTTAAAAATCAACTTTGCAATATATCCAAATTAAGATCCTAAGATAATATCCATGTCCATCTTAAACTGATCCTAAGGTAGTAACTATATTCTGTACAGAAATATTTCTAAGGAAAAAAGATGACACAAAGAGGGCATGAATGCCACCACTTGGAAGAATCACAAGATTATAGATTTCTGAAAATTGACAATTTCTGAAATTGTCTATGTGTAAGCATAAGAATAGGCAGTAACATTAATTTTAAAACAGGGTTTTCCTAGGAAAAATCCTTGTGTTAATAAACTAAAGTAGTAGTAGTTTAGAGTATTTTGATTTATGACTTTTTGAAGTTGTTGAGCAATGAATATATTAAGCATATGACTAGTAACTTACTGCCACAAAGCTGAATATCATTTTTCCATCTATGATAGCTCTTCTCAATTCACCTCATCATCTAAAATAATAGGTTTTAGATTAAGAAGCAGCATGGGAGTAATGGAATAATTAGTACTATTTTTTCCTGTTCCTCATTTGTTGGTATTCTCTGTTTATTAGACCCGGCTTCAATATTTAAAGCATCACAGAACGTTAGGTCTAAAAGCTTTCTTCCTTAAAAAAAGAGGCAAAAACTCAGGACCAAAGAGACTGAAATGAAATCAGTACAGCCTTTAAATCAAAACCCAATTTCAGTTTTTAAAATGCTAGTCTAAGTCTTTTACCAAGTTTTCCCTTCTCACTAAGTTGGTAGCTTTACTACCAACACAGACAAGTCCTTTAATTTGATCTCTATTTCAAAAGTCCAAGTTTGTGTGTGTGTGTGTGTGTGTGTGTGTGTGTGTATGTATATATATGTATATGTTGTATATATATGTATAGGTATATATTTATACATGTGTATAGATGTATATATTGCGTTTCTACCAGTGTGTGTTCTCTGCTTCAAAGTCACTCTCAGATCATCTTCTTTCCCTTTAAAATCCACTTCCTCTAGTAATTTTCCTAATTAAAATATTCCCTATTCCACCCATTTTATGGGATTTGTCTAGAGAATATCTATTAAAACTGATTTGTATTGCAATAAAGCCTCACTAATTCAGGTTAACTGAAGACAGTGTGAATTAGTGATGAACACAAAATACGTAGCATTTTACATGTGATAAAATAATAGTAACAGAGGCAATATGGCACAGTGATTATCAAGCCAGCTTTGAGGTTAAGAAAGCCTGGTTTCAAGTCTTGTTTCTGACACAGACTAGCAATTTTTTTTGGCTGACTGACCAAAGTTAAGTCACTTAACTTTGAAGTGCTTTTGGCAACTCTAAGTTACAGATATGCCACACTGCATTAGAGTTTCCTCATCAGAGCATTCCCTACGCCAAAGGAAATCACAAGTCCAGTCCTTACCTAAAATAAGGGTCTCATAATTGCTAAATATTCTGAGTTTTTCAAAATATTTTTAAGTAAGGAATATCATTTCCGGTGAATTTTTGTTGACAAATAGATCCAAAATTCATTTGTAAATTAGCCCCTGTTTGATTTTATTTATTCTATTTTCACAATAGGTTAATACATGCTTCATTTTTCCTTTTAAGACAGTTTAACTCTTTGCAGAGACAAAATACACATAAAACCCTAACAATGCATATGCATTTCATATGCAGCAACATTATCAATTATGTTATGACCTTATATACTTGAGGATTCCAGCAATTTGGATTGTTTGTTGATTTAACAGGTGTTTTGCGTGAAAGTTATGCAAATTACCTTAATTTCTTTTGCAATCATACCTATCTATCTGCTATCCCATGGTACCAGAAAAGCACACAAATACTGGCTGCCTACAGATATATGGAGCACAATTTAATCCTAAAAGGTTTGCAATAGGGCCAGGCTGGGAGAGGAGAGTATAGTTAAGATTCACCTGTAAATCCTGATTCAAGAGACAGTATAAAGATGCTATTTTAGAACAGGGAAATGCTAAACCAACTTTGGTCTGTACCTTAACTTATGCTTAAATGTTTATCTATTTAAAAAATACACAGACATACACACACACACACACACACACACAAAGTCACACACACACACACACATATACATGCACATACGTATTTAAGTTTAAAAGCCTATCTCATAAGATTCCCTGTACAATTAAAAAAAAAACAATGAAAACAGTGAGCATGGCAGAAATAGACAAAAATAAACTGAACTTTATGACAAGATTAACTTAAATAAATGAATAAAATGTATAAAAGTCATGAAATTTAAAGTAGTCAAATAGATTTGTACTTAAAATCGTAGGTCCTCTTGGATTAAACTAAACACACTAAACAAACTAAACATTCACAATTAAAGTTAAGTGCATTTATCCCAATGATAAATCAAGATGTCCCGCTCCCCAAAATAAATTCAATATTTTTATAATCATATAGCAAATGGATTTTTAAAATTTAAAAGGTATTTAAATAATTTGAAACAGATGACACAAGAAAACAAAGTAGTCATATCTATGTCTTTTGACATGTTTTGAACATGTTTATAAATGGATAGTAATCAATAAGTTGTGAGAAATCCCAATTACATAAAAAGAAATACTAACTCCTAACCAAAATCCTGAAAAATATTCACTGTGCAGCCTACCTGGTCTATTCTGGATGTTCCGGCTGCAGTGCACCAACTATCTTGGAGTGAATCTGAGCCCCAAGCTGGCAACTGCAAACTAGATCTCACCTTCAATAGCATAGAAGTTTGCATCAGAAACGAGCAGTTCTTCCCCACACCCACCCTTTAAAAAACAAACACCAAAATTCTTTCTACTCTATGTTTCATTTAGTGGCCCAAATCAATAAAAGACTGCTGCAGAAAATCATATTAACAATTAGACATAATGGAACTTCAATTAGCCTACAATCCCCAACAAAACATCAAAGGTTCTGGAAAATGTCTAGGATCTCTTTACTTTTAACTATTAGGTCACAGTTAAAAAGGATGTGTAGATAGATAAACCAATGGGATGCCCACTGTGAATCAGCTACTATAAATGTGAATTCTATGCAAAAAGCCCTGAAGTTGCTTTTTGCTATTAAGGCACTAAGTATAGTCCACATACAGACACAGCTGGCCATAGTGAAGTATATTAAGAGTTATGGCAACTGTGGAATACTTGTAATACAAATTAATTTTAGATGAAGTGAACTTTGGTGGTTAATGATCAATAAGCACAATCCTTTCTTCGATTAAAGCTTTGAGTAGAATTTTGAAATGTATAGCAGTTTTCTGAGATCATCAGTTTATGAGATCATCATTTTCCACCATTTAATTACAAAAAGGGACCTTTGCAATTCTTTTTCAAATTCAATTTTTCAATTCTATTGCAAAGTTTATTCATATATTTTAGCCTTCATTAAATGATTTGTTATAACTGAGTTAAAAACGAAGATTTTTATAAACCTGATTTTCTTGAATAGCCAATTGATACTTTTAGAATATCGTTACCCAATTTGCTACTACAAAAACATTAACATGAGAAGTAACTCCATTTACATACCATTCTTACCTGTAAGGGTAAGAGAGTATTACTGTTGTTGTCTGTTCTGAACACGTTATCTTCAATCCATGATTTAGGTGTCAGGGATGGAGTAGATCGAGTAAATTTTGGTGGAGCTATGACATTACCAGAAAACGGTTTCTTCAAAGGAGAGATCTGATTCATAGTTCCTGGAATTCCCATATTTCCAGTTCTACGATGATCTCTGCCATGCATTGCTCCCCACGACATACTTCCTGTGCTCCAGCCACTGTTCTGATGGTTGCTCCAAGGAGATTGCTTCAGAAGAGGCTGGGGAAATACATCCAGTTAAATTACTTTGAAACATCAAAACAGTTTATAAAAATTAAAACTTTTAATCTCCAACAAACACATATCCACTATTTAAAAATCACTAAATTATAAAAACACATCATTAAAGATCCTATGCCACAGTGTATATTTTAGTAAAGACGCGTAAAAAGAAATCTTGGTGTTAGTTGTTTTTTGACATCTTTCACAAACACAGTTATAATCAAGCTGAGGTTTCATAAGTCCTGCTAAAATTAGTTATTTGACAATTTTCAAGAATTAAAGGAAGCTAAATATAAAGAGAGGAAAAAAAGCACTTCAAAAATCTGTTATCCATTTCAAATTGGGAAAGTCTTAAAAGTGAAAAACCTAAATGATCATTTAAAATATGCTGGATACATAGCTTTAAAATAAAACTAGTCTTCTGTTATCATCAAGTGTAATTAATTACCTGGCAATATTCCTTACCATACAATTTAAGTATTTAAACTTTGATTCTAAGTAAGTACTTCAGCTACAAAAATGGCTAGTGAGCTGGAGTTACTCTGTTACATGAGTAAATTTCTTCTGGGATGCAGGAAGAATTAGGAAAAAGTACCACCCTTTTTTTTTTTGCTTTTTCCCCAATCAATTTTTATGGTCCTTAATTCCAGCTCTAGCAGTGCTATTCGGCACCACTCCAAAACAATGATTAAAAAAAAAACCAACTCCCTACTATTCAATCACTTTAATTAAGAATTGCTAAGCAGTTGTCTGATGTTACCTATAGGTGGATCCACTGAGATTAAGCTAGTAATAATAAAATACTATAAAAACTGCTTATGAGAAGACGAGAACAATCCAATTCCTCAGTTTTTAGAAAAAAATGCTAATTTTCAAAGAAATCATTTCCAAGATATATTGTATTTTTAACTTGCCACTAATGTCATTTTGGCCTAATAATCTATGTAATTATGCTTTAAACTTGAATCGTTGATATTTTAAGAGTAGCAAAATAAAACTTTTAAAGTGCAAAAGACTGTTCTCTGAAGCCGTATCAAAGGGCTTGTTCTGTCTGGGCTGTCAGTTTCCTCTTTTCTTAAAAGAGGGTTTCAAGACTGTCCAGCCCGCATCCTCTCCTAGTGCCCCGAGTCCTTTTTCCAGCTGTCAGGAGTGCATCCGGCAGTTTCCTCGGAACTTTAGTGGATACATTCCGAGAGACTGTTTAAAGGTAGGTAAGTGACAGCACATCCCGTGGAGCCTTCTAGTCCTGCTGACCACAGCTACGGACCCCGAACAGCTCTCTGCGACCAGTTTCTCCAGTAAGAGAGCTCCGGACGCAGAGCCCGCACCTTGCTCGGAGAAGTCAGAGCCAAATATTGGAGGATTTCCCAACTCCTTTGATACAGTAACTCAGTATACATACTTGCCCTCGCAAAAAGGATGACCGCTCTATTTACCGAACTGTGACCAAGATACCAAAACGCCTTTAAGCTAGTTAAAATGGAAAAAATGGAAGTCGCTAGAGCTAAGTTTGAAATTCACATTTCAAGCTTCAGTCAACCTGTCAAAAAAAAATCTAAGATAAAAGTGAAGGGCTGGCTTAAGATAATCAGATTATATAGCGTCAAAGGTTATTTTGACCAAAAAAAAAATTCAGAGAAATAATTTGTATTTAAAAACAAGGGGTAAAAAACTTAACAGCTCGCCCTATGCTGTTTCGCTTTTTTTTTTTCATATTAAGCCTCCGCCGCGGGACTACAATGCTTTTCGGGTCAAACTCTTCTGCACAGCCCGGCTTTAGGCGAGCGCCGGGCGCAGGTGGGGCCGGGCCGGGCCGGGCCGGCCTCCGCGGGCCTGTCACGGCTCCATTCTTTTACTCATCCGACAGGCTCCGGGGGGATGACAAAGACCGAGGGCAGCCGCCCCTCTGGGACCCAAAATGCCAAGCCGGTGCCTGCCACTGCGGGCTGAGCCAGCAGCGCTCCGTCCTGGCCCACGGCGCGACTCCGAGTGGACGGGCGCGGCGCGGCCCAGCCCGGGGCTGGGGAGAGAACAAGTGGCCCGGAGGTCCCCCGCCCCAGGCCGCGCCGGGCTGACCGCGGCCCCACCGTCCTGGCCTCCCGGCCGGGTGGGACCCGAGCGCCGCACGCACACGCAGACACAGACACACCGACACACAGACACGCAGACACAGACACACACACGCGCGCGCCCGCCCTCCCTGCCCCCCGCCCCGCGGCCGCACCTTGTCTGTTGGGGGGCTCCCGCCGCAGCCCGCCGGCTCGCCTCCTCACCTCCGGCCCCGCCGCCCCCGCGGCCGTTCCTGACCTTCTCCGGCCAGAAGGACGCCGCCCCCGCCCCCACCCGACGCGCCGAGGGCGTTGCGGGGGAGGGGAGGGCAGCGCCGGCCCAGGCCGACCTCCGAGCGTCCTTCGGGGGCCCCCCCCCCGCCCTCCCGGCCCGGCCCGGCCCGGCCCGCACCTGGTGGTGGTTGTAGGTGTTCCTCTGCTGCAGGAAGGCGGCGGCGGCGGCCGGGTGCTGCTGGAGCTGCGGGCTGACGGGCGAGCGCCGGCTCGAGGGCGGCGGCGGCTGCGGGGCCGGCGGCGCGGGCGGCGGCTGCGGGGCCGGCGGCGGCTGCTGAGGTAAATTCATGGCCGGCGGGGGCGGGGGCACCGCGGCCGCCGAGAAGGGGCCGCCGAAGCCGCCGCCGCCGCCGCCGCCGCCGCCGCCGCCCGCGCCGCCCGGCACGCTCATGCCGGCGCAGGGGTTGTGCGGAGACACGGGCGAGAAGCTCTGGAAGAAAGCCGGGTTGATCGACGACGGAATCCCGGGGTAGAAGCTGCTGTCCGTCTCCGGATTGGGCGGCGGCATGGCGCTGATTGGGCCGCAGCCGCCGCCGCCGCCGCCGCCGCCGCCGCCGCCGCCAGCGCCCGGGGTGGCGGCCGAGGAGCCCGGCGGCGGCGGCGGCGGCGGCTGCGGCTGCGGCGGAGGCGGCGGCTGCGGGGGCTGCGGCGGCGGCGGCTGCTGCTGCGGGGGCTGCGGCGGCGGCGGCGGCGGCGGCTGCGGGGGCTGCGGCGGCGGCTGCGGGGGCGCCGGCGGCGGCGACGAGGTCTGCACCGCCCAGGGGGTGCCGAAGCCCGGCAGCGGCGGCGGCGACGCGGAGCCCCCGGCCCCGGCGGCCGCGGCGGGCAGGTCGGCGCCCTGCAGGCTGCTGAAGCCGCCGCCCGGCAGGAGGCCGCCGGGGCTGTTGAGCAGCGGGTGGTTGGGGGACTCCATGGACGGGGCCGGCTCCGGGCCCGGCGCGGGGTTCACGGGCGGCGTCGAGGGGGCCAAGCCCGCATCGGGGGCCGCGGCGGCGGTGCCCGCGCCCGCTGCCGCTGCCGCTGCGCTGGCCGCTGTGGCCGCCGCCGCCGGGATGCGCCCGAGCCCGTGCACCCCCCCGTGGCGGGGCCGGGGCCGCGAGGGCCGGGGGAGGGGCCGGGGGCGGCGGCGCGGCGGGGGCTGCGGCCGGCGGAGCGGCGGCCGGGACGCGGACTGGCCGGGGGCGCGGAGCGGCGGCGGCTCGGAGTCCGGAGGGCGGGGAGGGCGGGGGGGGTGCGCTCGCTGCTCTGGTGGCTGCTCGGCGGCGGCTGCTGCTCGCTCAAGTCCTGGGGGGAGGAGGGAGTGCAGGAGGAGGAGGAGGAGGAGGAGGAGGAGGAGGAGGGCGCGGAGGAGGGGTGGTGCAGACTCGGGTGGCGGTCCCGGGAGGGGAGGGGGCGGGAGGCCCCCGCGCTCGCGCCGCGGCCGGGGTGCGGGCTGGCGAGCTTGGCGGGGAGCCCCGAGCCCGACCGTCGCCGCCGCTGCCGCCTCTGCCGCTGTGCCAGCCCCGGCGGCGGCGGCGGCGGCGGCCCGGCCCGGGGCGGGGGGGGGGGGGAGGGCGCGGGGCGGCGGGGCGGCGCGGGGGAGGGGCGGGGGGCCGGCGGGGCGGGCCGGAGCGGGGCGCGGGGCCGGGGGGCGGCGGCGGCGGGCGGGGGCGGCCCGGCCCGGGGTCGCCCATGTATCGGGGCCGGCGGCCGGGGGAGGGGGGCGGCGGGGGCGCCCCGGGGGCCCCCCGGGCCGGCCCGGGGCGCGCGTGCGGGGAGGGGCTGAGTGAGACACACCGTGACTGCGCGGGGCCGGCGTCCTCCCCCGCCCTCCCCCCGGCCGCCGCCTGCTCCGCCCGATACCGGCCCCGGCGCCGCCGCCGCGGCCCCTTAAGCGGCCCGGAACGTGCGTCACGGCCACCTCACAATCGCGGCCCCCGCCACGCGCGGCGCGAGCCGCCCGCCCCGCCCCCCCCCGGCCCGCCGGGGGCGCGCGCGCGCCTGGGCTCGGGTGGGGCGGGGCGGGAGCGCGCGGTGTCACCCCGGCCCCTCCCCCCGCCGCGGCGGGGCCCGGCCGTGGGGGCGGGGAGGGAGGAGCCGTGGGAAAAGGGGAAGCCGGTTGGGGGGGGCGCGTGCCGGGGGGCGCGGGGGCTTCCTGGGCAACGGCCCCTGCGCGCATTTGTCCTCCCGGGCCGCGGGGGGGCTCCCGCGCCCCTGCGCCCCCCCTCCCCGGTCGTGACCCCCCCCACACGCGCGAGCACACACACGCGCACACACGCACACGCCCCGGCGGTCCCGCGGCGCCGCCTCCCGCCGGCCGCGCCCCGCCCCGCCCCCGTCACGTGGGCGCCCCGGGCCGACCCCGCCACTTCCTCGGGACGAGGTCGGGGCCCCGCGGGCCGCCTCGGCCACGCGCCGCCGGGCCCGGGCCAGGGCCGGCCCTTCGTGGTCGCCCGGCGCCGCTCCCGCACCTGCGCGCCCCGGCCCCGGCCCCGGCCCCCGCCGCCCCCCGGCCCCGGCCCCGGCGCCGCCCCTTCCCGAGGGAGGCCGGGCCGGCGCGCCCGAGCTGCCCGGGGAGCGGCGGGCTCGTTGGGGCTCGCCGGGCCGGGGACGGCCGGGCACGCGTGTCTGTGTGCGCGCGTGCTCTCCAGACAGACGTGGACTTGGGCTTCCCAGAGCCACGGGCTTGGGGAGGGTCCGGGCAGCAGCGGGCCCGGCCCACGAGGCAGCCAAGTCCCGGTGCAAGCAGGACCCCCCCCCAAGGGCGGGGGGCGGGCGGGCTGCGCTGGGGGGGCCTTCATCCGGCCTTCTGCACCCCCCTCCCCAGGGTCGGCCCTTGAGGCCTTTTCCCTCGCATCTGCTGGAACTCAAGACCCCTCCTCACCTCGGCTGTCCTCCGGCCACCTTAGCCATAGCCTTCAGTCTTGGAGCCCCCAAAGGAACCAAATGCTAGATTGGGAAGCCTAGAGGACAACAATGGAGATAGGGAAGAATACAGCAAAAAGTGCGCAGCAGAGAACAAAAGAAAACCCACTAGGACTCAAAGGAAAGCTGGGCTGCTTTGAAAACGGCATTTTATATAGGATTTTTAAACTTGTTGTTTTAGATTAAATCCTCTCTTTAGGGTCTGCTGGGTACATGGCAGCTTTTTCACCTTTTCTATTTAAATGTAATTAAAAAATACCCAAAATTTAAAAAGTAGCAATCCAGTGTCCTGTACATTTTTATCCATTGTTGTTTTATTTTACTTGAGAAAAATACTTTTAGAAAGCTCCGTGTGACATAGGAGGTAAAAGCTCTAGACTTGGAGTCAGGGAAACCTGGATTCATGTCCTGGCTCCGATGCTACAACCCACATGACCACGGGAAAGCTGCTTAACTTTCAGCCTCAGTTTTCTCATCTGCAAAATGGGAATTTATTTTTATTTAGACTAGTAATTAATGTAATGCGTATAAAATTATTAGCTTTAAAGTTCAAAATAAGTATCAGCCATCATCATTATTTATTTAGCAGTTCAGGGCTGGAAAAAATCATGACAATGAAATTTTTCAAAGACCAAAGTTATTTTTCAAAGCAGTGTCACATACAATGTGCCAAAGCAATGAGGGACTTTGCTCCCCTGCTGTTCTGTTGTATTCTGTTGCCATTACAGAATAGCAGATTTTAGCTCAATCTGACAGATTTCTAACATCTGAAGAAGTCCAGTCAACACCAGCAATGCCAAAGCAATGAGGGACCCAGTAAAAGAAGCAGAAGCAAGAGCACAGTGTACTAAAGGATTATACTTAACTATAAATGCAAATACTAAATTATAATAAAACAGCTACAGAACTCAGATGAATTGCAAGAACCAGTGTTGATCCCAAAGAACAGATGATGAAACCTACTTTCCTCTTACTCAAGAGGCATGAGACAATCGGAGGACAGTGTTGCAAATGTCATTTTGATGATTTTACTTAACTACTTTTTGGAGGATCTACTAGAATTGGGGGTGGTGTACTGGGAAATGAATAGAGTATAAAAGAAATAAAATTTTAATTTAAAGCATCTTCAGACTAAAGAATAAATACAGAGCCAAGGAAGCATGGATACAAAAGCAAACTTAACTGTGTATTGATATTGTAGCCAGCATAGAGTCCAAGACTGAGGAGAAGGAAGATCATGATTTTTAAAATCCAATTGCAGAAGGCATGTGGTTGATATCTTCATTTTGTTTACCTTTATTTATTGTAGTTTTGATGTACATTCAACAGACATTAAGCACCAGAGTCACACTACCAGTGTGTCTGAGGCTGGATTTGAACTCTGGTCTTCCTAACTCCAGGCCCAGCACTCTATTCATTTAACAGTTTCCATATACATGTGTGTGTGTGTATAAAATATATGTTTAAATGTTTATATACACATACATATATAGCAGCATGTATGAGTATTCATATGAAATACAATGGATGGACAACTGGCTTCTGTTCCAGTGTGACCTAAGTTCAAATTCTGTCTCTCACATTCATTCTAGAGGACCCTGAGCAAGTAACAATGTCTGAATACCCCAGGCAACTCTCTTAGGATTGCTCACATATGCCACTACACACACACACACACACACACACACACATGCATATAGAGAGTGCATATATGTATATATGTATGTATGTATGTGCATATACAGAGCAGATAAATGAATATAGAGTGCTGGGCCTGGAGTCACAAAGATCCATATTCAGACTCAGACATACTAGTGGTGTGAACCTGGACTCATCAGTCCACTGGAAAAGGAAATGGTAAACCACTTTAATATCTTTGCCAAGAAAACCCCATACAAGGTCATGAAGAGTCAGACAGTAACAGGCCTCAACCTCTAGACAACATGTATACAGATCTGCATGTGTGGACACACACATCTGAACCCCAGTGTATATGTACATTGAGGTGTTATGCAAACATGAATACATGTATGTGCATGGGTACATAGTTTGTGTACCCACACCAATTGTAGTTCTGCACTGGTATTAGGATTTTCCCAAGAGAGAATAATGAAATGTTTAGAGGTAGAAAGAATCTTAAATATAAGACAGAAGAACTAGGTCTACCACCTAGGTCTCTTCTCATAGATGATCATGATTTCTTACTGTGCTGGTTCTGGCGTTATTTTGAAGTTAAATGTCTTTGAGGAAGAAGACACAGTGGTCGTTATAGACAACAATAAGGCAAAATTCGTTTCAAATACGTAAAATCCATAAGCAGTCTTTGCTCCCCTGCTGTTCTGTTGTATTCTGTTGCCATTACAGAATAGCAGATTTTAGCTCAACATAAGAGATTTCTAACATCTGAAGAAGTCCAGTCAACACCAACAATCACCACCAACAGCATAAAGACATTAATATTGAGCACGTATATATATAATAACTTTATACATATATTTGTATATATGTATGTGTATATATATATACACATACATATATATACACACACACACACACAAAGCAAAAAACCCCAAACCACTCTGCATTATCAATTCACAATTAGGGGAGGCACCAGACCAAAAAGTACATATAAACAAGATATACAGGATAAATTGGAAATGATCAAAATAGAGAAGGCATTAGTATTAAGGAGACTGGAGAAAGGCTTCTTGCCAAGGTAAGATTTTAGTTGGAATTTGAGGGAAACCAGTTCCCTGACTCCAAAGAAGTGGAGAAAAAAGGGAAAGCAAAAATTGGGTTGTTTGATTCAGTGACCTCCCTGTCTATGGAAATACTTAGGCTTTAAAAATTCCTGCATTTACTAAAGAGGTAGACTAAATGATTTATAAAGTTCTGTCCAAATCTAATATTCATTTTTGTTGTTTGGTAGGGGGATGTATGTTGTGGCAATTTCTTTCCAACAGTGATTAACCTGGTTCTCCTACCTCTGATCCAGTCAATCTAATAATCAGCAAACACTAAGTGCCAACTAACTATGATAAGTACTGTACTTGGTGATAAGAAAAAAAAATCTATAACCCCAGTCCCAAAACCCATTGGTATAGGATTCTCTCCTCATTAGTGGAAATAAAGGCCCATTGCTATGTCAAAGATAAAGGAAATAGTCATTGCTTTCAAGTGGCTTATGTTCTCTTGGGGAGTTATACAAATATAAACAAAAGATATTCATCATCATTTAGGGTGCAGAGGCACTAATTTTTAGGTTGGGGAAAACAAAAGCTTAAACTGAGCTTTGAAGGAAATGAAATCTAATAGAGGTGGGAAGGGAATGAATGGGTTCTAGACAGGAGATAGAAAGACAGGCAAGAAGTACTATAGGGAACACAAGAAAGGCAATTGGACTGGATCATAAAGTTCACAAAAGGGAGTAGTGTGGAACGAATATAGAAAGATAGGTTGGAGCCAAATTGTAAAGAGTTTTATGTGTCTAGTGAAGTTTGTATTTGATCTTTAAAGTAATAGACGCTCTAGTTTACTCAGCAGAAGAGTAACATGGTCACACCTGTCTGTTCCTTAGGAATATCATTTGGAATCAAAAAGGAGAATTTTGAGACAATCGATAAAGAACCTATTTCAATAAAAGTCCTGATAAGAGAGGAGGAGGAGGAGGACCTCAGCTTGGATGGTGAACATGTGAATAGAATGAAGAGGACAGATGAAAACCATGCATTGGAAATAGAGTTGGGAAGACTTGGCTGCCAATCTGACATGGGGGTCTCCATCTGACTTTGCCTTTGGTCATGGTTAACCACCCACCTGTAGATCCAAGACTGCTTACATATATCTATCTATCTAGATAGATAGATAGATATATGTAAATCCAGAAAGATGTAAATGCAAAAAAAGAGCACTTCAGTAAGAGTCTCATTGTTGATTTCTGTGTGTTCCTTTTATCTCTAGTACTTTTCCTTTGAAAATTGTCATAAATCTCTCAACCAGTTTCAGACTCCCTTTACTCCAAGCAGACCTGACTGACAGTTGATCCTTGTTGGACTCCTGACCTATTTCAAGACCTGACCTTGAATCAACGTGCTATGGGAAGACCCTTGTCTTCCTGCCTTTCATGACCCAATAAGTTCTACATTGTATTTCTCCTTAACTTGTCAGTGACCCACAGACTCTACAGTCATACTCAAGGATCTCTATTCTCTTAGTCACCCAATGCTACAACCTAAGAGTCATCTTTGACCCTTCGTTCACTAACTCCACATGTAGGACAAATTTCTAAGCTTTGTTCATTCTACTGTATTTCCAGAATATCTCTTACATCTTGCCAAAGGAGGTACTTCTGTTCGATCATATAGTTACTTACCCATAGTTCAGGCCCTCCTTACTTCCTTCTTGGATCATTAAAAATAGAACCTCCAAATTTGTTTTCCCTGCCCCAAGGATCCGCTTTCCAGTGTATCTTCTACAAAGCTGCCATATTGAGATTTCTAAAACCCAGGTCTGATCCTTGTCACTCTGCTGCCAAAGAAGTTTAGTGGATCCGTTTCATCTCTGAGATAAACTATGAACCCCTCTTTTGGAATTTCAAGTTCTTTTGACCATGACTATCTTTCTAGGCTGATCATCCATCGCTCCTGCTCACAAACTCTTTATTTCAGCCCAAACTGACTTGTTCTTCCTCCATACACAACTATTTCCCCCTTAGTGCCATTGTGCAGGCTGTCCCCCATTCTTGGAATATTTTCCCTACTCGATGTTGGTTATTAGAGCTCCTACATCCCTTCAAGGCTCAAGTGCCACTGCCTTTTAGAACCTTTCCTTATCTTCTCAGATATTTTATCTCTCCTTTCCCTTCTCCTTGCCATCACTTTTTATTTTTTTTTTTAATATATAATCTTCTACCCATCTCAAAATCTTGTAAATCCCCAGCAGAATACAACATTCTTGAAGATCAGGACTTTCTCATTCTTTTACATATATTCTTACTGTGTCTCAAGAATATTCAAGAAAGGCCTGTTTTTTTATTTGAATTGTGCATAGAAAGCCTCTTATAAAAGTATGCTCCCTGATCTCTAAGAAGCTCAAATCAGTAGCCAATACATACATTGCACATTTCTGAGATAACTCTCAAAGCATATCCATAATGTTTTTGAGATTTTGACCCTCCACGTCTGACTTTGAATGCCTACCTACCAATTTTATCTGGTAGGGAAGATGATAGATAGTATGGAAATTATTAGATACAGTGGGGGGTCATAATTAGCTGGGGAATGGTGGTAGGAGAGTCAAATTAGGTACTCATACAAAGCCCAAGATGTTCTAAAGTCATTCATCCTCTCAGTGCTCCTAGGGAATGCTCTAAGTCATAAAACAAGTATTAATCTGGATTGGTGAAGGGGGTTTCCTCCCTGAGTGTATACTATGCAAAAAGAAATCAAAGTTCCACCAAAAAACCCAAAACCAAACCAAACCAGTAGGGACTGAAATGTAATCTCAAATAATATAACTGCCAGAAAACATATGATACTTAGAACTTGTAATAGTAGTTACATTTTTCAAAATACTTCTCATCCATTTTCACGTTTTTTCCCCCTATAACACTCCATTGTTATAAGTAGGTCAGGTGTTATTAAACTCCATTTTATAGATAAGAAACCAAAGCACAGCACATGGGAATTGAGTTAATAACTG
The DNA here is from genome assembly GCF_037893015.1 of Macrotis lagotis. Lineage (NCBI taxonomy): Eukaryota > Metazoa > Chordata > Mammalia > Peramelemorphia > Peramelidae > Macrotis > Macrotis lagotis. The sequence goes on from NC_133660.1 coordinate 205,582,984, forward strand.
TACTCCTGATGGTTAGTCCAATATACTGCCTTCAAGATCGCACTGATATTAAGCAACTATAAGCAAGATGGCAAGTTGGAACACAGTTGTATTAACTAGTGGACAGACCCTACAAACAATAGTTGCATTCAAACCAAAGGATAGTCTTAATATGTATAAGGTGTGGAAAGGACTTTTGTTTAAGAATTTTTTCAACCACACCCAGTCAGATGAATAACAACTGACAGAGTTGTCTTCAAACTCATATTACCACATACCTAATCCTATGTTCTATAAAAGCTTGAAGTTATGGCTTATATTGTTTTTCTTCAGTGGTGACCAATTCTTTGCAACCTGCCTGGGGTTTTCATGGTGGAGATACTGGAGTAGTTTGCTATTCTCTTCTCCGGCTCATTTTATAGATGAGGAAACTGAGGCAGAGTTTTGGGACTTGCCCAGAGTGATTTAGCTAGCAAGTGTCAGGCTGGATTTGACTCCAGGCCTGATGCTCTATCCATTTGTACCATCTAACTGCCCTATTGATTAGTACCAAAGGGTAATTGGCAAACACATTATGCTATTTTTCTTTCAGATATAGCTAACCACCTTTCTTCCAGTTGAATTTGGACGGGGGGGGGAGGCATGTTTCAAATTTTTAGATTCTTTTGTGAAGATTCTATTCTGAAATTTTGGAATAAATCATTCTAATATAGCGACCTGTGTCAAGTATCACTAGCCACGCAAACCCTTCTCGCCTTTTGTTTAGACTAGAGTTTATGTTGATCAATTTTATGTTGACTTGGCCTAGAATGTTAGAAAGAATAACAAAAGCTTTAAGTCAGTATAAGAGACTATGAAAGTTCAGATAAAAAATTCATAAAGCATGTTTGGTAGAATGCATTACTGCCACCTTTCATAGAAGAATAGATCATTTTCAAAGCAACAAAAAGAAAGCATTCCGAGAAAGAAAAGAGATTTGATCTTGGTGTAGATCTGAGCCTTAGCATCATTCCTATCAACTAACATATTGAACAGACTGCTGGGGTCTAGTAGCCTAGAGGGGCTTATGGGCTTTCATGCAGCCATTCCCATCATCTACATTTACTGGGCTAATCATTCTATTAGCTAGAGGAGAACCCTGCGCAATGATAACATATTGAAGCTGCCTTTGACTGGGGTGGTGGTGGGAGTTGTGGAACATTTACAAATACGCTCAAAAATGTCTTTAAGATTTATTTGTGTGTACTTATGTATATAAGATGTATGTATGTATGGACATATATGTGTATAAATATATTTTGAAACTCTAGGTCAGTCAATCAATTTGCATTTATTAAATTCAAAAAAGGGAATAACACTTTCCAAAGACTAACTAACCCAAAGAAGCACTCTTCTGTGGTCAAGAAAACACTAGCCTTGATACCAAGAGACTTGGGTTCTTCTGCCCTGGATCTGAATCCCATTTCTGTACCTATTTAGCTATGGGATTATGGGTAAAGCAATTCATCCTCCTTAGGCTTCAGTGTTGGCTATTATAAAGCATAGCTAAAAATGCTGGTATTTCCCATCATATAATTGGGATGAAAGTACTTTGTGCAGTAAACTGTAAAACACTATCCCTTAAGGATAATTGTTGACATAAAAGATTCAGTTTGGTTTAATGGGAAGAACAGTGGGTCCAGTTGGTACACCTGTGGTCAAATACTAGCTAAGACCCTGGCTTTGTGACCCTAGGTACCTCTCTAACTTCTACTCACAGTCTACTTGTCTCTAAAATGGGGAAATAGTTCTTATGCTCTTGTTGCAAATATTGGCAAAAGGCCTGGTGAAAAGTATAGTTTTTTCCTCAACTGGAAGAGAGACAGAAGGATCATAGGAAGTTTCTATGGGGCAGGAGATTATGGGGAGACAATGAGGGCTTAGGGATGTGCAGACATGCCCCAGGTACCAACCTACTTTGAAGAAATAGTGCTGCCATCTCAAACTAAATAGAATCATGAGCAATTGGACCCTTGTGGGGCTCATTGTGCTGCTTAAGGAGTAATCTGCCTGGATAGAATTTGCTGGTACACGGGTAACCAGGTGAATTGGGTCTCCTCTTCTCTCCCTCCCCCTCCTCTGCCTCATGCTGTCTGGTAAAATGGCATCACTTACCCTTAAATCTTGTTTATTGCTGCCTGTTCTTTTATCATCAGTTTTGTCTCCAGATAAAGATAAGCAGATTTTTATTTCATTCTGAGTGTTCTCTCTCTATGTGACTGGACCAAACTATAAGAAACAACAAAGTGGAACCTCTAAACAAGTAGCCCTAGAATTAACCATGAGCTCATTTTGAATTTTTTCCCCTTATTTTCTGAAGACACAAAGATGGCCTTTATATAGAAGGTGATCTGTATTAGATAGCAACCTTTACAAATTAAATGAGATGACTTTATCTTTTTCTATTCTTTCTCCCCATCTACCTTCCTATAACGAGCCTGAATATTTCATAATTGGATGCAAGCCTTTTGAATAGTTATAATAATAATTTATATGGGGCCTACTATGCTGATGATAAGAAAAGCAGAATCATTATTTCTAGAATGCTGCTCTTAAAATCCATGTTACTTTGGCCAGGGGGACAGAAGACACCGAGTTGTTGTAGATGGTAATGAAGAGGGGATAGGAATCTTTTCAAGTCCTTTCTCATTAGAACATTAGCATGAATTACTTTATAAGAATGTTAGGGTAGCTGATTAATACCTCCAAAAATAGCTCCTTATAAGCCCTGAGGAGATGAAATTCAGAATATACAAGCTTGTTAAGTATGGAGATAAAGAAGCAGAAAAGACTTGAGAGCAAGGTGGCCTAACTCATTATAGGATGCTACCTAAGGGACTGCGGTGGTCCTAGTTGGGTTATTTTCCATAGTTGAGGCCCTAGGGATTAGGAGAGGACATCATTAACATCTGTACAGAATGTTTATCTTTCCCATCGCTCCAGATGAGAGATTAGGTAAACTCATCTCCTGAGATGAGAAAGTGAAATGGAATCAGAAATTAGGGGGGACACACTTGAGATATCTGTCTGCTTCAGAATTTTGCCTGGGTTACAGCTTATTTTAATGAGTGTTTCTTGAACCTGGACTAATTGCATGAATGAGACTTCCATGACAAGAATACTTTTGAGATTTCAGAAACAATATTGTTTTACTTAGTAAATAATATTAATATTTAACACTGTTGCTTAATTCTTGAGAATTGATACATATAGACTTTATTAATAGGGAAAAATGGTTTATTTGTTTAAAATATAAAAAGAAGATAACCCCTAAATTTGGTTATTAGTCTTCCAGGCCATGAATACAGGCCACATGGATTTCTCTGACACAGATGCCATATTCATACTTGTATGTATATTTTTGTCTTTTTTAGAGTTCTCTCTACTTCCTTTACTAATTAACCTAAAATTGACACCCCCTCAAGAGAAGATAGACTTGAAGAAAAAAAATTAGAATTTAATTTCCTTATTTAGCCTATTCCTCTTTATTCACAAAGTATTCTTTGGTGTCAGAGCTGTATATCTAGACAAAATTCACAAAAAAGATTTCTAAGACAGTGAAAATGAGATTCATGGTATGTTTTATTGTATTTAGCTAAAATACACCAGGACAGCAGATGTATACTGTCTGGTTCAAGACTGATGAAATTTAAGCCAGGTCAGGCTGCCATTTATACTGATTCTACACAAGATTTGTTATCTTGCCAAGTTTCACCATGGCTAATAAAGAACCTAAAGCAACAGTGTCACTAAGGATGCTGAAAGAAGGAAACTTTCCTGTTTTCTAAGTGTAGACATGATTCAATTGTCTAGGAGGCAGCATCACATCTTCCAATGGTCCTGTACTTACTCCATGGTCTCAGGTCATACCTCTAACCTCAGAGGAATATTTAAAAATGCAATGGTCATCAGGTGGCCCAAGCAAGAATGTTGATGAATCATTGCAAATCCATTCACACTGTCAGAAACACAATGTTCTTACTTCCTGAATACAATATCCTTACTTTTTTTTTGAAATGAGTCATTTAGACAGTTTGCTGGTGGGGGGGGGGGGGTAAGGATAGGAGAACTTCCCTGGGATGACCCATGGAAAGATCCAATATATGTTTGAGGGGGAAAAAAAGTCCAAAATAGTTGAAAAAACTGGGAAAAAGCTGGTAGATGCTGGTCATAAGAAAGAACACATTCTGCCTTCTTAGTAGAAAAGATTTTTCTCTATATATTGAATACTGAGACTATAGAGATCATATTCTACTATTTAATGTCAAGGGATGTCTAGAGTTTTCTTAAGATAACTAGTCTGATTCTTTCCCCACTTTTCTATAATAAACATATATATATATATATATATATATGTATATGTATAGAAAGATATATATCCACAATACTCATGATAAGGGTAGTGTCTTAGGATTAGTCTTCACTAGAAGTCCTCCTTAACCGCAGATTGAACTTTAAACCCTGGGTAAACATTTTACAAATTCAGGACATTGGTCACGAGAGAAACCAAGGAAGTGAGTGTGGATGAAGAAGTGCTGATCTACTGTTTACAAAGTTGATGCCTCAGCATCCCCTGGTAGTGCCCTTCTTGAAATTCCTAACAATTTATTGTAAGTGCTCACAGTTCTTAAGAACTGACACTAAAACTTTATGCAGAATTTCCATAATCTCAAAAAATCTACCTATTACATAATAAATATAGAGAAAAGTTACTTTTTATTAGTATACTAATGCTATGCTGTATAGTCATTTGTTTTTTACTGTTTTTCAGTCTTTCAAATGGTAAATGTTTTTCAGTTTTGTTCAGCACAAAATATGCTGTTGCCACTCAACAATTAATAATTATAATTATTTCATTCCAAGAATTTCCCACATATTGAAAATCTGTTTCCAGTTATTTCCTAGTTTAAATTTTTTTTGCAGACATTTGCAGGCAAGATATCATTTAGTTGCTGGTCAGATTTCTAATTTCTCTTGGCTCCTTTATTCTATTCATCTGTGTTGACTGGCAAGCAGAATAACTAATTCTGTACTATAACAATCTTGCTACATTGATTAATATGTCACAGATTTTGGTTTAAACTTTATTGAATATCTGGATATTGCTTTCATGAAATTAAGTAATTTGACTATCCCTTTTTTTTAGATTCTTAAAAAATTACTCGTAAATTCTAAAAAAAATATTAAATTCAACCATATTTATTTATGAGTCTTTATGCAGAGTACTGGGCCTGAAGTCAGAATGATTCATTTTCCTGAGCTCAAATCTGAACTCAGACACAAGTTCTGTGACCCTGAGCAAGTAACTTAACCCTATTAGGTTCCTCATCTGTAAAATGAACTGGAGAAGGAAATGACCAACCATTCCAGTATTTTTGGCCAAGAAAACCCCAATTGGGGTCAAGCAGAGTCAGTCACAACTTAAAAATGACCTGGCAACAACAATGCATATTACACAGCAATATTTTAAGGACCTGTAATTTTATCAACTTGTGATCACAGTTCATCTACAATGAGTAGTATTAAAAAGTTACCTTAGTCTCAGAGAAGATCAGAGGATCACACACTTAGATCTGAAAGGAATTTCAGAGGTTCTCATTTCAGAGATGAGGAAACCGAGGCATGTCAAGATGCACACAGCTAGGAGGATTCAGAGTAGAATCTGAACCCTGTCTTCTGATTCTTAAGTCCAGCACCATATCTACTACACCACACTGCTTTTCTTTACAAATTATATATTCAAGAATGATCTTGATATCATCATAGATACTATAAAGGAAGATAAAGATAAAGGAAGAAGCAAGTTTTTGCTAGTGAAAAGTTATAATCTGTCATCAGATATAAATGATTGAAAGGTATAGATCTCACTGTGATTATTGTTTGTTGACTGTAAGAAAGCATATCATTCCATAGAGTAAAACCTCTTATTGAAGGCTCATTCCAACAAGGTGCCACTCACATAACTATCAATTGTACAAAATGTACCTCAAAAGGTACATTAGCATAGATAATTGCTCAAAACCTCTTTGATTGTAAGATAATGAAACACATGTTCACCAAAATACTGGACATGGTTTAACTTGAATTTCAAGTTGAAGAGGGATTCCTTATGGATAGTAAGGTCTTCCACACACTACTGTTTGTGGATAATGTGCTGATTGCACCATTGTAGTCCCCTAAATAAGATCTATAATTATTAAAAAAAAATTTAGTTTAGCTATGCTAAGGAAAAACCTGGGAGATGAGCTATTGGTCAATACTCTGTTGGAAAGTCAATTTGGAGAGCTAGTCCTGCTGGATACTAGGAATTGCAGAGACAAACAATTCCTGCCTTCAAGGAGCTTAGATTCTGTTTGAGAGAAACAAAATTTACATTAAATATGACATACAAATCATATATACAAAGGTATTTTTGAGGTGGTGGGACACCAGAAGCTGGAGTGATCAGGATAGGCTTTCCAGTAGGAGGAGGTGTGAGAGGTGAGGGAACTGAAGGCATTGACGATGACTCCAAAGCTCAAAAACTGAATGGTGGCTCTTCAACATAAATAAGGAAGTTAGGTTCTGAATCCACCTAATTATATATTCATAGAGTCAGTATATATCTTTTCTCTCAAGGAATTAGTGAGAGACTGCTATGACCTCACCTGGTCACCCCACCCAGTCTCTCCATCTCTCTCTCTCTATTTTTTTTGCAAGGCAATGGAGTTAAATGACTTGCCCAGGGTCACACAGCTAGGTAATTATTAAGTGTCTGAGGCCAAATTTGAACTCAGGTACTCCTGACTCCAGGGCCTGTTCTCTATCCACTGGGCCACCTAGCTGCCCCCTCCCCATGTCTTTAAAAAAAAAAAAGCTCAGGGCTCCTAAGTCACTCTGTCAAAATAAACTCAGCAGCAGCAACCCAAAGTCCTTTTCCTACCAACTGGGAGATGGAATGAATAATCAACTAGCCATGAATTTTCTGAGAATTTTCCCCCTCTTTCCCCCTACCAGCACCAGTATCCATATCCAGGTTCCTCACTCTGCAATGTCAAAGACTCACTCTATTTGATTCAGATCAAAGCTCATCAGTCTCTACTAACTTGAATGCCTCTTTCCCCAAGAATCCATTGGACCTAACATTTTTCCATAATTTCCAGCATTCTCCCTGAATGCCCTTCTATATTTTGTTTATACCCCTTCAATAATGCTGGCTTTTCTTACTATCTTGTGATAGTCTCTACCCAAGAACCCATCGGACCTAACATATTTCTACAATTTCCACCATCCTCCCTGAATGCCCTTCTATATTTTGTGAATACCACTTAAATAATGCTGGCTAATCTTACTGTCTTAATGTTCTACCCCAAAACCTATTGGACCTAACATATTTCCACAATATCTACCATCCTCCTTCAATGTCCTCCTACATTTTGAGTATGCCCCTTCAATTTTGCTGGTTTATTTTACTTTCTTCTTGGATATTCCATAGTTTCTTGTACTGAAATTCTGGTATCCTTAATCTTCCTATATCTGTATTAAGACAGAGACTTTTTCAGACACTTTTGTCTGTCTATAGCATTTTCACCTTCTAGAACTGCTATCAAAAATATAAAGGGGATTAATCTAGTAGACTTATTCTTGATGAATCCATAATTCCTCTTAGTGATCCTTGTTGATCCACCTAAATACTTACAATCTTATTTAATAATATATTCTTGATTTTTTCAGTAGTACAAGTAAAGATAGCTTATAATGTAAAGATTTCATCTTTTCTCTCTATTTGAAAATTGTGATAGTTGCCTTTCCTCTTTTCTATGCTCCCCCCCATGGTTTAAAAGCATTTTTGAGAGAATCTCAGAAATCCCACAAGTCATCTCTTATCTGGGCATTTACTTCTTCTAGAGTCTAGATCCAGTGACTTGAATTTCCTGAGATCAAGGTACACTTAGCATTGCCTCACTCCTCTTGGGTTTCAACTTCCTGTTAGTCTTTTTTGCCCTATACTTCCAAGTCTGAAGGTCATTCCTCTTGAAAGAGAATATAGAAATAAAATAGAAATTCACTTTTAATGCTCTGTTACCATTGATAGCTAGGTCAACATTCTTTGTTCAAGTATCAGTCCAAAGACTTTTATTAAAGAACATTAAAAGGCAAAAATAATCCCTGTTTTCAAGAAGCCCCTGATCTAGTGGGGGAGAAAGTATGAAACTATATACATACCAAATATAAACAGGATAAACTAGAAATAATCAACAGAGAGGAGGGACTAATATTAGGGGATAGGGAAAGGTTCCTTTTAGAATGTTTTACCTAGGATCTAAAAGAGGCAGAATTGAGAAGGCAGAGTATTTTAGGCATAAGAGACAGTCAATGAAAATGTACAGAGAAGGAAGACTGAACTGTCTTGTGAGAAATAGAAGACCAGTAGAGGTGGAATGTAGAGTATATCAATGGCTGGATGGTCCTGGGTCTAGAGTCAAAAAGACCTGAGTTCCTATTCAGTCTCAGATACTTGCTACCCATCTGTCAAGTGTCTTCATCTCTGACTCAATTTTCTCATCTGCAAAATTAAAGTAATAATTGTACCATTTTGGTTTGCTGTAAGAATAAAATGAGATAATATTTGTGTAGCACTATAAATATACCATTATATGTATGTATATATATATATATATATATAATATGCTATATATAAAATGTGCAGTTATATATTTATATAATATGGGCAGCTGGTGACCCAGCGAATAGAGCACAAGACCTGGAGTAAGGAATTCAAACCTGGCCTCATGCATTTTGTAGCTGTGTGACCCTGGGCAGGTCACTTAATCCTGTGTGCTTCAGTTTCTTCATCTGTAAAATGAGCTAGAGGAGGAAATTGCCAAATGCCCCAGGATCTTTGCCAAGAAAATCCCAAATTGGGTCATGAAGAGTGGGAAAGGACTAATACAATTGAAGAATAACTGATGATATGAAGGGAAAAAGAATGAACAAAGTACTGTTTTAGAATGATCAGCCTTATGTGTTAGGAAGAACTAGAAGAGGGAGTGAGGTTGAGGGAGACTAAAGTGAGAAGAACTAGTACAGAAGATATTGTAATATTTTAGGCAGGATGTCAGTTGTTTTAGAATTCAAAAACTGGTTTGCCAATCCTGAAACTCTAGCACATGGGTATTCAATATTTTGGCTCTTCTAGGCTTCATCATCCAACAAAACCTTGTCAAGGACCACTTATAGAATTTAATACTTATTTATGATTGCAATGTAAACCATATTACCAACGAGTATAATAATAAATGTAATAATACCACAAGAATGAGTTTGAAGGCCATGCACAGCTCGTAGGCTGCGGGTTAGGTGTACCTGGTCTAGAACATGGTGCTCGGCTTGCCTGAAGGTCATCAGGCCACATGAAAAACTGATTCACAGATTGATTTGTACTGATGCAAAGTAAATGAGAAGTATTTGCATAATTGTTAAAGTATATGACTGAGGTGAAGAGCCAAACAATATAGGTAGAGGAAGGAAATGGAAAGAATGTTCCCCTTAGAAGCATGGAACTTAGAGAACCAGGAGATGTGAAAGACTGAGTGATTAGAAGGAGTTTGCATAGATTAATGAAAGTCAAGGGGCAGCAGAGATATTTAGTAATTTTAATGAGAAAAAATGTACACATCTTCTTTTTTTTTAAATGAGTAAAGCCAGTCTGGAACATAGCAGGCCTTAATAAAAGTTTGTTGAATTAATGAATCTAGTGCTAATGCAAAAAAAAAAAAAGAACAATTCATTTGCAACTCTATGTAGAGAGCTAGCTGCCTGGGTCCCTGAGATTAAGTGACTTTTCCACTTTTGCACAAGTAGAATGTGTTAGTAGTAGGACTTGAATCTGGATCTTCCTGTCTTCAAAATCAATTATCTACCAATTGTGTGATGCTGACTCTCATGGATCTTTTGTTTTGTTTTTGGTGGGGAGGAAGCAATTGAGATGAAGTGACTTGCCCAGGATAACGCAGCTAGTAAGTGTCTGAGGTTTGATTTGAACCCGGATCCTCCTAAATCTAGGACTGGTCCTCCCTCTGCTACCCCTTGACGTTCATTAATCTATTGCAAACTCCTTCTAATCACTCAGTCCTTCACATCTCCTGGTTCTCTAAGTTCCATGCTTCTAAGGGGAACATTCTTTCCATTTCCTTCCTCTACCTATATTGTTTGGCTCTTCACCTCAGTCATATACTTTAACAATTCATATTTTATTATGCCACTAGCTTCAGAACTGAAGCTCTGTCACCAACTCTGACTTATCTCTCTCATGGGTGGAGCAATCATCTCCACCAATGTGGAAAGAATCCCAAAGGACTTTGGGATAGGAGTTCCTTATATGTATTTTCAAGAAAATGTCTTCCAAGTTTAAGAGGGAAATATTTTATTGCCACTTTTGTTACAATGCTGTGTCATAAAAAGTCTTTGCTTTTCCAAAGTAAGGAGGGGAGGGTGGTATCAGATATTATTGGAAGAAGCACTTGATTAAATTGGATGAATTCTTCAATCAACATGATGGTTTTACAGGATGAGGATTTTTTGTCGGAGGGGTGCTTCTCGTGAGGGTAGTGTTGGTCTCTCTAACACCAGAATTCTGGAATTGATTGATTATCTCTAGTTGTGATTAAAACTACCCCCAAAAGATTATTAGATGATATTTTGAGAATGGGAGTGACTGGATGGGAGGAAAACTCTTATTAGAAGAACCTCTCTTTCCTCATGGACAATAAAAGTGAGCTGGAAATAGCCTTGTTACTTTTGTTTCCCTGTCTTCCTTCTCTTATGTTTCCAGACTGGACAGGAGAAGGGGAAGAGGCAGTGTTTCTTATCATCTCCCCCCAAGAGAAAAGGATCATTTTCCAGAGAAGCATGTGATGATGATGTTTAGAGGGAACTTTCTAGACCTTCAGATCCTGGCCATCTTCTGCCTTTTTCTTTTCTTTTCTGAGCACTGGTCAAAGACTGGCATTCCTAAGAAGATAGTTTCCAAGTAAATTTCAAATTTTCAAAGAAAAAAGGAGTTCCCAAGTTTGATCATCTGGGTACAGGCTTTACCAGAGGGAGAAAAATTGCCTAATAGCTTCTTTCTTAGAAAAGAAAGAGAATTATTTACAGAGGATTTTTCCCTAGGAAACTAAAACCATGCCACAGGAGTGTAGTGAATGGGGAAAGAGCTGTTGGACTTTGCCAACCTGCCATTGCTGGGAGTTTTTCAAATTATACTGATGCAAGGTAAATGGAAGTATTTGTATAACAGTTCCCCAAAGTACCCTGAAGACCTTTTAGGGGAAGTAGAATGTTCCTTTTGAATCCATTGGTATGTGTTAATAGGGGCTCCTGTGAGTTCTTATTGACTGAAATGTCTTTCATGGTGGGGGGTGAATTAAAGGCTACCCCACATCCAATACCTATCTTGTACAATAAGTACCTATGAGAGACTGGGGACCTTGTTATCTACATGTGGGGAAACCTAGTCAAAGTTTAGTCAAAAAAATTCTCAAGTTTTCCAGATGGAGGTAAGAACCAAAACTAATTCTTTAAGAGTACCCAGAATCAAACTTGGTTTGTGTGGTCTCAAGGTCCTTAGAAACTTGGGTCCATGGTAATACTTTGAGCTAATTGCATTTGGAAGACTTGTAGAAAGAAACATGCTGACAGGGGCTCCTGAATTACAACTTTGAGTGGCTATAGGCCCAAAGAAGACCTTGAACCTGACCCATAGCCTTGTCTGGAAGATTCACTATCCGAGTCAAAAGGTAACCCTAGTTGATAAACTTGCAAGACTATTATGAATACCACTAGAGACTGCTTCATTAAATTAGATTTTTTTGCGCACACACACACACACACACACACACAAACACACAAACACAATTTTGAAGGCCAAAGCAAGAGTATTTCAGGTAGAACTACTATAGTTTTCTTTTTTCCCCCCCTATTTTTTCATTTTATATACATACAAAGATAATTTTCCCTGTATCCATTTTTTAATGATGACCTATTTAGAAAAGTATGATCAACTGAATCAACATTGCCCATCATAGGAATTTCAGAAAATTCAAAATAATCCTGATAGGTGAGTAGGGTAATCAAATATCTCTATAGTCATTTAAAAATTATAGTTATTTGAGTGTGTCTATTGTGAAAACTTCTAGAATTTTTAAGGGCAACTCTGATAAGAGATGAGAATTTAAAGAGGAATAAATTTCTATGCCATGCTTCATTTTCTCTATAAATACCAGTTCTTTTTCCATGTTCTCTAAGATCTTTTTTTTCCAAATCAGAGAAAAACATTTTTTCCTCTAGGAGCCTCTCTGTTTATATCTTAATAATAAAATAAGAATAACTAGCATTTATATAGTGCCTCAAATGTGTTGTCTCATTTGCTCCTCACAACAACTATAAGGTAGGTACTTTTATTTCCATTTTGTTGGGGAGGAAACAGAGGGTGAGATGGGCTGAGGGACTTGGCTAAGGTCACACAGTGTCTTAGGCAGAATTCATAATGTGCAATTCACTGGACCCACAAGCTATCTTAGATATTGGAATGTTAGTCCAGATGATTGCTTTCCAACTCTTCCTACATTTCTTTCATTGAAAGAGAAAAGAAATGAGTATGTGCTTAGTCGTCTGCTACAGACAATAATATTTCACATTGTATTTTATAGTCCAGGAAGATGTTTCCTCATTACAACTGAACTGATCATTCTCATTTTACAAATGAAGAAATAGATGAATAGATGAGGTTTAGATAGACTATACAACTCTTATCAGAGTTGGGATTGAACTCAGTTCTTTTTTTTTTTTTTTTTTAGGTTTTTGCAAGGCAAATGGGGTTAAGTGGCTTGTCCAAGGCCACACAGCTAGGTAATTATTAAGTGTCTGAGACTGGATTTGAACCCAGGTACTCTTGACTACAGGGCTGGTGCTTTATCCACTACACCACCTAGCTGCCCCCAAGTTCTCTTCTGACACCAGATTTTTTCCCACAAATCTTGCAACACATATACGTCTTTTTAAAATGTAAAGTCAGTTGAGTTCAATGTGCAGTCACATCAATTTCTTTAGGCAGTTTTCTTTTTTCCTCTGCTTATGCCCTCAGAATTTCATTTTTGAATGTTTTCTCTCCTTGGATGACTTCTCAGTATGGATTTTGAGTATGGGATCTGGCTCTCTTCCCTGTTCTTTCTTGAACTCTTTGAAATGTTGTTGTTCCACCCCACCCCTACCTCCTACTATCTAAAGTGCATATCAGATTATCCCAGCTTCGACTCTCTTGGCCCAGATAGAAGACATTCCATCAGGACTTTGCAAAGATTATTCTCCATGGCTGGAATGCCCTCTCTTCTTACTTCCAGTTCTTAGAAACTTCTATCACTTTATCTGTATGAGGTCTGGCAGATTGAAGGCATTTAATAAATACTAATTGATTGACTCACTGATTCCCCTCAGTTGTTAGCATCATCCCTCCCACCCATAGATTTGTATTTATTTTATATGTTTCTATTTACTTATTTGTGCATATTTTATATTCCTTGAGTTTAACATAAGCTCCTTGAAGACATGTCTTCATTTTGTTTTTGTATCCCCAGTGCTAAGCTCATAGTAGGTGTTTAATAAAGTTTTATTGAATTGCTTTTTTTAATTGATCTAAACAGATCTCACTTGACTACAAGTAATTACAAAAGAGTTCTCTCTTTTCACTAAACTATATAGACCTTTATGTTTCATTGAAAAAGTGTTGGTAGTTCTATAATTTCAAAACATAATTGTTTTCCCTACCTTACCCAGTGAGTTATCTCTTACAAGAAAGAACTGAAAAGAAAAATTACAATTTTTTAAAAAAAAGAACTAGTACATTGAGGGAATCTATTAGTATACTCAGTGTTCTTGTTCCTAGTTACCCACCTGTGCAAAAAGGGAAGGAGGTACATGCATCATATTCTCAAGTCATCTCCAGAGTCAGACATCTTATTCATTATTTAGTGTTCAGTTTGTTTTGAGGATTATTTTTTGCAATTTTTTTCTCTTTATATTGCTGTAAACATTGTTCATATTATTTATCTTACTTTGCTTATTTTACTTTAGTTCTCATACTTCTCTGAATTCTTTATATTTATCATCTATTATGTAATAATATTCCTTTCCATTGAATTACACATCTTTTTAATATCACTTTTTATATTATATATAAATTATGTTATACAATATATATTATTATATTATGTACAATATGATAGTGTAATATTATTATTTAATATAGTATACAATATAATATATAAATTATATGACAAAAATTGTGCTATATATAATATGTGATTTTTAATATTATACTTTAGAAGCACATGTTTTTAATAATAGGCAATTCAATTCTCTATGGTATTCATCTACTTTTTGGTCAATGAAGTTGGATGTCTTTAATAAGAGTTTAACAATTGAGGAGCTGTAATTTTCAAACCTAGGATGAGATTAGGGTTGCAGGTTTCAAACTTTTCTTGGGGTTCACAAATATCTTACCTCATCCCTGTCTTTTCCATCTATAACATAGTAAAATTTTAATTAATAAGATAAGATCCGTGAAGACCAGCTTCTTCTGCTCCAGGACACCGAAAGGATGGAGAACTTCATGGTAAGCGGAAATAGAACTTATTCCATTGCACCTCTACATATGATGAACCATAGATTCATACAGAATAAAACTAGATGAAGGAATACATGTGTTTGTTTTTCTTTGTAATTAGGATTTTGCTGATAGGATAATATCCTGTGTTGGACTTTTCCCTGTCAACAAGGTTTGAGCACCAAACGATTAATTGGGTCCTGGGTAAAGAGACTCTTTAAAAAAAGACACATACACAAGTCTTCCATCCACAAAGGCATTTGTGAACCTTAATGCCAATAGTCAGAGAATTGCCAAATTTTCTTATTCTGAAGATGAACACATAAATCAAACCAAATATGCAAACAGAACCTGCTGTGTTTCCTACTCTTAGGAAAGCAAAGTTTGCAACAAATACAAAAATTGCAAACTAGCTCAGAGCATTATCTTAAATCACATTATTTTTGCGATGAATATTGTTCCCCTTTATATTTTCAGAATAATAATTAATATCTATTCTGTAAACATGATTTGAAAGAAAGGCAGGTGGAGAACTCATTGAGTTCTAAAGCAGGGGGGGTGACCATAGTGTACCTCTTTCATTTTTACTCATGAAGGAAGTGAGACCCAGGGAAGCTGAGTCATTTGTCCAAGATTATATCATGAGCTGGTATTAGAACTTATCTCAGACTCAAACTCAGGGATCTGCAACATTTTATTTTTCCATCTTGAATACGCATAAGGAGCAGGCTTCAGCTCGCAGTGGCACCTGTTATTTATTCACCTTTTCTCATGGGAAATTCACAACTTGCAAATCTACCATCAGCAAAAAGTATACTATTAAATACAGTCCTTGTTGATGCCAGAACAGATGGTGTGAACTGGTCTGTGTATGAAGGAGTCTTAGGAAATTGCAGCTAGCAAGATAAAACAGGTACTCGAAAACCCTTAGGTTCCTGGGTCACATTACAAAATGGGCTTACCATATAGACTGTCATAGCTGGATTATTGATGGTGATGCAGAGAAGCTAAAAACCTGTTATCTTACTTAAGGAATGTGATGGCAATATGATAATATGTAGACTCTTAATAATTAAGACTGGGCAGTATGCCATCAAATGAACATAAATTACAGTAGAAATATTACCTTCATTGATGACCAATCTTGGACCCTGAAAACATATAATGAAACACTTTTTTAGTAAAGAGGTTGAATGACCACAGGTCTAGAATGGTGCCTAGGTTATTAGAAGTGTTCTTTCCCTTGTGACAGAAAAGGGTGACAAGAATAAATGAAGAAATGATTGATATCTTTTAAAGGCATCAATAAAACTTGTACAAATTACAAAATTAGATACAAAACAGTAGTTCATGTTTCATATAAAATCCTTTTCTCTTTTGTTTTTTAAATATTAAAATGTTAGGACCACAATTTTTAAAAAAAATCCTTTTCAAAAGAAAGGTAAAAATTAGAATGAAGTTTTCTTAAACATGGTGAGAACCATTAAAAACATGCAAGGAATACTAACATTTGCAGAATGAAATTTTTATTACTGAATAGACCTTCATAAATCAAATATCTAGAGTGTATATACTGAGTGTATACTTCAAAAAAATTTATTGGTGCCTTTTATTTACACATTACATTCATTTTCTTATACATGCCCCTCCTCCTCTACCAATGAACTTTGACCTGTGATGTGATTTGTAGTTCTACAATTGTGTTTTGTCTTATGTCCCCTTCTTTCTGAAAGAATGTTTTAACTTCATAACAGGATCTGCCTTCAAATGTAAACACATGGTGAGGGTGTGTGTGTGTGTGTGTGTGTGTGTGTGTGTGTGTGTGTGTGTGAAGGAGTGTATATAGAAAGTGAAATCTAGTGAAGAAATTTCCCTACTAAACTGAAGTTTCAACTCTGGGAATAGATGGGAAAGGAATTCTCATCAGTTAGATTAAACTCTCCTTTCCCTCCCTTCAAAAGTAGTTCTCTTATCAAGGGGAAATTCATTATCATATGGAAGGGGTTGAAAAAATCTCATGAAATTTCATATCAATCAAAAATAATATAATAGTTAAGGTAGGGCAGCTAGGTCTTCTAGTGGTTGGTTTGGTAATTTTAGAGTCAGAAAGCCTGAATTCAAATTTAGTCTTAGACACTTAGCTGAGTGATTCTGGGATCCAAACTCTTTTAGGAGTTGGATATCATGTTTCAACATCTGGAGGCATGATTGGTCATTGTGTTAATAAGATTTCTTGTCTTTCAAAATTGTCATTAAAACATTGTTATTGTATAAATTGCTTCTTTTCCTCTGTTTGGGTTCAAAGTAAGTCTGAAACTATCACCTTCATACTTTCTTACAATATAATAATAATATTCCATCGCATTCATATACCACAACTTCTTTAGTCATTTCCAATTGATGAGAATTCCCTTAGTTCCTAGTTCTTTACCACTACAAAAAGAGCTGCTATAAATATTGTGTGTGTGTGTGTGTGTGTGTGTGTTTGTGTTTTTCCTTTTTATATGAGCTCTTTGAGTTTTATACCTAAATAAGTTTAGCAGGTTTTTATCAATCTGCCTTCCTATAAAAACGTCATACCACTCTACTTTTCATGAACCAATCCATGCAAGTACTTTTTATAACTCATATTTCATTCAAATAAAAGACAACTGTATTTTTATATCAACATAGAATAAAGCAAAATAAAATTAAATATAGTAAAACATATTCATTAATATTTTATTTTGCTTTTTAATAACTATAATGATATTATCATTATTATGACAGGTAAGTTTATGGCACAATTTTCTTAGAAGAATGACCACTTCCAAAAAAATTAAACTGGGAACAACCCTAAATATTCTATTTCCAATCTCTTTGCTCTAGCTCAGAAGCTTCCACTCTCCCACCTCCTCACCTTAATTTCCTAGACTTCTTTCAAGACTCGGGTCAAGACTCTGCAGCACCTTTCCAGGTTGTCTTCCCTTCTCAGATCCCCTTCCATCCATTCTGTATATATTTTGAATGTACCTGCTTATTTACATATTGTCTCCCCATCCAGCAGGTAAGAGGTGGGGTGGATAAAGCCTGGTGTTGGATTCAGAAAGATTTGAATTCAAATCCATCCTCAGACACTTATTTACTATGTGACCTTGGGCAACTCACCTAATCTTTGTATGCTTCAACCTTCCTGGTCTATAAAATGAGGATAAATTTAGATTATACCTATTTTTCAGGATTACTGCAAAGGCAAAATGAGTTTTCCATAAAGTCCTTTGAAAATCTTAAAGCACTATATAATTGCTAACTATTAGAATGGAAGCTTCTCTAGGGTAGTGCTTAGTATGGTGCCAGGCTTAAAAAATTCTTGAAGACCTTATTGTATTTGACATCCAAAATGAACCATGTCAAGAAATACGACAGGTATGATAATTCCACACAAAGATAGTTTACTTTCCAGTTTAACATCACAATCGAATGTAACATGAAGTACAAGGACATAGCTCATCGATGCCACAAGCTAAGTTCACAGAAGGTGACAGAGATCATACTCACCGGAAAACTCTACTTGACTTAGTTTTGACTTAGTTTTGACCTAGTTAGATAACTCTCTGGGCTATATTCACTGTCAGTTGGAAAGAATTCACTCTATTAGAATCACTTTTCTTTGAACTTTGCTTTCACTGAAAAAAAAAGGTATTATATTTATTCTATCCTGCATAGGATTCTATTCTATGAAAATGTAAAATAATTATATCTTCCCTTCCTCTCCTCCCCACAACTCACAAGAATATCCTCCTTCCCAGTTTGTAAAACTACATTGTGCAGTAAGGATATAATTAGGTTCTTTAAAGAATTGCTCCATATGTAGAAAATTCAAAAAACAGTTAGGGAATAATCCTGATTTGTTTAGTGTTCGATCTGTGGATGCAGAAATATATTCCTTTTTCATTCAAACTCTTAGGAAGTATTCTTCCAAATTTGTCCTTCCCCAAATAGTGAACTTTAAGCATAACTTATCTTTTGGGCTTTAGGAAACATAAATGACCAGGCTTGTCTAACACAGTCAACAATGGTACTTAGCTAGGACAGTCTCTTCCAAGGTTTAGAGAAGATCCCCTATCAAATCCTTACCACTCAAATTTGAATAGGTCAAAGTGTAAAGGAAACTAATGAAGATCAATGACAGCTCAGAAACACACATCCACTTCTCTAAACTGCTAGAGGTACAAAACAATTGAGACTTTGAAAGTATTGATCTACCTTAGTGTGACATTTTGTTAGTGAATGATTTCTGTGTCAATAATGGATCTTTAGTTCAGTTCTACTTATGGTTCCAGGTTTTAAAACCACACACCCAAATCCTGTGATCAAGTCGAAAACAAAACAAAATACCAACACCAACAACTTATAGTCAGAAATCTGTGAATCTTCCCTTCATTTCATTAAATCAGAGAAGAAAAGTGAAGAAACTAAACTGGAGTAATTGATACACAGGAAACTTATGATGATGGTTTGGATAATTTAATTAAGAAATGACTAAATGGAAAGGTCCTTGATATGTATTTTTTAAAATCAACTCTTCTGTATAGGATTCTATCATTAACTATTTTGAATTTATTTACAGTTATAGGACAATAAAAAAAGAAAGTCACACAAAACCCTTATTCACTCAAGTAAATTCCTTGTAAATTTGATTTTTATGAGTTATTGATCAGAACACCTTAGGCTTTTCTGAGACTTCTTTTTAGAACCCATAAACTGTAAAGAAAAAAATAACAAAGTCAAATCCATCTTTGGATCTTAAAAATGATTTACTAAAACATGAACATATTCTTAGAGCCTAGATTTTCATAGCAAGGTCTGTTTATATGACCCATCTCTTTCTATATGTATATTATTTTCCTTTTCAAAATGCAGACCAAATACATTATGACATTTCATTTGGATTTGGCTGACAAATAAGGAATCTAAGACTTTTACAGTAAAGATTTAGAATAAAGATTAGTTTACCCTATTTACATTATAGCTATCATTAATATTTTTCTTGAATATAATCATGCCTTTGTCTTTTCTTCCCTTCCATTCAATCAAATATCTATTGAATGCTTATTATGTATTAGGCCTAATGTTAGGTACTGGAAATAAAAAGACAAAAGCAAAATACTTCTTATTTTAAAGAAGTTTATATTTTAGGCATAGGTGGGTGACTTACAGCATATATACAGATAGGTCATTACAAAGTAATTTCAGGATGTGTATAGGAGGGGAAGAGAGACACAAGAAAGGCCTCCTATAAACACATGCTCTCCCGGTGTTACCTACAAGGGTCCCTTACTCTGAACTCAGAGTTTGGATTCATCCTGGGTGGACAACCTGACCCCCAAAAGATGGAATCAAACTTATCTCTCTCTTTCTGGCTCATTATATCTGTACTTCAAAGTATCACTATATGGAAAATTCTAAAAGAAAACTGAGTTGTAACTCATGCTGAAGGTCTCCCCCAAGGGAATTACCAAGGTGCTTTCTAGAAAATGATAATGTACAAACTAGATATAACATCTAGGACAACCATCTCCTGGGTCACAAAAGAAATTCTTGCAACTGAAAAGATATAGATATATTAACAAATTGTTAACTTAAAACATAAAGCAGAGTAACTTTTTATTGTATTCTCTCTGTAGGTAGGGAAGCCTGGGCTCTTCATGCAATTTATTAGATCCAGATCAACTAGCCACCTATTGTAAATCCTTTCCCCTCTTGGGCTGCAATGCTGGAAAATAGGTTGAGCTAGATGATCCCTAGGATCTCTTCAAGATTCACATCCTATGGCTTGGGATCCATCTGAACTATGGGTGTTTGTATATATACATACATATATATATGTATATATATATATATACATATACATATATATACACACACTATATATGTGTGTATGTATTTCTGAATATATGTGTTTACATATATGTATACACATGCATTATTTATATATAGTTTTTATTTGTTATGTTGTTGTTATTTCTCCACTTAATTTTTTGATAGTAGAATTAAGCAAGGGAAAAAAAATAGAAGTATGTTTCCTTGCTGTTTTGTGTTTTTGTTGCTACCTAGGATGAATTTCTCTCTTTTTCCCCCCCTCAATTTTTTTTCCTGTAGAAATGAAAATAAAATATAAAAATTCTGATACTTGTCAGGGCTAGTCATTGAGGCTAAACAACCCCATCTCATTTGGTCTTTTAGGTATAATCCTATTACATTTAAATGGTTTCTAAGGCTCTCTAAAATTGCAATCTGCTAGGGGTAGTTTGGAGTGATAGTCATATGGCCCTGGGTGGGGGTGGGAGGTATTTGGATTATGTTCTCTGTAACTGGAAGTTAAGCATTGTTGCTGACTATTCCCATCACTGTTTAAAAGTGAAATATCTGGGAAAAGGGGAAATTTTGCAAGTAAAAGTGCCCCAGATAGCAAAAAATACCAAAACAATAATTATCTATTGCATATTGCCCTGGCCATACTCTCTCTGGGTCAGGCCTGCTACAAGGTTCTTAGATACACAGAGATTTACAGGCATTTCTCTTCTCTCCTTTCAGTTCTTGATTCTGTCCCCCCATCATTTAGAGGATCAGTGAGGAACACCCCAGTTCCATTTAACTATTTAACCATAGTTAACTTTGATAAAAGGATATTTACTTCAAAGCCATAGCCATAACAACATACATTCATTTCCCCTTATATTTTGAAAGCATTCTCTTCCCTCCCACTTTGGTTTCTGGGGAGTAGGCTAAAATGGAACTCAGTTCTTACATAGCATTAGTTCCATCAAATTAATGTCCACATAGTTGGTCTGTAATCAGACAGTCACTCCTCAAGTTGATTCTTTGCTATGCTCATGATACTCTGCTGACTCCTGAGACCTCCTACTCTCAGGGTTGGAGGCTCTACTTTCTTCCCTGGATCATGATCTAAATAGAAGTGAATGAGGCAGGGACCATAGTGAAAACTGATCTGTTTTTTTGAATGACTCCTCAGACCATTGAAGAATCTCCTCTTCAACATAGGATTAACTAACCAGATGCAGGTATAGACTACTTTTGTTTCTCTTAACATCATCACAATTCTCTTGAAAGCAGCTCCTTGGTGTCTTCCTTGTAGAGTGATACCATCCATCCTTTTCCCTATCATCTACCACCTGGAGATGCTATCTGAGACACTTGGTATATGTCAGAGTCACAAAGACTGGGTTTCAAAAGTCCTTCTAACATAAACAAGTTGGTATAGTGGGTTACCCCATCTCCCCAGGCAATTCCTTATATTAGTAAAATCACAGGTCTAGACCTCACCCTATGGTTTTACATGTGGATGGCTTATAAATATTTGATGCTTATGATATAAATGATGATATAAATATTTTATACTTATGAAATAAATGATGAAATGGGACACTGGACAAAACTGAATTATTGCAATAAGGCAGGAAACATCTCTGTATTTTTACACCTACTCTCTTCTTTGCCTAAGAAACTTCTCTTGCCTGTACCTTATCTAACTTGAAAATGTAGCATCATTTTTTGCATGAATCTTTTCCTTTTTTCCTCTTAGCTGTTAGTGCTCTCATTCCCAAAGAGCTTGGATCTAACTACTTTGTATATATTTGTAATTGTTAACATTAGTATAAGATCTTATGGGTAAGGATTGTTTCTCAGTTTGTCCTTGAATCCCCAGAGTCTAGAACTCAAAACTTAGCTCAATGCCTACAAATCATTGGCCCTATGAAGTTCATGTCTAAACGTGGTATGATGGCTGAGTGAGTCCTAATCTCAGAGAAAAGGAAGCCAGGGTCCAGAAGGTCACCCATCAGGACAGGTCAGTCTGGATCTGACCACAATACCTGACCAAGAATGTTGGGATATTGAAGCACCTTCTCATCTCTGGAAGTCTGAGATGGTGAGACGGTCCTGTGTGGTGGGTGAGAGATGAGATCACTGAGGAAAAAAGGGTTGAGTTTCTGAGCATTTCTATTTATTAAGCAAGGCGTGCCAATTGCCTACCAATTGGTAGCTGAGGAAAGGGCTTCCTCAATTTAGGAATGAATCCAGAAGATATGAGAAGATAGACTTTTATACATTAAAATCAATTAATCAAATCAGACCAATTAATTAAAAGAAAACAAAACAATATTAGGCAATCTGATTTCTAATCAGATAAAGATTAGAGACTTTCCATGTTGGGAGGGGGAGAGTGAGGTTTTCCATTTCCCCCAAGGGTCTGTAAACAATCAAAGGAACATGAAAACAATAACTGATTGATGGTTTTGTGCGAGATTTTAGATAAGATATACCTTGCTTGAGATGTACAAGGTTGAGAAAATTTGCAACAATCTTTGGGTCTGACTGAGTTTCTAGTCAGTGTAATTTAGATCCTTAAATTAAGGGTCTTTAAAGCCCAGGTTGGGGTGATTCCATGTCCTAGCCACAAAGAGTTAGGTTCAAACAATGCAATAAGGTTTTCTTCTATTTCCCAGAATGGAATAAAGTTTTCTCACCAGACAGAAGGGAACTGAGCTAGCTCCTTAATTGAGTTACAATGGATCAGTGGGGCACACTCAATTTCCACAATTAATCATTTGCTGTCTTAATCCTCTCAAATCCCTTCCCTGACCATTTGAAGTTCTCAAGATGTGGAAGTTTCAATACTTTCACCCAGAATGGAAAAGAACAAAGTTATCAATGATCTCTTAATTGTCAAATCCAATGATTTTTTTTCCCCTCAGGTCTCATTCTTCTTGATCCCTCTCTAGTCTTTTGACACTGTTGATCTTTCTTTTTCTTGATATTCTTTTTTCCCCTAGATTTTTGGATATCACTTTTTCCTAGTTCTCCTCTTTCCTTTGAGATTACTCCTTTTTAGTCTTGTTTTGCCAGATCATGCTTCTTACTGTAGGTGTCCCACAGGGCTCTCTCCTCTGCCCTTTTCCCTTCTCTGTTTAATCTATATTGATGATTCTCAAATACCCTCTCCTGCCCCAACCATTCTGCCAACTTCCAGACTCACATCTCTTACTACTTTTCAGACATCTCAAAGTAGATATGCAGTAGGCATCTTAAATTCCTCATGTCCAAAAAAAGAAATCATTATCCCTTCTCCTAAATCCTCCACCCTTGCTTCCATACACACCTTCCCTATAATGTAGAAGAAAATTATTGATCAAAGTCAAATCTTAAGTTAACCAACAGCCAGGATTAGAATTGAGATGTCCTGCCTGCAGTTCATCCCTGTTTTATAACCTTGATTATCTCACCTGACCTCTCAGTTTCTTTATTTTCCTATTTATGAGACTGGGATAATAATATTCCTGTCCCACCTACCTTTTAGGATTTCTGTGAAAGTCTGATGATGTGAGTATGTGAACATTCTTTGAGAGATATAAAAGTGTTTCATAAATTTAATGCACTATTATCATTAGGATGTTTTTCATTCACAGGAAGAAGATAATCATTTATTTTAGTAAATCAACAGAGGAACATGTAGACTTGCAAGTTAGGAGACTTGTAAACCATTAAATTCTTTATGTTAAAGAAAGTATATAAAAAATATTTATTTATTTTAGATTCATTGACCTTAAGAGAGACCTTGTCAGTGCATTGGATGCAACGAACAATCTTTAAAACGAGGAATGTTGTCTAAAGTTCCTGGTAAGACAATCTTGGAATCATAACATTTGCGTTGTAGCCTCAGCTAGGATATTTATCAGTTTTATGATCTTGGACATCATGAAGACTTTTTTAAAGTTTTGATAGCTTCAAATTGTGTTGAGACATTTTGGGACACAAATATATAAAGTAAATACAATGACCACATCAAGTTAAATAAAAAGATTTCTCACAGAAAGCCAAACTGAGCAAATAAAAAAAATCAAAACCAAAGCTAATAATGATCAGAAGAACAGATAATGAAACATACTTCCTTTGTTTAATCAGAGATGAAGGGATTATTAAGGAAAAATATTATATTATCATCAGCTATTTTTGCTTTAATGGTTTTCTTCATTACAAGGTATGGTTCAATTTGGGAGTGGGTGGGGGAAGATGAAATATGATGTAAAAACAAAAAAGTATTAATAAACCTTCAAAAGAGGTGTAGAGACTAGAATTGTGATTTCATTGGAATGAGCAATTCCTAGAAAATTTCCTCAACCAATGCAAATCATATTAGCACTTACTCTGTCATTTGTAGTCTTAGAAGGTTTGCCTAGATGACTGAAACTAATTGACTTATCTCTGGTCACCTAGTCAATATGATTCAGAAGTGCTATTGGAAGGCAGGCTTTCTTTACTTTCAATTCAATATGACATGCTGCCTCTGGTATATACATAAGTGATTAAAAATAAAGAGGTTGTACATTCTTGGATTATAGACAGATATAGATAAATAGATGATAGATGATAGATGATAGATAAAAGTCAATTCTCTGATATGTCATTGGTCTGTTTAATACTAATATTTTGCTAGTGCTGTCAATTAAATTGAGACAGTCTCAAAGAAAATAACACCTATGCAGAGGATAATGGAAGGAGCTACAACTAACTCATAAACAATGAAGAACTCCAAAACAGAAAAGGAACAAAAGATAACATCAAGGAAATATATTGTAGGAAGAGAAGATGACCTTGTTTCTTGATGAGGAGGAATGACAGTTGGGTAGCCAGAGTGTTCTTTTTGTAGACTTGTGATGTCAGAGAAATCATGACTAACTAGCTTGAGGGATGGAATCCCTTTGGTGACCCTATGGGAGTACATGGACAAGAATAGTACAAGGTGGTCCACTATGAATGTGGGTTGTAGCCTAATATTTGTGGAGAAAACAGGCAAACCATTGAGATCACAGATCCATTTGACAAAGTTTCTTAAAAAGGAAGGATGCAAATATTTCTAAGTCAAAAAACTCTATTGATTATAATCCATTTATGTACATTTCTTTTTTTTTCCCTCATGATCAGAGACTATGTCTTCTTTATATTTATATTCTCCATTGCTTAGAAGACCATTACTCACAGTGGGTGCTTAATAAATACTTGCTGAATGAATGAACAAATTCAATACCATTATTCAATTAATTCTTTTGTTCAACAGATCATAGATTTAGAACTAGAAGGGACTTGAGGGGTCATCTAATCTAACCATCTCATTTTATAAAAGGGAAGACTGAGACCCAGAGGAAGAAGTGAGTTGCCCAAATTCACACAGGTGACAAATAAGAGATAAAATTCAAACTCAGGTTCTCTGACTCCAGATGCATAGTCTTTCTACTATAATTTCTTCTTCATTAATTATTATATAACAACAATACATAATATATTTAATATATACATATATTTTATATATATGTTCAGAATATCCATTGCATATTTCCCATTATTGTTATTCCTCTTTTATAAATGATACCCTCAGCCCTGAGAGCACCTTCCTAAAAAGGGTTTTAGTTCTAAACTCACATCAAACTTGAATTCATCTTGAAGGTGGCTTGACCTCTAATAAAGAAGTCAGGTCTTTCTTTACTCTCTGACTCATTTCCCTGGAAAGCTTCCTTATGGTACTCCCAGTTCAGGAACTGGGAAAATCTCTTTAAAAAACTTAGGTATGTTGCATATTTAGAGTCTCCTCTAAAAAGGATAGCAGGGTCCCTCCTAGCAAAATATGCAGGTAACAGTTATAGGATAGCTATTGATTAGCTTTATCACAAAAGAAATGCTTCGTACATAAAAGATTCATAAAAATATATTAAAAATACTTAAAATATAGATACTCATCACCCTGTAAAGACAACTATGTGAGACAAGAATAGAAATTTCACTTATCCCTCAGATCTTGGGCAACTTGAGTAATCCTGCTCAGGCTGTTTCAAAATGGCTTGAGTTCTCTTAGTCTTTGATTTATTAGTGGTCATATTCTCAAAAACAAATGGGGTTGATGCAGGGAGTTTTTCTGCTGTGCATCTGGCATCATCTTAGTATCTCTGAGGAAACCAGTCATAAAGAGCCAGCCACCATGACTAGTAATATCTGTCTCTTAGAAACAGTGTTTGGTCACCTGTGCAAGAAATAATAAGGAGGAAAGGAAAGGCAGGAATTTGAGGTCAGTTTAATGTCTAGAGAGGGGAAGGGAGAAAAGCACTTTCCCCCTGAAATGGAAGTCTAAAAGCTGATAGTGGCCATATCCTAATGAGATCACTTCAAAAGAAAATGAAAACTCTTTCTTTGTTCTTTATAGACCACAGAATGATCTGCTTTCCCCAGTTTGGTTATCAATACTCTGATACATTCACTGGCCAAAGAGACCCGTAAAGGATTGATTGTTGTACTATCCTCAAATATTTCAGAGCTAAACCAGGACACCAGGAAATTCCCAGGAAGCCAGAGAGCATTATCCCAGTATCCTCACCATATTAACAAAAAAGTATTACTAAATAGATAGATCTATTTTTATTATTATTACAAGGTGTTAACAACAAACCCAAACCTTCAAAGACATAATTAAGATTAAAAGTAAATAAATTTAAATGAAATTATAAATGCTTACCACTTATTTATCTATTGTTTTTTCATTTAGTTTTATTTGAATGAACATTTTAATTTTAACCTGGTAGTTATAAAATTGGCCTGCATCTTTGTTTCCCCTTCAGATATTATTTTCTCCTCCTTTTTGCATAATTTTGTACAATTTTCCATCACAAGATCCTTATTATTATTTCTTTTACAGGGTTATAGTTAGACTTCATGTCTGTTCTTTTGGTTCTGATTTCTTCATTCTTCATCACTTCAGACAAATCTTTGGTGCTATTATTCTCTAGATGCTTAGAGAAGTATTTTTTTCTTCCTCCTTAAAAATGCTATCATTATTTTAATAAGAGTTGAAGTGTTCGATGTGCCAGATTATAATTGCCAAGATGACTTATTTCCTTTTTCTTCTTTTCAAATCCTTTGGTACCTCTCCAGTTTTCTGTGACCTTCAAGTATAATTGTAAATAGTTCAGTAAGTTCATTAACTGACTCCCTGAACAACAGAGCCTATGATCATCTGAGCAGCTATTCCGTTTGCGTTGAAGTACTTCAAATCTCAATTTCCTTTAAAGGACCTTCATTAAGGGGTCTTTGTCTTTTCAGTCTTTGTTATTTCAGTACCTTAGCCTCCCTCTTGTTTTACTTTAGCAAACATATTTTGAAAAAGAGTGGTTTATTGATATATTTTAGTATCTGCTTAGATTTGTTAATGAACTTACGGTCTATAATTTTTTTCTTCCCAATTTGCAGCTGATGTTCAATCTACGTGCCAGAACTAGCACAGGGCAGCTGGGGCTTTGCCCCAGGCAACAACATTCTTCCCTCTTGGGACTTGTTTCTCCTCTCCATAATCTGGCCAATTATGGGTTCTTTAAACTACTCCCTTTCTCAAATCTCACACATTCATAAGGTGAATTAAATCACTGAACTTGTGTGGCAAGTGACCTGTTGGTCCAAAGAAGACAGAAACAAGGTTCTGTATAGGATGGAGCAAGCTTTAAAGGAAAGAAATAACAGCTGCCTCTTGGTAGTGGAGAGACCCTCTGAAAGAGTGCTATCCCTCAAAATACACATATTCCTCTCTGCCTGGCCTGGGTGACCTCATCAAGTAGAATTTATTAGAGAATAGGAGGAGGGGTCCATGAAACAGGATCCTCTCTCCAAAAAAACCTCTGTTTTTAATCCTCTTCTATTTCTTTTTCACTATTTCCTCTAGGAATTCATGTCAGTTGTTAATTTTTATTCATCTAAAATTTTACCCTCCCGTATTCCTTCTTCCTTCTGGTAATCACTGATAGCTGGCTTTCTCCTGAAGATGTCACAGCTTTTGGAAAACACTTCAAGATTGACTGCTCCTTTTTTTATGCCTTCTAACACACAGGAGCAGAAGAGGAGTTGGAAAACTCTGCTCTGCAGTATATGTTAGGATTGTCCTTCAGCCACCAAGACTCATCAATAATCTCCTCCATTAAATTGCTCCTTCTTATTCAGAAATCCACTCTGTCTGGGGCAGCTAGGTGGCACAGTGGATAGATCACCGGCCCTGGAGTCAGTAGTACCTGAGTTCAAATCTGGCCTCAGACACTTAATAATTACCTAGCTGTGTGGCCTTGGGCAAGCCACTTAACCCCATTACTTTCTTTTAAAAAAAATCTATTCTGTCATCTGTAGATCTACAGCTCCCTCTCCTTCCTCTCAGATAAGTTCAGTGCCTAATTCATTATCTTTTTTTTTCTTTTTTTCTTCCAACCCAACCCCTGGTTGCTTTCAAACAGTCTGGCCTCCTAAAAGTCAACCCTCTCATCTCCCAAGATCTCATGATCTCTGTCTCCTGCCTACCTCAATCATCATAATATTTATCCCTTATAAACACCTCTAAGCACATTCTGATTTCCTTCTACCACATCTGTGCTCACATTTTCTATCCTAGGATTAATAATAATAACAATAATAATAACTAACACTTATATAGCTCAGTATCCCAAGAAATTATTTTATTTGATTCCCCACAACAATCCTGGGAGGCAAGTGTTATCATTACCCCCATTTGACAAATGAGAAAATTGAGGCAAATAGGGTTTAAGTGACTCAATCAGGATCACACCACTAGGAAGTATCTGAGGTTGACTTTGAACTCAGGGCCAGGTCCAACTCTCTGTCCATAGTGCAACCTGGCTACTACTACTACTACTGCTACTACAACTACTACTACTACTACTACTACTACTACTACTACCATCACCACCACTACTCCTTCCCTTTGATGATCCTTCAAGATCCAACTCTGATGTCACTTGCTCCAAAAGATCTTTCTGATTTGCACAGTTGATTGTTTATTTATATCACCCAGTATGTAGCACACTGCATTTTAAATATGATAGACCCATGGATTTAGAACTGGAAAGAAGTTCAGAAGCCATTCAGTCCAAGCCCCTTGTTTTACATATAGCTCAGTTGAGACCCAGATGGATTAAGCAATTTGTCAGAGCTCACATGTGGGGTAAGGAGCAGAGTTGGAATATACAGCCCTGTATTCTGACTCTGAATCTAAAGTTTTTCCCAGTTACTCAGCCTGAACATCAGTTCTCATCAAGCAGGATGGTAAAAATAGACACAGGAAAAAAAAAACAATCAGCCTAATTAATCATAGGAATTAGAGCAAAAAGGAAATTTAAGGATTATCTAGTTTTATCCCTTCATTTTGGTAAAATAGAAACTAAAATCAATAGAAAAGCCAAAGAGGATTCAATGAATTGATTAGGACAGTGAGTCAGACTTTGTTCTAGCCCTGATTCTGCTAATAAAGAACTGTGTGAACTTGGATAAACATGTTTAAATATTTTAATCTATGCTTTCCTTCTTGGTAAAATGAGGAGTCTGGTTTTTAATAATTGAAAAATGATCTCCCAGTTTCTTTGAGTTCTGTGATTCTAATCTATGACTCTTCTCATTAGAAATTAATTTGTCTCTTCTCACTGAATAAATTCTTTTATTCTATCCTGAAAATAGCAAAATGAAAAAATGAACCCTTAAATGACTAGAATTTCAGTTTTCTTCCATATGAATCTTCTAAAGTTCCAACAGAACAGAGATTGCTCAAGGCCAACTCAGACTTAATCTCCTAGGGCTTCTGACTGGGCTTTGGCTTTTCATTTATCATCCAGGTGGTTACTATCCAGATGGCCTCTATCCAGGTGGCCCCCATCCAGGATTGCAGAAGGACACCAACAAGATAAATAATGGCAAGTTAACCAAATACTTCAGCTCTTCCTGTGTTCCTTTTTAATGATGTAGTCAATAGAGGGGCAGACTTGGAATCAGGAAGGTGTAGGCTCAAGTCACTCAACTTTTTTTATATCCTTAGCTACTTTAAGATCATAAGTTATAGATTCTGAGTTATTGATTCATGTCAGGGGAAGACTGTCTACATTGTAAAATCACAGATACAGATTTTTTAAAAACTATTAAAAATTTCTACATTGTAAAATCAGATACAGAATTTGAAGATACTAATTTCAATGCATAAAATATAATTTCAGTCTCTCTCTGTCTCTTTTCAAGTCTCTTTTGCCTTTGTTTCTGCCTTCCTGTTTATATATAATTTTTTGTGTGATCTCTCCCTGCATCAGATTATGAACTATTTGAGATTGAGAATTTTACTGGGAGCTGGATTAGGATGGTGACTTCCTTTGCATCTTCATCATACAGAATCTGACACATAGGAGGTGTTCATTCCTTCTTTTTTAATTTTTTCCCCTATATAGTCATAATTATATTCTCTAACTCTGTCTCTCTGTCTTTGTCTCTGTCTTTCTCTCTCTGTCTTTCTCTCTTTCATTTTGCTTTCAAAAGAGATATAGAATTTCTATTGACCTTGGCCCTTATTTTGAATCATATCTATTATTTACATAATTTTCAAATAATTTTTTCAAATAACAGATTTTCAAATAATCTGGTTGTTCCAGATTTCCTTATATTCTTTATACTTGTCTGGCAAAAATATAATATATTATATTATTTGATTACTTTAGCATTCTGTTTTATTTAACCATTCCTCTTATAAGGAATTTAGGTATTTTTCTATTTTAAAAAATTACAAATAATACTATGATTAACATTTTTGAATAGATGGCTCTTTTTGTTTTATTTTTGATAACACATTAAGATTATATTCCCAACAATGGAATTATCAGGACAAAGGATTTGATTATTTTTGCAACTTGCTGAATAGTGCCAGATTATTTTCCAAAAGAGTTTTTCATTTCCCTAGTAATAAGTGAACATATTTGATTCTTCATAATCTCTTTAGCAATTTCTTTGCCTTTGGGTACAGTTATTAAATTTTAGAATTGAGAAAGAATTACTTGGAATCTAGTATCAGGCCTGTTATCAGCTAGCTATGTGATCTTAGGAAAGTCATATTACCTTTATGACCTTTAGTTTCACCCTGTGAAATGAAGGGACTGGATAATTCAGCAGATAAATATTCTGTCCTTAAAGATACTTTCCAATCTAAGAACTCAATGTTCCTTAAAATAAAAGTACTTTAAAAAAAATCTTTATTTCAAAAAATGAGTACTCATAATAAGGACCAAGGTCAAGATAAGTTTATATCTAATTGTTATTTAGAAGTTCTAAAATTTGAAGTCAATTTAGCCTGTTCCAAAGAAGGTCAGCAATGAGGACATCTACTTTATGGACCTGTGAACTCAACAATAATTGAGAAACTTGAAAAAAAATCTAGTGCAGAAAATACTGTATTCTTTTTTTTATCCTTTATTTATACCCCACCATCATATCCAAACTGTCATATTCAAGCATCACTTCTCACCATTTAACTAATGTAGCATTTCATGGTGAGTTGAGGAAAGAGATCTTTACCCACTAATTTTCTTCTTTCCCTGTTCTTCTGCTCTCTCTTACCCCCTAGGAGTTTACAAACAAAAACAGATAATACTGATGTCTGTAAGTCACTTCAATTAGGCAAATATTGATTGAATCGCCTACCGTGAGCATCAAAGTTATGTGAAGGGTGATGGTGATGTGAGAAAATATATACTGTAGAATAAAATTATTTAGTCCAAACATGAATGAATGTATTGAATACCAAAAAAGGGGGGTCATGAACCATTTGTTTATCAGGGACGGGGAAAATAAGAGGGGCTTGTTGTTCAATCATTTTTCAGGCATATCCAACTCTTTGTGACCCATTTGGGGTTTTCCTGGCAAAGGTAGTGGAGTAGTTTGCCATTTCCTTCTCCAATTCATTTTACAGATGAGGAAACTGAGGCAAACAGAGTTAAGTGAATTGATAAGAGTTTTACTGAACATATGAAGAACTCTGCACATTCAAAGCATTATTTTGATATCAGGAGAAAGCATCATTACCCATCAACTGGTCAGAGATTTCCTGAAACAAATAGAAGACATTTAATAATGTTTGTAGTTGAGAGGAAAGACTTCAGCTAGCTGGTACAAGAAAGACATTCTGAATTTAGGCTGTCCCATGGGAAAAGTCACTAATCAGTGACTAATCTAGGAAGATGGGGCAAAGAGGAGATGAATGAAATCACCAAGACAAAAGCTGGACTAGAAGCCAGATCTATGGACTCAGTTAAATGAATTGTGTTTTTTATAACATTCCTTTGTTATTCATTAAACATGCTGAATGTGTTTACCTTTTCATATATAATGGCCATTAATTTTTTGACTATAGAATCTCTTTATTAAATAGGAACTTGGAAGCATCTAGGGGGCATCTTATCAATTTTCTTTTCAAATTATTTTGTACATAGCTAAGTAAGTGATTTAATGCTGGTAATGAAAATGATGAAGAAAATTATTTTGCCTTCAAATTCTCCTATAATATTTATCAAGTTCTAACTTGTTGCTTTTATATTTGGTTATATTTACATATTTAGTTGGCAGACATGCATTTCACACTCTTTAGTAGAATATAAGCTCTTGGAGGGCAGGCACTGTGCTGGTTATATTATGATAATGCTGACTGGACCTTCTCTGCGATTGGATCTAGAGGGGCTTGAATGCTCTATGGATCCCTCTAAAGGGGATTTTAGCTCTTCATGGGGATCAGATTCAGTCCTAGGAAAACTTAACCTTCAAATCTAGAAAGATGTCAGATTCATCTCTTTAATACCAGTATATTAATATACCTATGTATTGTTTCCCTTAGTATAAAACAAGTTCCTTGAGAGTAAGGAGTCTTGTCTTTGCATCCTCAGTGTCCATCTTAACCAATAGTATGACCTTAATAAGTGTTTATTGGATTTAATTAATTTGAGTTATGTTGATTGAATTAAATTTGAGCATTATTGATGATGAGGAACTATCAACAAAATCGATTCACATAAACGTACTAAACAATGGCAAAATTATTAGATAGAATTTAAGGTTTACAAAGGACTTTACATACATCAAATCTTATTTGATTGTCCAAAACAACTTTGTAAGGTAGAGGTAGAGGCTATAATTATTTCCATTTTACAGATGAAGAAACTAAGGATAAGAGAGGCCAGATGATTAGCCTAGGGTCATGCAGTTAAGTATCTGAGTCAGGATTTGAACTGAGGACTTCTTCTGGTTAATGTACCACCTTTCACTCAAACTCAAACTCCCCCTGCTCCCTCCTCAATCTTTCACAAGACAGAAGCAAAAATAATCAATAAATCACCAAGCAAAATAAGTACTAAATTCTATCACTTTTGTCATTGTTTTCTTGGCTTCTTCCTCCTTTTCTTCTTTTAAGATGATCATTGTAGTTAATGTGCAGGCTGCTCTAGTTATTCTGATTTCAGCCTGCATCACCTCCTAGTGCTGTAGATGTTTTTGGTTTGCATGTCTTTTTTCTCTGCCCTCCTGACTTGTCTGCCTGGCCCATCCCAGCCACCTGCTTTCCCTGAAGCTGTTATCTTGGGAAACAAAAGGCTTGTATATACTAGTTAAATTACTTGGAAGCCAGGCTGACCCTTCTTATACCATTTATCTAACCCTAATGGTTGGGTGGATGTAAAATTACGCTGAAGTTTATCTTTGTAGGGGAACCTGTATGGAATTTTCCAGGTGAGGATCTTTTTATTTTGCACAACTCTTGATGGATGCATCACCTCAAAAGAGGGAGAGAGTAGGTTACAAGAAGGATGATTGGTTTGAATGTATTAATTAGTGTCCTTATCTTACTGACTTCAATATTCCAAAATATCAATGATTTCCTTCTTGTAGGAATCTTTCATCAATTTTGATGACAAATCCTAGGGAACCAGATTAGGAGTCATGTAGAATTGTTCACTGTTGGCATTCCCCTGACTTTGAACTGTGAACTTGGACTCAAAAGTCTTGCTTGAAGAAGGAGTTACTTTCCAAATATAAAGTCCTTTGGTGATGATGTTTGTTCTTCGTTCTCAAAGAAGGCCAGGACATCAGGGAGGTGATGCCATGACATGCAGGTGAATTGGGGTATGTGGGTGAAGTACTAAGTCACCAATCACAGTTTTTCCTCCAGAGCAATATGGATCAGGATAACTAGATATGAGGCAATCAGGGTTAAGTGACTTGCCCAAGGTCACCCAACTAGTAAGTGTCAAATGTCTGAGGTCAGATTTAAACCCAGGTCCTCCTGGTTTCAGGGCTGCACTACCTAGCTGCCCCCTAAGTCTTTTGGTAATGTGGTGCTTAATTACTTTTCCTCTCTGGACCTCAATTTCATTACATATAGAATTGGGATGATATTTACCACAATGTATCTACCTTATTTTTCTAAGAAACAAAGAAATCAAAGCTTAGGAACATGAATCCTTTGACCTATCTCCATAAAAACTCAAGTATGTCAAAAATGTTGATTAATGTGAGGAAGACTCATTTTTTATTTGCTGAAACACCAGTTTCACCCTTAACCACACCCACTCCTCAAAAAGAAAACTTTATTTTCTCACTAGGCTAAGATTAAGTTTTAGCCTGAAGCAAGCATCATACAATTCTTCAGAGCACTGGCCATAAACGAAATAGTACTGAGATTCTTTTTTAAAAAAATTTAAATCAGTTCAATTTTCTTTCTTTAAAATATTTTTATTGGAATGTGTAAGACAAAACAAAACAAAATTTTGCTGACACTCAATAGAATCCTCCCTTTAAATAAACCATTTTAGACAATAAATACTTTATTCTCTAACTGTAACCTATCATCTCTTTTTAAGAGGAAAGAACATCTGTTTTACTATAAAGTCAAGTTTGCTATTGCATTGATCAGAGTTCAATTATATTTCAATGTTGTTTTCTTTTACATTGTTGTGGTCTTTGTGTAAACTTCTCCTACTTCTTATTTTTCTCTGCCTTCACTCATTTCTTTTACAATTTTCTCTGAAGTTTATATAGTTGTACTTTATTATATCTCAATAATATTCCATTGAACTCATATTCCTCCATTTGTGCAGTCATTTCCCAATTGAAGTGTATATACTTTTGTTTCACATTTTTTTTTTGCAATCACAAAAAGTGCAGCCTAAATATTTTTCCCAAAATGGAAAATTTCTTTCTGTTTTTGATCTCCTTGGATTCTGTGTCCAGTAGTGGTCCTACTGGGTCAAAAATCATGGCCCTGATTGCTTCACTGATTTTTTTCCTCCCTCTCTCTGTCTCTGTCTCTCTTTTTCTGTCTTTCTCTTCTCTCTCTCTTTCTCTCTCTCTCTCTCTCTCTCTCTCTCTCTCTCTCTCTCTCTCTCTCTTCCTCTCTCTCCTTCCCTCCCCTCTCTCTTCTCTCATCTCTCCATCTCTCTTAATGTGTCCTCCCTCTTCCTTTCCTTCCCAACTCATTATTTATTTTCATATATTTCTATACTGAATTCTTTTTTATTCCACTCTTACTTTGCTCAACTTAGTTAAGAGTGAAGTTCATTTCCTCAATTGACAAATGGTCAAAGGATATGCAGAGGCAATTCTTGGATGAGGAAAACAAAGCTATCTATAGTCATATGAAAAATTGCTCTAGGGGCGGCTAGGTGGCACAGTGGATAAAGCACCGGCCCTGGAGTCAGGAGTACCTGGGTTCAAATCCAGTCTCAGACACTTAATAATTACCTAGCTGTGTGGCCTTGGGCAAGCCACTTAACCCCATTTGCCTTGCAAAAAATCTAAAAAAAATTGCTCTAAAACATAACTTCTTAGAGAAATGCAAATTAAAGCATCTCTGAGGCATCACCTCACACCTATCAGGTTGGCCAATATAACTAGAAAGGAAAATGGTCAGTGTTGGAGGGGATGAAATCTGGGACACTGATGCAGTGTTGGTGGAGCTGTGAACAGATCCAGCCTTTCTAGAGAACAATTTGGAATTATGCCTAAAGGGCAACAAAAATGTTCATGCCCTTTGATCCAGCAATACCACTACTGGGTCTCTACCTTGAAGAGATCATGAAAAAAGAGTAAAAACATCACTTGTACAAAAATGTTTATAGCAATCCTGTTTGTGGTGGCAAAGAATTGGAAATTGAGTGAATGTACAACAATTGGGGAATGACTGAACAAATTGTGGTATATGTATGTCATGGAACACTATTGTTTTATTAGAATCCAGGAGGGATGGGATTTCAGAGAAGTCTGGAAAAATTTGCATGAACTGATGCTGAGTGAGATGAGCAGAGCCAGAAGAACACTGTGCACTGTAACAGCAACATGGGAGTGATAATCAATCTTAATGAACTTATTCATTTCAGCAGTACAATAATAGAAGACAATTTTAAGGGACTTGTGGTGGAAAATACCCTCTGTGGCATTTAAATGAAGACCAAAGCTTATTGTCTTCAGTTTTTAAAAGTTGTCTTATGTCATTTTCCCCCCTCTAATATTTTCCTTTTTCCATTTGGATTTGATTCTTTTCTCACAACATAATTAATATGGCTCTATGTTTAGGTAGAACCTATATCAGACTGCTTTCTGTCAGGGGTAGGAGGGAGGGAAAAGAGGGAGGGAGAAAAATGTAAAATTCAAATCCTTGCAAAAAAAATGATTGGTTAAAAAAAAAAAACCACATCAGAGGATTCCAGCTCAGCAGAAAAATAAATATCTCAGCTAATGACATCATCTAAACCTCTACAAGGGGGTCATAGATCCATGAACTGTATCACAATTTTTAAAATATATTTTGAAATTTTTTGTTTCAAAAAAGAAGAGTAAGGTTCATAATTTCCATTTCCATGCTTGTATAATCTCCTCCTGTAGTATCTTGCTTAAGAAAAATTAAAATTTCTTCCCTTCTCATTCCTATTTCATCCCTAGAGCATTCTTTGCATTTCCTCTTCATTTTTTTAACATTTAGGTCCCAAGTTTGTGTTTTTAAAAATTGCAGTATTGATGTTTAGACTTAATGAGCTTCTGAAAGGACTAGCTTTTCTTCTCTCCCTTTTAAGACATAAGCACTTTTTTAATTCTTTCAAATTGTTCAAGCTTATTTTCTTTTTGAGATTACTCTAGTCTCTTGCTCTCACATTTAAGAGATCTTACTCAGACTGGGGTTTTTAATAAAAATCTATATGCTTAGAAGTCATCAATTCTACTAAAAGTTTATTTTTCCCTTCTAAGTTTAAACTCAACTTTGCAAGATGTAATTATTGAAAATAGGCCTTTTTTCTCTTTTGTCTTTTTCCATTGTATTGGATTTTTTCCTTTCTTTTCTTTCATTTTTAAAAATATGATTCTGACTTGGATTATTTGACATGTGATGAGGGTTTTTTTTTTAACTGATTATAGTACTATTTCTTTGGCCTGGAAACTTGAGTATGGTAGACAAATTTCCATGTTTGTTAAATTTGAGTTATGTTTAAGGAGGTAATCTGTGGGTTCTATCTACTTTTACTTTATCTTCTGGTTTCAATAATTATGAGTAACTTTCTTCAATCATTTCTTGAAATATGATATCCGGTTTTTATAATTATAGGAAAGTATATTTATAAAGCACTTTAGTACATGCCAGAACTCTCATTTGCTCCTCACAACAACCCTGAGAGATAGGTGCTATAATTATTCCCATTTTACCAATATGGAAAGTGAAGTAAACAGAGGTTGTGATGTACCCAGGATGAAGTATCTGAGGGTGTCTTTGAACTCAGGTCTTCCTGACTCCAGTGCTTTATCCACTAACTGACCTTAATTTTTGTAAAATCCAATGACTTTAGATGATCTCTCCTCATCCTGATAGCTGGCTTTGATTGCAGGTATATTATGATTCTTTCAATTTTAAAAAATAACTTCATATATCTCACATTGAATTTTCAAGTTGTTTCCTCCATTTAATTTTTTTTAGAGTGTCTGATATTTTGTTGAATTTTTTAGCTTCTTTTGAGAGCTATTTATTCCTTTTTTCCCAAGATTTTCAAGGCCATCATTTTAATTTCTTACATTTTCCTTCATTTTTTAAAGTAAATCTTTCAAACTCTCTGAATCCTTGTAGCCAATCAATTCTTCCTTATTGTATAGGAAGTGAAATATGAACTAGAACTGTGATATCTACGACATGAGGAATTTCTGGAGGGGCAAATGGGTAGTGACACCTTTTCTGAAGCTCAGAGTCTTAGCTAATTAACTCTGTTGGCAGTATTTAAATAACTTGTCCAAGGACACACATCCAGATAAAGAACCTGACCTCTTATCTTCCTGGCTTCAAGATTAGTTCTCCATCCACTATGCTACATTGCCTTTCTTTTCTAGTATAATTATTGCTAAATTATTGTCTTCTT
Organism: Macrotis lagotis; assembly: GCF_037893015.1. Lineage (NCBI taxonomy): Eukaryota > Metazoa > Chordata > Mammalia > Peramelemorphia > Peramelidae > Macrotis > Macrotis lagotis. Next base: position 205,621,930 of record NC_133660.1, read on the forward strand.
CTGAGATCTTATCCTGCAGTTCTCTTAACCCATAGAATTCCTTCATTACATTAGAGGTTTCATTATGTTGGCTTATTTACTCAGTTTCAGCACCAGAGAAGACTAACAATGACTTTGCTGTTTATTCTAAATTTCTCTTGGTTCTGCAACTTCTAGGATTCACATTAATTACATTCATATTGATACTTCAAAGGATGATCTAGGATGGTAGTGGGGGGAAGCTAATATTGCAGCCAACCCCACAGAGCTCTCAGTCCTCTGCTCTGCTTAGAGCAAAGCAGCCCAAAAGTTTGGTTGATAATAGTTTCTGGGTCCTTTAGTATCATCAAATCAATCAATCAATAAACATTTATTAGCACCCACTCTATCCTATTGGGCTAAGTGCTTGGAGGGGAGGATAAAAAAAGGCAAAAAATAGTCCCTGCTCTCAAGGAATTTAGAATATAATGGGAGAGACAACATGTAAATATATACATATGTTTTAAATATATACATATATGTGCATGAATGTATATGCAAAGCAAGGACAAATAGAAAATAATTAACAGAGGGAACCACTGGAGTTAGAGATTGGGGAAGACTTACTATTTCTTTCAATCAACATCCTGGAGCAGTAACTGGAGAGTGGTATTGTGACCACAGAAAGGGGTGTTCCTTAAAAGATTTATTATCAAACTAGCCAACCATGGTCTCCAAAGATACTGGCTTGGTGTGGGGCAAGAAGTGGTACTGTTCTGTTAGCATCATTCTTTTTTTATTTTTCCACTTTGGAGTGGGGGCTCCTTTATTTTAGTTTCTTTGCATTCATCATCTTTCTTGGGGGCTTCTTTTCACTTATTTGGCACAATCTTATCATTCCTAAGATGGTTTTTGTGAGAAATAAGTTTGTCCAGAATCTTTCAAATTCCCATCTTCTGCAGAAGTGATTCTCAGTTTAAGTTCTACCTGTAATAGAACAGAAAAGACTGATTTCATTTAGATCAGAAACTAATTTAATTGAGATCCTATATCTAAATTAAACTTTATTAATTAATTAAATCAAGGATAAATGAATATGCTTGAATACTATTGCGCTATAAGAAATGATGTTTCAAAGAAGTCTAGGAAGTCTCAAATGGACTGATTCAGAGAGAAGTGGGCAGAAATAGAATAATTCATACGATAACATGTTAAAGAAAAACAATTTTGAAAGACTTAACAACTCTGATGAACACATGATCAATGGAACACATTTACCTGTTTCCTGGAAGAAAAATTTCTTGCTTTTTTGGAGGATGTGGGATAGGGGACTTGAACAATGCAGGAATTTGTTTTGCTTGATACTGTATAGTTATTTGAAGAGTTTTATTTTTCTTTATCTCTCATTTGGGTGGGAGAAAGGGGAAAAGAGGGTAAGCTGTTTTTAATGGAAAAAAATTGATTTTAAAAATTAAGCTGAGTCATTGAATGCTGGCCCATGAGAAAAAGAGCACAGTTAGAGGCAGCTAGGTGACTCAGTAGATAAGAGCTCTGAGTCTGAAATCAGGAAGATCTGAGTTCAAATTTGATATTTGATCTCAGATGCCTACTAGCTGTGTGTGACTCTGGGAAAGTAGCTTAATCCTAGTTGTCTCAGTTTCCTCATCTGTAAAGTGACCTAGGAAAGGAGATTGCAAACTAAAAAAAAAAAAAATTACCAAGAAAACCACAAATGAGATCACAAAGAGTCAGAAGTGGCTAAAAAAGGGCAGCTAGGTGGTGTAATGGATAAAGCACCAGCCCTGGAGTCAGGAGTACCTGGGTTCAAATCCCATCTTAGACACTTAATAATTACCTAGCTGTGTGGCCTTGGGCAAGCCACTTAACCCTGTTTGCCTTGCAAAAATCTAAAAAAAAAAGTGGCTAAAAAAAAAATGTGTGAACAACAGTGACAGAAAGAGGAATGATTTAGAGAAAACCCAAACTTAAATCCTGGATCTTTGTGTGGTACCCATGTGATCTTGGGACACTCACTGGATCTCTGTTTCTTCCTTTGTAAAATGAGGGAACACAGATCATTTCTTCCATTATTTTCTAGTTTTAAATCCTAAATATGCTATTGATCTAGGTCTTTGGTGCATCTTCCTCGGGCTACTTTTAAATTTTTATTTCCCTTTCATTCCCTTTCCATCTTCCCACCTGAAGATGACTAAAACATCTACTTAAATAGCTTTCATAAAAGGACATCTGGGTTGTTCTCTAAGAGACATTTGCAAACACCCAGAATCTAGAGTTATTCAGCCAAATGTGGCAAGTTGGAGCAAGAGCACCATTCAATACTGAAGGGGTGTTTTCCCACAAGTTTTTAGGGCACTCGGGCAAATGGATTTGGGTCCATGGAGCAATAAGTTGTTTAGTTGAATAACTTGTTGCAAGTAGACCTGCCCTAGTTGTAATGTGTTAATCACACTTAAAAGGACGTTAGTAGTTTGTTTGCCTTGTCAGCATCTTCCAAAGCTAATCATTCTTTAGGGATGCACCCCTCCATCCCCTCTCCCAATCATTTTGTTAGAGCCATTGAAGAAGTTCAAAGAAGCTGACTTCCATGGCCATGATTGAGGTGGGTATTGAGCAACCTTAGACTTCATAACAATGGCTACTCAATTCTGACTATGTCAAGGGTCCAGAGAATGAAGCAACCACCAAGGATGAACTGTGCCACGGAGTCTTTCATGACCACACCTCTGGGACAGATTTGCTTTGTTAGGAAGAACCCACAGAACTCCTAGCTCTTCCCAGCAAGGCACAATGGAAAGGACAGTGTGCTTGGAGTCAGAAGGTCTTGTTTTGAGTCCTGACTCTGCCATTTAATTCTTATGATAAATTGCTTTTTTTCCCCCTTGCCTTTTTTTTTTTTTTTTTTTGGAGGCAGTCAGGATTAAGTGTTTTGCCCATGGTTACACAACATCTGAGATTAGATTTGAACTCAGGCTCTCCTGACTCCAGGTCACCAAGCTGCCATATTGCTTTCTCTTAAAGGACCTCAGTTTCTTGATCTAAAAAAAAATGGGAATGATAATACTTTAATTATCTACATTAGAAGATATTGGAGAGAAAGCTTTTTTTTTTTAATTGTGAAGTATGACTTTTGCTTTTGCTTTTGTGATTTTGCTTGTGGTTTCATAGTATGAGTAGATCACAGATTTAGAGCTGGAAGAGAATTTAGAGGTCCTGTAGTTTAAATCCTTCATTCTACAGATGAGGGAAACAGCTAAGGAGATTCTAGATCTTAGAGCAGACTCAGTTTTGGAAGCAGACTTATCATGCTTCCATGTGGATATTGGGAAGTTGTTCTTCACTGGATAGTTGATGTCCCAACTCAGGTCTGATTTCAAAGCCACTACTCCTGATATTTTACCATTTTGCCTACTCTTCATTTTTCTTTTCTTTTCTTTCTTTCTTTCTTTCTTTCTTTCTTTCTTTCTTTCTTTCTTTCTTTCTTTCTTTCTTTCTTTCTTTCTTTTAGGTTTTTTGCAAGGCAAATGGGGTTAAGTGGCTTGCCCAAGGCCACACAGCTAGGTAATTATTAAGTGTCTGAGACGGGATTTGAACCAGGTACTCCTGACTCCAAGGCCAGTACCTTATCCACTACTCCACCTAGCTGCCCCTATTTTTCTTATATCTTTTCACATCACACTTTGTCACCCTGGCTCTCTCCACAAAAGACCACATATTTCACTGGCTACCCACATCCACCTTGGTCCTTTTGCCATGTTTTTGGATGTTCTAGGCCAGGGGGAAATGACTAACCTGCTTTTTTGTTTCCCATAGTCAAAATCTTTCCCTTTCTTTCACCAGTAGAACTTTCTCTTGGAACAAATAGGTATTGTCAAGAAAAATAAATTAACATAGTGGCCATATCTAAAATTTTATTCTGATTCTGAATCACCTTTTTGTTAAGAACCGAAAGTTGCTTGTGAAATGTATACCACAATCACTCTCCAACCTTACTACACCATGCATATCTTTGTTGTCCCAAAATACTAACTTCCAGGTCACCAGACTTGTTTCTATGCCTCTGCTCCTAAACTCTGCTGAAGGAAGTCATAGGTTTATAACATTCCTGTTATCTAATCTTTATTGGGCCATCACTGAAGCATAGCTATCATTTTTTTCTCCTTCCACAGTTGTGTAAACCTTCTTAAGTCTTCTCAAGCTTTTTTTTTTTTGTTGTTTTTCCCTTAGGAGATACTTTCACTTCCTACTCTATAAATCAACTATATATCTATATAAATCAACTATATAAACTATATAAAAAATCAATCTATATAAAACAACTATATAAATCAACGTCAACCATTGTGAGCTCCCACAGAAGCTTATGTGTGTATATATGTATGCATATAACTTTTCCTCACTTAATTCTCCTCTCTGAGAAAGAGGTTCTTCTCAAAGCTATATCTTTCATCCCATTTCTTATTCCTTTTTACCAAGGATTATCCCAGTCACTCAGTTTCAGACTCTCCCTTCTTATGGTTGTAGTCTACAAAACTCCATCATTTCCTCAAGCAATCCTCAGCCAAGTTCCTGGAAAGAATTATATACTTTCACTCCTTTTTCCCATCATTCACTCACTTTTCAAACCCTTATAATCAGGCTTAATTCAACCTTACTGAAACTGAAACAATCTGTAGGTTACTAATAATTTCAAATGCTAAATCCACTAGCCCTTATCTAGTTGTTCTCCAACTTCTCTCTGTAGCTTTTGAAGCAGGTTGTTAGTCCTGTCTCCTGAATATTCTTTTTTTCCATTGTTCCCTCTTGATTCTCTTCTTCCTTAGTGAATTTGATTCCTTTATTTGGTGTACTTTACTTCTCCATCTTCTAAGCATCAGTGCTTCTTACAGGTTGGCCCCTGGGTCTTTTTCTCCCTTTATTCTCTCTTTCTTAGTAATCTTCTTCTTACTGTAATAATTAAATTATCACCTTTAAATGGATAATTTCCAAAACTATTTATTAAGCACTAAACTTTTTTTCTGAATTTCAGTTCTACATCTTCAGTTCTACCTAGATATCCCATTGACATCTCAAAAATCAGCCTGTTCAAATTGGAACTCACCCTTTCTCCCTCTATAATCACTCTTTCTCCAAACTTCCCCTTTTCTGGCTAGGGTATTTACATCATTAGTTTCCTTGAAACCTTAGACTTATCATGAGCACTTCACCATTCTTCTCCCCATCCCCCCAATCTAATTATTTGCCAAGTCTGGCAATTCACCTCTATAACATTTCTTAAATATCCCTTTTGCTCCATTGACATGATGCCTACTAAGGTTCAAGCCCTTAGTATCTCTCACTTGAACTATTGTAATAGTTTCCCAATTGGTCAACCTATCTCTAGTCTCTATTCTTTCTAATCCAACCTCCACACTTCTGCCAATATGATCTTCCTAGGATCCAAGTGTGATCTTTCAACTTCCTTTTTCAAAAACATTCAATGGTTCCCTATCTTTAGGCTAAAATGTAAATTTTTCAACTTTGTTTTTAAATTTCTCCAAAACTTGTCCCTCACCTACTTCTCTATTCTCTTCTCAAATTATTCCCCTTTAGCCTTTCTGTTTCCCATCCAAATAGAATTACAAGCAACCTTCTACATCTGGTCTCTCCATTTCCACAAACTCTCCTCCAGTCTAGAATGCATTTCTTTTTCATCTCTACAATTCACTATCTTTATTTTCCTTCAAGGTTCAGCTCAGATGTAACTTTTTTTTATCAAGTCTTCCCAGATTTTACTTCTTTTCCTTTGTCCCCCAGTTGTTAAGTTCACACCTTCTTGAATTCCATTATCTATTTACCCATGCTATCATCCTAGTAGATTGTAAACTTCATGAGGCTGTTTCAGTTTGAGCTTTGTATTTCCAGTGCTTAGCACTCAAATTACATAAAAATAATAATTCATATAGAAAAAAAGGAAACAAAGTCAGAAAATGCACCTTACTTCTTCCAGACTTCAATAGTCCTTTAGTAATCCTCCAGGAATATATTTCAAGTGCCTAGCCTGAGACTCCCCCTTTACTTATTCCCTTGAAGAACCAGTAAACATTTTTCATGTTTTTTCTGTTCTCAGGTTTCTGGAACATCAGTAATCTATTCCATTTGGAATTTGAGACTTAAGATACCAATCCTCTCTCTTCAAGCTTCTCCTTACCCCATGCTATGTCCATAACTTAGGACCTCTGATTTTGTCCTCTGACTGTCTTTGGGAATCTTTGACTGGGTTATTGATAATTCCTCTGTAATCCTCAAGGCTTGTTCAGCATTAGTAGAGAGGAAGACTAGACTCAAGGAGAAGCTTTGGTAAAGAAGTAAAATTCTCTGCTTGCTGTTTCCTTTCATTTTGGAACTCTTTCTTTGCTGAGTCTGCACTTTGAAAACCTTAGGTCATTTCTGATCTTAGGTACATGCCCTGCCCTACTCTTGTTCTCTTGAATATCATGATTACTTTTCCATTGTCAGCCTATAGAATTAAAAATTTTCTTATATCATTTACCTTTTATCTCTGATGAATAAAATTTTACTTTCCTTCCTCAGTTGAGATAATTTTATTATTGTCTTTTCTGTTGACTTTTGTGGTTGTTTTAAATTTTTTAAGTTCACAATCATATGGCATTTATTATTTTATGTGGTTAGAAGAGAGTCTTTAGATTTATTTTCTGCCATGGTACAAGAAATGGTGTAGAAACACATTTTGTAAGCTGTAAAACTCTACATAAATGACAGCTACTATTAATACCTAAGTAAGATCTTCTAGGTTCTAAAACTGAACAACTTGTTTGGTAATTTTTTAAAAGGGAGGGTAAAATTTCAACAGACCCTGAAAGCTCCAGTCATTATTACTTAGTCTTGAATTTTAAGGAGAAATGGGCACATCATAAAAATTGATATTAAGAATTTAGCAAAGAAAATATAAAACCTGAATTAAACCAAATAACAACTTAAAGAAAGCCTGAAATCCCATAAGAGGAAATTTAAAGGATATGTTCATACATATTCAAGCCCTCTTCCTTATCTTCTACAAGTATTGTTTATTGAATTCCAGTTAATGTTTGTAGTTATGATCCTAGGGCCCACAAGATGCCTGTTATAAAAAAAAATGAGTTAACTAAGTGAAATTAGAAATGGAACAAAAATTAACATTAGAATAAAGACATTAAAAGGATTTGTTGGTTAATTCTCATTTACCAGGAATTTAAGGAACCAGAATTTTCCATCATTTTGGATTACCTTGGCTTTTACTATTCAATTATGAATAGTAAAGACTCTTTCTTCCCATCTGTCTTCTCTGCTTTAGTACTTGTCTGTTTTTTAAAATTGTATTTATTTAAGGCAATGGGTTAAGTGACTTGCTCAAGGCCACACAGCTAGTCAATTATTAAGTGTCTGAGACTGGATTTGAACTCAGGTCCTTCTGACTCCAGGGTCAGTGCTCTATCTACTGTGCCACCTCGCTTCCCCAGTAGAAGTCTTAATTACCACTGAATTTGATCACCCCATCAAAAATATTTATTAAGCACCTACTTTGGGTCACCCTGTGCTAGATACTAGGGATACAAAAAAAGAAGTGAAAGTTCTTGACCCCAGGTACTTAGATGTTTTATATAAAACAACAGATATATTTATTAACAAAGAAAAAATATGTATAACAAAAGAGTCCAAATTACATCATCCTAATTTAGCCCAATAGCTGAAATAGATAATCCCAGACTTGGACCTATATCCAGATCTTCATAACTCTAAGACCAGACTTTTCTATGCCATGTTGCCTCCTACAAAGATGATAAGAATCTTAAAGACCTTGATGGAAATGTTGATGCAATCATCTGCTTCTTTCTTCAGTTTTTCGAGGACAATGCAATTATAATTGAGAATGCCCAAGAGAAATTTAACATGTACAGTGTAAGGCATTGCTTATACCTTCTGTTTACTCCATATTCACCTTCACATGTGATCACCTACTAGTGGAATGACCTTGGGCAAGTTATATTGTTTTTGGGAGCCTTATTTTCCTTATCTGAAAAGTGGAATTACAGCTTTGTAAATACCTAAATACTATCTTTTTATCTTTTTCATTCTCTCCCCTTTCTCTTTTTTTACTGGTCATACTTGGTACTGCACTATACTCCATATTATATTGACAGGTAGATTGTTAGAAGTAATATTTTTAATAACACTCTCCTGTAGAAATGAAAAATGTAAAAATGAAATTGTTATGCATATGTATGAAAGTAAATACATTTATAATAAACTCTCAATTATTTGTGCTAATAGATAGAAGGAGTGATGCAGAAATACCTAAATACACAAATAATTTATATTTGTGTTTTAGGAAATTACTGCCCTAATCCTGGTCCTCCTCCAACAGCATCAGACATGCCCTTTTCAGTTTTAAATTCTATGACCTTTTATCATTGATGAAAGGCCTTTAATATTTAGAGTCACCCTTTGGTGAACTAATAACATTTCTTTTATGAGGTAGGATGTAGCAATGGTCCTAGGGTGATAAAATTTAGAATTATAGAGTCATAGAGCTCCAGTCCAGTTCCATGTTTTACATATTAAAAAAAATAAACACCAAAAAAATAAATCTGAGCTACAAAATGATGGTATCACCGATTCAATATTTGAACTCAGGTTCTCTAACCCCCAAATCAGTAGTCTTGTCTCTACACCACATTGCTTTTTTCTATTGCTATTAAAAATTTGTGATCTTGGGCAAGTCATGTTTCAATTTCAGCCTCAGTATCTTCATTTTTAAAAAGGCAGGGTGACCTGGATGATCCTTTAAGTTTCTTTTTCTTACATTTTCTGACTCTACTTACCATGATTCATCTGTGAACAAGAAGAGTTATTATTCAAATATCAGATTTTACATGGAGGTAAGGGATGACAGGGTAGTATTTACATGCTTACATGTTATACATGTGTGTGTGTGTGTGTACCTGTTCCAGGCATATAAAATTGTCTAGAATATTTTAAACTTTAATTTCACAACATCCAGAATGCATTTTCTATCTGAGAAATTGATTACTGCATAACAATGTAAAATTTTAAAAATATTCATCAAAATATTGGTATCCCCTTTTCTTTGCTTTGTACTAGCCCTTCTAATAAATGAAAATTCAAAAGCTCAAAATATAGATTCTTTAAATAAAATCTTAGCAGTTACAGCTGACAGTAGGTCCCCGGGCAGATCTTATTTTTAAAGAAAATTACAAAGAAGCTGAATTGTGTTTCAATAGCTGTGAGCCTGACAATGACAAGATATGATTTCATTTCACGTGCTCTAAAGAAATCCGGAGACATTTGCACAAAGAATAGAGATGTATTCTGAAAATAGAGGTTTCTGAGACTCAGTCCACAGGGATTTAAATTCTATGGGTTCTTAGGAGCTGCATTCTGTTATCTCACGCTTACTGTTAAAGCTGGTGTTTATAGTCCAAGGTCTCACAACTCATGATAATGTTCCTTATTTCTAGGCTGAGAAATCCACCTTATTGCTGAGTAGGCAGTAGGTTCTTAATAAATGCTTATTCAGTTCTCCTTTCCCTTCTATTGTCATTTCAGAATGACCCCTCTATTGCATGTTTCCCATTATGACCAAATAAAGGAGGGGGCAATTGAGCAGGAAGGGCAGCCCAGAATTGCTTTTGGAAATCCCACTAGAAGGCAGGTCTAGATTCCAAATAAGGACAAAAACAAAGGTCAATGACATTAAAATATTAATAGCACCTCATGATATTAATAGTAATATGTAGCTAGCATATTGTGCAGTTAGAATACCAGACAGATCAAGAAGACCGGTTCAATTTCTATCTCAGAAAATGGGTAAATCACTTAACTATAATCCCTGTAATTTAGTTCTTTATCTGTAAAATGAGGGACTCAGACATTAGGTCTCATTTAGTTCTAAATCTGTGATTCTGGGGATGGGGATTAGGGAATGGCTGATAAAGCCTAGTAGGTGAAGGTGATATAAGTATTACTGTGTAGTAAAAATTAAAGAATTCAGAGAAACATGGCATGTTTGTATAAACTGATACAAGAGCAAAATAGGGAGAATCCAAAGAATATTAAGTATGATGCCTACAAGTAAATAGAAAGTACTAAAAAAAATTAATCTTCAGCAACTGAAAAATTAAGAAGGTCTCAGAAAGTAGGAAATGCAACTTACTTCCCTCCTCATGGCTGAGAAGAAGGGGACTATGTTGGGACAGAATATTGTATATGTTTTCAGATAAAGTCACCGTATTGGGTGTTTTTTTCTTAAGCACTCTTCTTTGCTACTGGAGAGTTCAATATGGGGACTGTATCATTTTGTAGTTCAGATTTATTTTTTTGGTGTTTATTTTTTAGTATGTAAAATATGGAACTGGACTGGATCTCTATGACTCTTTATAATTCTAAATTTTATCACCCTACGACCATTGCTACCTCCTACCTCATAAAAAAATGTTATTAGTTCACCAAAGGGTGACTCTGAAATTCCTTCCCTGTTCATCCAGAAATAACTGTGATATAAATGCATAAGTGGTTTTGTTATCTGCTCAGCTCCCTTTCCTTGAAAAGACAAGCAATTTGATATTAATTATACATTGGAAGTCATGCAAAATATGTTTCCATATTAATCATGTTGCAAAAGAAAACACAGACCAAAACAAAAACAAAAAACATACCTCAAGAAAAAATTTTAAAAATAGTATGTTTTAATCTGCAGAGTCCCTTAGTCCTCTCTGGAGGTGGATAACAATTTTGTTTTTGGGTCCTTTGGAATTGAGTTGAATCATTATCTTGATCAGAGTAAGCTAAATCCTTCACAGATGATTATTCCTACAATATTACTTTTAATGTGTATATTGTTTTTCTAGTTCTATTCATTTTACTTTCCAAGAGTTCAAATCTTACCAAACTTTTCCGAAACCATTTTACTCATTATTTCTTATAGCACAATAGTATTCCATCACAATATAACCACAACTTACTCAGTCATTCTCCAACTGATAGGTATCCCCTCCATTTCCATTTCTTTGCCATCATAAAAAAAAGGTTGCTAGAAATACTTTTTTGCAAATATATCTTTTTCCTTTTGACTGATTTCTTGGGATTCAGACCTCAGAGTAGTATTTCTGAGATAAAGGATATCCACACTTTTGTAGCCTTTTAGACTTAGTTTCAAATTGTTCTCCATAATGGTTAGACTAGTTCACAGCTCTACCAACAGTTTATTAGTATCTCAGTTTTTCCATATCCCCTCCAACATTTGACATGTTCTTTTCCATCATGTTAGTCAAACTGATAGGTGTGCAGTAGTACCTCAGAGCTGTTTTAATTTACATTTCTCTAATCAGTATTGACATAGAGCATTTTAAAAAATATGACTGTTGATAACTTTTCTTCTCTTGAAAACTGTCTGTTCATATCTTTTGTCATTTTATTAACTAGAGAATGGCTCTTATTTTTATAAATTTTTTAAGAAATGAGGCTTTTATCTGAGAAATTTTCTGGAAAATATTTCTCCTAGTTTCCTATTTTCCTTCTAATTTTGTTTGTATTACTTTTGATTGTTCAAACTTTTTAACACCCCATAATAAAAACTATCCATTTCACTTCTTGTTGTCCTTTCTATATCTTGTTTAGTTATAAATCCTTCCCTTACCCATGAATATGACAGGTAAATTTTTCCACGCTTCCCTATTTTACTTATGATATCACTCTTTATGTCTAAATACTTTATCATTTTGATGTTATCTTAGTATATGGTCTGTGATGTTGACCTTCAAAACTGCCTTCCAGTTTTCCTGGCAATTTTTGTCAAATGGTGAGTTTTTGTTTCCAAAGCATGCATCTTTGGGATTATCAAATACTAGATAATTATGATCATTTACTACTGTGTTTTATGTATCTGATATAGTTCACTGAGCTATCACTGCTTCTAAACCAATACTGATTGTTCTGATGATTGCTATTTTTATAAGACAGTTTGAAATATGCTACTGTTATACTGCCTTCCTTCACATTTTTTTTCATTGATTTCCTTGATATTTTTGACCTTTTGTTCTTCCAGATGAATTTTATTATATTTTTCTAGGTCCATAAAATAATTCTTTGATAGTTTGATAGGTATGGTCCTGAGCAAGTAAATTATTTTATGTAGAATTTTCATTTTATATTGACTCAGTCAATTCATGAACAATTAATATTTCTCTGATTGTTTGAATTTATCTTTATTGGTATATAGGGTGCTTTAATTGTGTTTGTATAGTCCCTGAATTTTTCTTGACAGATAGAATTCCAAGTATTTTAAATTGTCTACAATTATTTTAAGTGGAATTTCTCTTTTTACCTCATACTGCTGTGTTTTCTTGGTAACCTATAGAATACTGATTATTTATGGGAATTTGTTTTATGCCCTGCAACTTTGTGAAGTTGTTGTTTGAACTAGTTTTTAAGTTTGTTCTCTAGGATTCTCTAAATAAATCATTATATATCATCTTAAAAGAATAATAGTTTTGTTTACTTATTGCCATGTTTTATTCCTTTGATTTTTTCCTTATCTTATTGTTATAGCTAGCATTTTAATGTAATATTTACTAATAATGGCGATAATGAACATTCTTGCTTCACTTCTGATCTTATTGGGAAGGCTTCAAATTTTTCCCCCCACCCCATTACAGATAATGCTTGTTGATTGTTTTAGTAGCTCTTACTTGCCATAATAAGAAAGATGACTTTTAGTATTTTAATAAGATTGGCTCTTTTATTTTTTATTTTTATTTTTTTATTTTATTTTTATTTTTTTTGAAAGACATCAACTATTGATGTAATTATATGAGTTTTTCTTGTTTTTTATAAATATGATCAATTATACTTTTAGGATTCCTAATATCAAGTCAGTTCTCTATTACTATTATAAATTCCAGCTGATCATAGTATATGATATATTGCTATAATCTTGCTGGTATTTTATTTAAAATTTTTGCATTGATATTTAGTTACGAAATTGATCCATTGCTTTTTTCTCTTTTATTTTTGTTAGCCCTGGTTTAGATATCAAAACTATATTTGTATCATAAAAGGAATTTGCTAAGACTTTTTTCCCAAATAGTTTATATTGTATTAAGATTAATTATTTCTTAAATTTTTTTTTAGAATTTACTTGTAAATCCATTTGATCATGGGAATATTTTTTTTGGGGGAGAATCTAATTGGTACCTTGTTCAATTTCTTTTTCAAAAGTAGGATTGTTTAAGTATTTTATTTCTTCATCTGTTAAACTGAACAACTTATATTTTTGTAAATATTCATCCATTTCATGTAGACTGTCAGTTTTACTGGCATGTAATTGAGCAAAATTAACTCCAAATAAGTACTTTAGTTTCATTTTTGTTGGTGCCTTCACCCTTTTTTTTTTGATACTGGTAATTTTTTAAAATCAAATTAACCAATATATTATCTTTTTTTGTTTTTTGAATAAAAAAAACTTCAGTTCAAATTTTTTCAGTTTTATTAATCTGTACTTTGATTTTCAGAATTTTCATCCTGGTGTTTAATAGGGAGTTTAAAATTTTTCTTTTTTCTAGATTTTTTTTGCACAATTAAGTCATTAATTTACTTTTTCTTTCTTTTATTGATATGTACATTTACAGCTATAATTTCTCCCAAAATGCTGCTTTGGTTGAATTCCACAAATTTTTGTATGTTTTCTCAATGCTGCTATTCTATTTAATGAAATTGTTAATTGTTTTACAATTTGTTCTTTGATCTACTGTCTCATTAGGCTTACTTTAGTTTCTAAATAAATTCTTTAAAACCTTTTTTTCTTTAATTTAAGGCAAGGGGGTTAAGTTACTTGCCCAAAGTCGTTATTATAAATAATTATTATTAAATGTCTGAGGCTTGATTGAACTCAGGTCCTCCTGACTCCAGGGCTGGTGTTCTAATCACTGCACAATTAATTCTTTTTATTTTATTTTATTTTTAGGTTTTTTTGCAAGGCAGTGGGGTTAAGTGGCTTGTCTAAGGCCACACAACTAGGTAATTATTAAGTGTCTGAGGCGGCATTTGAACTCAGGTACTCCTGACTTCAGGGCCAGTGCTCTAACCACTGTACCACCTAGCTACCCCCCCCAATTAATTCTTAATCTAAGCTTTCCATTGTCCTTTGCAAAATGTTATTTTTATTGTATTATGTCCTAAAATTAATTCATTTAGCATTTTTGCTCTTCTGTATTAGCTATGTGTTTTTTAAATTCCCTGATACATAGTCAATTTTTGTGAAGATCCCATGAGTCACAGAGAAAAGGGTATATTTCTTTCTATTCACATTTAATGTTCTCCAAAAGTCTATCATACCTAACTTTTCTAAGACTTTATTAATCTCCTAAATTCTTTCTTATAAATGATTAGATCTATCTGCCTCTAAGAGAGGAAAATTGAGAAGGCCCATGGTGTTATTTTACTATTTCTTTTTGTAATTCTTTTAATTTAAAAAAAAAATTGGGATTCTATGCCATTTAGTGAATTTATTTTTATTACTGATATTACTTCACTATCTTATGCTATCTTTTAGCAAGATGTAGTTTCTCTGCTTATTCTTTTCTATTTTTGCTTTTGGTTTGTCTGAGATCATTATTGCTACCCCTGCTTTTTTTTCTGTATGATTAAGTCTAATAGATTCTATCTAACCCCTCATTTTAACTCTGTGTGCATCTTTCTGTTTCAAGTGTGTCTCTTGTAAACAATATATTGTTAGATTCTAATATCTAATCTACTCTGACGTCTGCTTCCATTTTACGGTTGAGTTCATCTGGTTTGCATTCACTGTGAATTTTCCTTGAGTTTCTTCTGTTTATTCTTTTTGCTCTCTTTTTTAAACTGTTCCTCTTCTCTAAAATCTGTTTCATTTCTGTCCTCTATCTTCTTTAATTGCCCTTATATCACCTCCCCTTTTTCCCATATCTCCTTCCCCTTCTATTTCCCTTTTTGTAATGATAGATTTCTATTACCAATGGAGTACATATACTTACATTCATATATTCCCCATTCACATTCTTTGAACCAATTTAGATAAGAGTGAAATTCAAGTATTGATTACACCCCCCCCATTTTCCCCTCCTCTGTAAAAGTTTTTCCTCCTGCACCTCTTTTATGTGAAATAGTTTTCTCCATTCTTACTCTTCCTTCCCTCTTCTACCAGGGCATCCCTTTTTCTCACCTATCCATTTTTTTTGCATCATCCCAACATTGATTCAAATCCATGCCCTCTATTCATGCAGACTCATTTCTATCTGCCCCAATAATGATAAAGTTTTTTGAGTTATGCACCTCATCTTTCCATATTGATATTTAAACAATTTGACCTTATTGAATCCCTTATGATTACTCTTTCATGTTTAATTTTTATGCTTCTCTTATTTTTTGGTTTGAATATCATATTTTTCTATTCAATACTGATCTTTATATTGGGAATGCTTGGAAATCCTCTGTTTTATTAAATATCCATTTCCCCCCTGAAGGATTATACTCAGTTTTTCTGGGAAGGCTATTCTTATTTGTATTTCTAGTTTGTCCTCTGGAATATCATATTTCAAGTCCACCATTCCTTCAATGTGGAAACTATTAACTCTTAAAAATTTTTTAATATTTTGCAGTTTTAAAATTTGTTTTACTTTCTTTTTTCAAAAAAAATTAATTATTTTTTATTTTTACAATTGTCCCCCAATCTCACTTCCCTCCCTGCCCCTCCACAGAAAGCAGTTTGATAGTCTTTACATTGTTTCCATGCTATACATTGATCCAAATTGAATGTGTTGAGAGAGAAATCATATCCTTAAGGAAAAAATAAAGTATAAGAGATAGCAAAATTACATAATAAGATAGCATCTTTTTTTTTTTTTTAAAAAAAATTAGAAGTAATTGTCTTTGGTCCTTGTTCAAACTCCACAATTCTTTCTCTGGATACAGATGGTATTTTCCATTGCAGATACCCCATATCGTCCCTGATTGGTGCACTGATGGAATAAGCAAGTCCGTTAAGATTGATCACCAACCCCATATTGCTGTTAGGGTATACAATGTTTTTTCTGGTTCTGCTCATCTCACTCAGCATCAGTTCATGCAAATCCCTCCAGGCTTCCCAGAATTCCCATCCCTCTTGGTTTCTAATAGAACAGTAGTGTTGCATGACATACATATACCACAGTTTGCTAAGCCATTATCCAATTGAAGGACATTTATTTGATTTCCAATTCTTTGCCACCACAAACAGGGCTGCTATGAATATTTTTGTACACCCTAACAGCAACACTGCATTCTGGTCTTTACCCAGGAAGGGCCCCTGCTTCCCTGTAAGCCACAAGTATTGTGTTTTTCTTGTTCCTAGAATTGTGACCAGGTCCCTGCTCCCTTGTGACCAATTACAAGCACTCTTCTCCAAGAGCTCTTCTCTCCATCCTGGAACTGTGACCCTGGACTGCATCCAAGTATTAGTTTCCTTTCAGTGCCAGCAAATCTCTTTCTGATTAGTTGCTCAACCTTTTACCCTCTTTTTTGCTCTTGCTGTGGCTGCCTACAAAATCCACCACTGGTAAGACTCCTGCTATAATCCAGACCTGAACCTATTCCTGTGTTGCAGATCTCTCCTTTAGTTGTCTTAGGCTAGAAAAAGTTCTCCTCCTGGCCTTTTGTTGACTCTTTTGCTCCAAAATTTGATTTGAGGCATTATTTTAAAGTTGTTTGGAGGGAAATGTTGGTGGAATGCAGCTGGATCCTACCTGTACTCTACCATTAAAGAAGGACAAGTAAACAGTACCCAGGAAAACAAAAATTCAAGGAAAAAAAGACATAAAGCAGAATCAGGAGTACTAGAGGTATTCCTATGAGGGACAACATTGATATTCATTTGGTTTGAATAGATTTGTCTCTTCTCTGGGACTCAGTTTTTTCACCATCTCTATGATCTTCAGTCAAACTAAGTCTTTGACGTTCAGTTTGGTAACATAAGATAATAATATTTGAACTGTCGACCTGTTCTTTTTTATTATAAGATTTGCTCTGGAACTCTATATTTGATTCTGGAAACTGGACCTTTCTAAGATTCTGTTTTTCCATCTACTAGTTAGTGGAAGGTCTTTTCTCCGTTCTTAGACTTTTAAAGTAGGTACACTTAACTAGATCTCTCTGGTAGGCTCTAAAGTCACCATGTATGAAGCTACTTTTCCTTAGATGGCTATCTTCCTAGTTGGATGTTTCTCTAATTGATCTATCTGCTACTGCTCCTGTGTCTGCAATGATGTGGTTGAGTTTTGGAAAAGGAAGGGAAAGATGAGAGAAAAAAAATTTCTAATCAATTACCCTAGTCTCAGACTCTTGGCTCTAATTCTTAAATTGGAAATTTAAAAATCTTCCATCATTAGACTCATTTGTGGCTATTGTGACTTCATTGTCTTTTTCTGAATTTTTATTTTGCTCTTCCCTGTCACCATAGTAGAGTTTTAAGATTAGTTGCTTTTTTGTTGTTGTTTTCTCTTTTTTTCCAATCTATTTCTTATCTTTGAATTTATGTTAAAGTTAGATTCTGCTCCTGGTAAGAGGAAGGAGAATTATTACCCCAACCTTCAGGTCTTTTTTTCTCACTTCTGTTTTCTGAGTTAATTCTGGGGGTTTAGAAGTTTTTAGTGCTTCTGAGGTGTTGTGATCTGGGGAGAAGTGTGGTCACTGCTCTTCTAATCTGCACCATGATTCTTACCTAGGAAGGGACCCTGATTCCTTGGAATTGCAACCAATGTTACTCTTCATTGCCCCTGTTCACTTGAGGCTAGAATTTCTTCAGGGTCCCTGCTCTATCTTAACCAAAAATGCTCCACTCTGTCCTTGAAATAGGATGCAGAAGTGGACATAGGCAATGAAATTGACAGTGTCTTGTGCTGTGTCCAATGCTAGTAAAAGGGTCTCCTGGAATCTTTTTTCTGGCCAGCTGTCCCCCTTACCATCTCTTGCTTGAGAACTCCTGAAGCTACCATTGGATTCTATCCTTGGTGTCTCATCCATGTGGGTTCCTCTATCTTTCTGACCTTCTATGTTGTCTTGGAATGGAAGCACATCTCACTCTGATTTTTAGTTGGCTCTGTCATTCCAGAATTCCATTTAAGGAGTTATTTTAAAGTTGTTTGGAGAGGAATGTTGAGAGAACTCAGCTAAAAGCTTACTCCACTCCACCATCTTGGCTCTGTCTTTGAAAATGTAATAGTTTTGTTTTAAATCTCTCTCTTTTCTCTTCTTAGGCACCTGCAATTGATGCACTTGAACAATCATACATATATAGTTTGGCAATGGAGGTGGTTAATAGATTTATCATATTTGATGACTTTAGAGATTTAGAAAAACAGAAGAATAACACAGAAGAATTTTTTTTTAATTTTTAATAAACAAGATATGCTTCTTACTTTTAGGGGAAAATACTAGTCTCATACCCTATCAGAAGAAAAGGGAAAGGGTAAAAGGGGAATGACGAGTCACTTTGTTTGGTCTGCAGTCTAGATGGGTTTTAGTAAATGTAAGATCTGCTCCAACTTGCCTCTTCTATGATTTAATTTTAGATCTGGAGCCTGGCACTGGTGACCTCATGTCTGTAGTCAGTTAAACTCCCTTGGTTTATAATTTGCAAACTCTACTCTCTTCCCTTTAATGAAAATCAGAACAGTTGTCCTTATCTAATCTTGTGGTACATCTTCACTCTCTAGGATATTCCAAATATGCTCAGCAATCCCATTTGATAGCTTTGCCAGTAGCCTGAGATACAATTCATTGACTCTGGTGATTCAAGAGCTGTTAGATACTCTCCAAAAAATCTCTTATAAACTTCTTATACCTACTCTCATACTGCCTAGATGTTGGTATTTACAGGAAGGAGAAAAAGCGAGCTAAGAAAGACCTCCTTGAAGCAAAACAGTGTATACATTTGGTAAAGGATTCTTGTGTCCTACTTTGTCTCGTTTATTACTTTTTTGTGATTCTGCTTTGTGAGTGTCTCTGAAGTGTCTAGTGTATTGGGTTATACTGTAAGCCTTTGGTGGTCTAATGGCATAGCATATACAAGAAGCTGAGCATTGGTAATGCTCTATTATATGATCAGTCACATACTGATATAACATCTCAGTATTTCCTTACTCTCTTATAGCTAACTGTTCTAAAGGTCCATGATAACCTACCAATTAGGTGTTGTGGGTTTCTGACATGCCATTTCCTGACTTTTACTTCAGGATCTTACATTATCAATAATTCTCTTTGTTTTTTTCTTCTTTTCCTCTCTGCTTCAATATCTTCCTACTACCTGATTCTCTCCTGTTGTCTTAAAAACATGCTCAGTTCTCCCCTAAGCTAAAAAAAAACCAGTCAAACCCAATTTCCCTTGACTCTGCTATCCTTCTCAAGTTCTTTTCCTATTTCCCTTTCACTGCTAAATTCTTAGGAGTTGTATTTTATGCTCCCTCTCTGGTGACTTATTATCCATTTACTCTTCAGCCCTGGCTAGTTTGGTTTTTGGATATAAGCATTCTACTGAAATTGCTTGTTAATGATTAGCAAGCAATCATCTTGAATTAGCTTAATCCATCAACCTTTTTCTCATTTCTCGTACTTCTTGATATTTTTGCAGTTTTGGACACTGATCATCTCCTCTGGTATACTCTAACCTTCTTTGACTTTTGTCAATATACTTTGCTTCACTTTCTTCCTTTTTCTTTCCATATAATCTCCTTTGGTGATCTCATCAATGGTCATGTGTATGCAGATATCTCCAAAATTTCCATCTATCATCTATCGTCTATCTGTCTATCTGTTTTTCTATCTATCCATATCTCTATATCTATTTTATTTATGCATATATATGTATATTTTTGAACTATGGCCCTGAATCATGAGTTATTTTCTGTGAAATTTCTATTCAGATATCTCATTGGAACCTCAAACTCAATTCATTATTTTTCTACACAATTTGCATCCAGCCTATCTTTCTATCCTCATTTTATGTACCCTAAATGTTAGACAATTTGGAATCTGATTATTACCTGAACTCAATATACTATTGTACTCTGTCTATAATTTTTCTGTTCTCTTTCCTTATCTCTCCGAATTCTTTTCTTCTTTTAAAACTTAGGTCAGATGCCACCTTGAGTTTGTAGTCTTCCCTTATTCTCCCTGAGGAAAATGATTTCTCCTTTCTCAAATTTTCCCCCAGCATGTTTTATTTCTAGAACACTCCTCTGGAAACAGCACACACACTTAATAGGGTATAGACATCTACAAGAAAAAGGAGAGAAGGGGGACAGGGGAAGGGATGGGTGATATGGGTGATAGAAGAGAAGGTAAATCATAGGAGAGGATAGTCAGGCATAACACATTTTCTTTTTTTTACTTTTTGCAAGGTGGTGGGATTGGGTGGCCTGTCCAGGACCACAGGGCCGGGTAGTTGCTGGGGCTTTGGGGTGGGATGTAGGCTTGGGACCTCTTGGCCCTAGGGCCAGTGCTCTGTCCACTGTGCCACCTGGCTGCCCCACAGCACATTTTTGAAGAGGGACAGAGTGAAAGGAGAGAGAAAATAGAATAGATGGTAGTGGGGAGGAATGGATGGAGGAAATTACAATCAGCAACAGCAACTGTGGAAAAATATGGAAGTAATTTCTATGATGGACTTATGATAAAGAATGTGGTTCACCTAAGACAGAGCTAATGGTATCAGAACACAGACTGAAACACATTTTTTTCTCTTTATTTCACTTTATTTCTCATGAGGTTTTATATTTTTGTGGGCAGAGGGGGTATTATATTTACTCTTAAACAAGAATATTTTACTAATGTGTAAATAAATTAAAGAAAAAAATAGAGCTCTCCTCTGTTCCTGTAATTCTCTCCCTTAAATTTTCCTAGTCATATTTGTATAGAGATCATATTTCTCTTTCCTCTCCCCACCCCACAATAGAATGTAAGCTTCTCGAGAACAGGTCTTATAACTTTTTTTATTTTTGTGCCCCTGATACTTAACACAAATTAAAGGATTAATACTTGCTTCAATGAACAGTTAAGGTTGGCAATTTCCTGGTTCAAATTAAAGAACAGCTTGTATGTACAGAAGTAATAGTACTATTACATCATGGATAAATTAGAAAGGTCATTAGAATTGGAGTCAAAAGACCAGTATTTTTGATTCAATCTTGGCTCTGTAACTTAGGTGCTGTGTGACTTAGAATATGGTAAGTGAAGATAAGAGTAAGATAAGATGAGGGGAAAAGAATGGGTAGACAGATAACTGTAGTATTACAAAGATTCAGAATCGACCAGTACCACAAAACACAGTGCTCATAGTTCACATGTAGTGGGGGGGGGGGGGGACATCAGGCATTGGCTCACAGAAGAAGTGGCATTTTGAGCTGTCGTCCTTAAAGCTTTATTGGGGGGAAGAGGAGGACCTCTAAGTGGAAGAAATGACTAAATTGTAATGTCCTTGTGGACAACATTCTCTTTTTATCCTTTTGTATCCACAGTTTTTAGCACAAGGGTAGGCTATAGTAGACAGTGGGAAAAAAAATGATTGGCTCTTCCCTTTTTATTTCAATAACTGGAAAAAATAAGCAACTTAGGTGTCTATAAAATTTGTGAATAAGGTTGGGGGTGGGGGATAATGATGGATTAGAGACTGTCCTAGTTTGGGTTAGTCTGAGCCCACACTGTCTTGCTTGCTAAGCAGTGATTGAACATGCTTTTCTTTCTTTTCCCCTCTTTTTTCTTTTTTGAAAAGTTCTCATTAACACATTTTAATGAGTTTGAAGGGGGCCTCTAGGTCTTAGGAAATAGAAAAGCCAAGTAGGCCATTCAGAATGGAAGAAAGCAAAGAATAACCAATTAGTGCTGCCACTTACACTTCAGGGCCATGCTTGAATCCTGTGGTACTTGCTAAGACTGCAATAACAGAAAATAGTAATGTCTAATCACATTTCCTCCTATAAAAGGGATGGAGTGAGACTAGAAGATCTTTCCAATCCATCCCAGCTCTGACATTCTACTGTCTACACTCTAAGGTCCCTTTCTGCTCTAGCATTCTGTGATCTTGTCTGTGTAGCAGTGAGGGGGTAATTCTATTTCGTGTGTTCCATTATGTTTTATATAGAATTTAATTTTATTTAGTTCACCTTCAACTTATTAGTTGGTTATGTCCAAGTCCATGGCACTAGAAATTGAATTGAGATAACATGTGTATGTAAAGAGAAAAGGTGAAAAAGTTAAGTTCTTTACCCTCAAAGAGCTATACTTTTTATTTTGTCTGTTTCCTGAAGGCAGGAACCATATTACACTTCCTTATACCCCAGACTCAATGACTGTTTAGTCATTAATAATAATGATGATGATTTCTGACTCACATATATTGCTTTACTATTTACAAAACACATTCTCACATACTATATTCCTGGAGAGAAGTGATTATTCCTTAGAAGATCAAATCAAACGTTCTAGGTTTCTAGTTCTTTCTGTCTCTAATTAGCTGTGTAGCCTTGAACAAGTCACTTTCCTTCTCTAGATAGACCTAAGCACTCTTTTGTAAAGAGTGCTTAAAACACATTGCCTTATTACTCTCCGCTCTACATACTGGCTCTGATATTTCATGTCATATCATGATTCTTTCTAGAGCTCATGACTTGCAGTTCCATGATTTTTTATTAGTCCTTTCAAGTAGGCAGATCTACATTATGTATTCTTTCTCTTGTCGTTAGACCCATCCATAAAGAGAAGTCTTCTTTTCACCTTTTTTATCTTGACTACTTTTAATGCAAACTTTCCTTCTTAAGTTTGGCTAGTGAAGAAGTAATTGTCCTTGTGAATTCTCACTGCACTTATTTTCTTAGACAGAGGTAACTTTCCAGTGTTTTCTGCCACATGGATGTTGGTTTTACCAATGAGAATTGATCTAATAGTAAAAGAAGCTTAGAAATTTACTGAATAAAAGAATTCCTTTAATAGTAGAACAGACCAAATGAGAAAAAAATGAGGAGCAAAAGCTCACTGAAGAAAATAACTTTTCAAAAATTAGAATTGGATAAATAGAAGATAGGTCATGAGACTTCAAGAAACAATAAAACAGATAAAAGAATGAAAAAATAGAAGAAAATATGAAATATCTTACTGGAAAAAAGATCAAGGAGAGTTCATTTAAGAATTACTGGAGGTTGGGGTGGCTAGGTGGTACAGTGGATAGAGCACCAGCCCTGGAGTCAGGAATACCTGAGTTCAAATACGGCCTCAGACGCATAACAATTACCTAGCTGTGTGGCCTTGGGCAAGCCACTTAACCCCATTGCTTTGCAAAAAAAAAAAAAAAAGAATTGGACAGCCTGAAAACCAAGATTTAAAAAAAAAGCCTTGACATACTAAAAGAAATTAACAGGGAGACCTTCCCTGATATCTTAGAAGAATATGGAAAAACTAGAAATTGAAAGAATTCCCTAATCACCCCCTAGAAGAGATCCCAAAATTAAAACTCCCAGCAATTATGGTCAAATTTCATAGCTCAGAGGCTAAAGAGGAAATGTTTCAAGTAGCTAGAAACAGTTCAAGTATTATGGAACCACAGAAGATTTAGTAATTTCCTCATTAAAGGAGTAGAGGATTTGGAATATGATATTATGGAGGGCAAAGGTATTAGGATTACTGCAAAGAATAATAAACTACCTAGAAAAACTGAGAATGATTCCTTTGGAAATTGAGGGGATGTCCATCAATTGGGGAATAGCTGAACAAGTTATGATATTTGAATGTTATAGAGTACTATTGGTTTAGAAGAATGCTTGAATGGTCAGTCTCTAGAGAAGCATGGAAAGAATTATAGGAACTGATGCTGAGTGAAGGGAGCAGAACCCAGAGAGCAATAACAATAATATTGTGAATTGATCAATTTTGATAGATGCAACTTCTCTCAGCAGTTCAAGGAGCTAGGACAACCCTTGTTATGGACCACACCATCCACATCCAAATGATGAAAACAAAACAAAACAAACTATAGAATCTGAAAGAATATTATATTCACTTTTTAAAAATTTCTCTTATTTTTTCTTTCCTATTCCATGATTTTTCTTTCTTTTCTCTTAGTCCTAATTCCTCATACAGAAAATGACTAATATGTAAACATGTTAAATACAAATGTACATATACAATATTCATTAAATTGTTTGTTGCTGAGGGGAGGGAGGGTGGGAAGGAAGGGTTAAGGAAATTGTGTAACATAAATGTGCATGTGGATGAATATTGAAAAATTTCATTGCATGTAATTGGAAAAATAAAATAAATATCAACAAAAGTATAATTCTTTAGGAGAAAATGGATTTTTAACAAAATAATAATAATAGCTAGGAATAGAACTTAAAGAAGGATTTCCTGGCTATGAATTTAAACTTTCTTAACTTGTTTAAGTTATCATCTTGGGCAAGTCACCCAAACTCTCTCAGTCTCTGTTTTCTCCTCTATAAAAAGAAGAGGTTAGACTTAATGACCTCTAAGATTCTTTTTAGTTCTAAATTCAAGTTCTCTAAGATTTTTACTTCTTTAAGGATTTATTATTTCATTAGTGTGTGTGGGGTATCATTAACCAAAAGATATGGGCAAAAGACTCCTCTTCTGGGGCCTCAGTAGTTTCATCTGTAAATTGAAGAGGGATAGATTAAATGAACTCCAAAGACTATTCCAGTTCTGAAAAATCTTTGAAATTGTTAAACTTATCATATAGTTATATCTTATCTAATTCCTTTCACCATCTACCCCAAAAGGTTCTAGATCAAAATATACTTATAGATTTTGGGTGGGGGGAATGAGTGGTGTCTTCTAGGAACTTTCCATAAAGTGAGAACATTTTCTTCATGGAACTAATAAAGATTTAAACTAAATACACAAAAAACCTAAACCGTGAGAGGTCAAATTCATAGTTATCTCTCCAGGGTATATGCTGTCTCCAGGGTATATGCTGTCTGCAATCTAAGATAACCAGAGTTTCTCAATGTAACCTTTAGTGTACCTGAGAATTCCCACACCCTTCTGCTTCACCTGTATATTAATTTAACCTCCCCCACAATCTGCTTTCCCCAACTGGAAAAAAAAAGTTACTTGACATTACTTGACCTCTCAAAGAGTGATATCTTTGCTCTTTCCCCTTTGCATGATACAAAATCTTTTAGTCACAAAGACCTGCATGAAGGCTGCAAGTCATTATATTGAAGCGAAAGGTTCAGTCTCCATCACTCCCTTGAATTTAGTTTGCAGTAATCCTTAAACTATAATTTCAGGCATTTAGAAGTCCAAGAAATTAAAAATTCTCAGCTATTATACTATACCATACTATACTACAAGAACAAGAACATTTGGATACAAGGAAAATTTATTAAAATGTTTCTTCAATGTCCACTGTGTGTTTGACAACACTGGCAAAAAGAAGACATAGACTTCTATCCTTGAGAGTTTTATATTCCAGGAAGAATGATAAGATCTATGAATTCTTTGGGGGAGTCATGATATTATTAGTGCAGTTACTTCCTCCTATCATAGAGATCAGAATCTGTTCCAGTTTTCTCATCATATTTGATCCTTTTCAATATTATTTTTGAAAGTCCACCATAAAAGAGTTACATCCCCTATTTTGGGTTTTAAAAAAAATATTATGTCTAAGGGGTAGCTAGGTGGCATAGTGGATAAAGCACGGGCCCTGGAGTCAGGAGTACCTGGGTTCAAATCCGGTCTCAGACACTTAATAATTAAATTACCTAGCTGTGTGGCCTTTGGCAAGCCACTTAACCCCGTTTGCCTTGCAAAAACCTAAGGAAAAAAATATTGTGTCTCTGCCAGTGTGTCATGAAGCTACTTTTATACTGCTACCAAAATAATCTAACCATCTCCCCTCTTTTTCTAATCTTAGATACCCTTGATGATTTTTTTTAATCATGTACACATTGGCTTAGAATTGTAAGACAACTTGGGTCACCTAGTTCAACATTCTGATTTTACAGAGT
Organism: Macrotis lagotis; assembly: GCF_037893015.1. NCBI lineage: Eukaryota > Metazoa > Chordata > Mammalia > Peramelemorphia > Peramelidae > Macrotis > Macrotis lagotis. The sequence goes on from NC_133660.1 coordinate 205,647,987, forward strand.
CCTATAGCAGAGTCCTGGACAGGTTCAAAACTTGTCCAGGATCACAGAACTATTAGATGTAGAATAAAGGTTTAAACTTAGGTTTCTAACTTTTAATATAGTTTTCTTCTTACTACTGCAACCAATTCAGTTATACATATTATTATGTATAAATGATAAATAAATAATATCTTTCCATTATTCTTCAAGTTACTGTTATTTGGATTCTTCTTGGATTGGGTTATTATAGGATAGCAAACCATGGATTGTGAAAGGAGTAAATTGGATTGTAAACTGTCCAACTTTTACATAATTATGGACTAAATCAATTGAGTGTTTGGAAGCACATCATAATATGAGTGGTAAGTGTACTTTATAAACTTTGTTTTTACTATGTGTATAGTTAATCCTAACTCTTCTGAGTGACTACATAAAGACAAGAACACAAACATAACAAAAATAAGAATGATAATTATATTGGAAAATTTTTTTTTAAAGTACTATGAGGGCAGGTAGGTGGTACAGTGGATAGAGCACAGCCCTGGAATCAGGGGGACCTGAGTTCAAATCAGCCTTAGACAATAATTGCCTAGTGTGTGACCTTGGGCAAGTCACTTAACCCTATTGCTTTAAATAAATGAAATTTTAGGGGCAGCTAGGCAGCTCAGTGGATAGAGTACCAGCCCTGGAGTCAGGAGGATCTAAGTTCAAATCCAGCCTCAGATACTTAATAATTGTCTAGCTGTGTGACTTTGGGCAAGTCACTTAACCCCCATTGCCTTAATTAAATATAATTTTTTTAAAGTTCTATAAGGATTGGGGTGGCTAGGTGGTGCAGTGGATAAAGCACCGGCCCTGGAATCAGGAGTACCTGGGTTCAAATCTGGTCTCCTACACTTAATAATTACCTAGCTGTGTGGCCTTGGGCAAGCCACTTAACCCCATTTGCCTTGCAAAAACCTAAAAAAAAAGTTCTATAAGGATTCAAAGGAGGGACAGTTCACTTTCATCTGAGATAATCAGAAGACATTTTGTGGCAAGTTGATATTTGTTTTGGGCTTTGATGAATAGGCAACAGGTAGAGCTAGGATGAGGTGACATTTCAGGAGCTGGTATGGAGATGGCAGGATGCAGAATTTGTTTCAGAGATGTTTTAGATGGAGCATAAATAAAGTTTGCAATAATGAAGAATGTTGCTATAGTAGATGGATGGAAGCTTGACTGTAGGAAGCCTTGAATGTCAGACTAAGGATTTAGTTTAATTAGTACCAAAGGACTTTAAGGAGAGGAGAGATGTGATTTTTCTTAGATCTAACATACTCAAATGTAAATGAATTATTTTTCCCAAAACTAAACCTCCTCCTAACTTCTCAATTCCTGTTGCTAAACTATCATCTTCCTAGTTACCTTTATTCAAAACCTTAGTCACTTTTGTTTTTTTCTTTCTCCCTCTTCCCACATATTCAATCTATTGCCAAGTATTTCTCATGTCTTGTCTCCCCACTCATTTTTCCTCCACCCTTTTGGGTGCATTATCACAATATCCTAACCATAATTTTATGTTTATATATATACATATAAACATATAAATTTACTAATAATATATCATGGGAAATATATTACAATATCCTATCACAGTAGATTTTCCCTTATCCCTCTCTTGTCCAACCTATTCTTCAATGCCAAAATACCATTTCTAATATATAAATCTCATTTCACTACTCAAAAATGTCCTTAGTTTCTATAGTTACTATGGGATAATCTACAATGCATTAATTAGACTGGCATTTAAAACCATTAAGTTTTCTTCATGCAATCTACATTCTAGCCAAATTAAACTAATATTCCTTCCCTGATGTCATCTTACAATCTCACCCCTTCATATATTTCCCTATTGAAATTTTTTTTTCCTTTAGGGTCCATGTCAAGTCCTGTCCTTTCCCTGATTTCCGTTAAGCTTCTGTTCTTGGGAAAAGTTCTCCATGAACTTTCCTAGAATATTAATTATATGTAATCTTTGTCTTGAGGCTTCCTCCTGGTGTCCAATACCAGGGCACATTTTGCAGAGGAGGAGAGGATGGCAATGTTTTAATCCTCTTTGGGTCACATATGTTTCTACCCAGGGGGGTGCATCATTATATTTACTCCCTCAGAAAAGGTAACCCACAGTTCCTCTTATAAACATTCAAGCACAGAAGGTATCAAACATAGAACAGATTTTATTTGCATAGTAAAAACTAGACCTGATGTATTTGAATAAGTATTCAAAGAACACTTTTCCCTTTCAAGTATTGTACTCACAGTTCCTTTGGGACTTTATAAAATCCTCTCCACTTGGATGAAACTTCAAGAAAGGGAAAAGAACCTGAAGTTTATTAGAAAATTGAGGCCACTTGCCCCTGGTCAGTGGCTCTCTGACTTCCCATAAGGACCCACTTGACCCTTATATTTTGTAGAACTGTTCTTGGTGGAGTCCCCAGCGATTATGAAAAGATCTTAGTTCATCAGACAATGAGATCCCTTCAACCTTCTACTGTCCAAACTTCCCATGGACTTGAATAGTCCGTGTGATTTGTAATACTCCATTGAATGTATAACAAGGCAAGACAAATGTTTCTCCCTTTTAGTTTATCACCTAGCTCCTCATGTCATTGCTCTGGGATCATGGTTTATCCTGTTGGTATGCCATCCTCCTCAATTTGACTTTGGTGCTCTGGCACCACCACAAACCACCCTATCTCATTGTTGTTGCCCAGTCATTTTTCAGTGTATCTTATTCTTCATGACCCCATATGGATTTTTTGGGGGGCAGAGATACTAGAATAATTTTGTCATTTCCTTCTCCATATTGTTAAGGAAACTAAAGAAAACTAAGGAAAAACTTACATCACACAACCAGTATCTGAGGTCAGATTTAAACATATATGCATATGTATATATATACAAATATATTTATATAAATTTCTAAATATATATAAAAATGTATGAGGGCTCTTCCTGACTCCAGGACCCCCACTCTAGCCTCTGTGCCATCTTATTATTCCTTGCTTCCCTAACAGGAAGACTATTAAAGTTCTTTCAGAATGAAATGCCTAGGGCCATTTATGACTGAGCTATTTAAAACTTTCCAGCTCTTAAGGTAAGCTTAGTGTAGAATGTCTTTGAACCCTTTCCTGCTCTTCAGGTCTGTCCTTCCACAAAATGGGCAAGATTGGTGGGAATCACTAATACGTCTTCCTGACTGAATCAGGTTCTCCCTCTTTTCCCAACTCCCAAACAGGCTAATTCTTACTCTTAGGGTCTTCCACAGAGTCTTGGGGGTCTCAAGGACTTTCTCTCTCTCTCTCTCTCTCTCTCTCTCTCTCTCTCTCCTTCCCATCACTCTGTCTCTCTCTGTCTTTGTCTCTGTCTCTCTCCTTCCCATCACTCTCTCTCTCTCTCTCTCTCTCTCTCTCTCTCTCTCTCTCTCTCTCTCTCTCTCTCCTGTCTCTCTCCTTCCCATCACACTGTCTCCCTCTGTCTTTGTCTCTGTGTCTGTGTCTGTCTCTGTCTCTGTCTCCTGTCTCTCTCCTTCCCATCACTCTGTCTCTCTCTGTCTTTGTCTCTGTGTCTATCTCTGTATCTCTCTCTCTCTCTCTCTCTCTTTCTCTCTCTCTCTCCTGTCTCTCTCCTTCCCATCACACTGTCTCTCTCTGTCTTTGCCTCTGTGTCTGTCTCTGTCTCTCTCTCTCTTTCTCTCTCTCTCTCCTGTCTCTCTCTCCTTCCCATCACACTGTCTCTCTGTCTTTGCCTCTGTGTCTGTCTCTGTCTCTCTCTCTCTCTCTCTTTCTCTCTCTCTCCTTCCCATCACTCTGTCTCTCTCTGTCTTTGTCTCTGTGTCTGTCTCTGTCTCTCTCTCTCTCTCTCTCTTTCTCTCTCTCTCCTGTCTCTCTCTCCTTCCCATCACACTGTCTCTCTCTGTCTTTGCCTCTGTGTCTGTCTCTGTCTCTCTCTCTCTCTCTCTCTCTCTCTTTCTCTCTCTCTCCTGTCTCTCTCTCCTTCCCATCACACTGTCTCTCTCTGTCTTTGTCTCTGTGTCTGTCTCTCACCTGTCTCCTCCCTGCCCCCGCCCCTGTCTCTTTTTCCTGTCTCTCTCCCCTCTCCCTGTCTCTGTCTCTCTCTTTCTGTCTCTGTTTGATTGTCTCTGTCTGTCTGTCTCTCTCTTTCTCTGTCTCTGTCTGTCTCTCTGTCTCTCTCTCCTCTGTCTTTCTCTCCCTGTCTGTCTCTGTCTCTCTCTCTCTGTCTCCCATTACCTCTCTCTGACTTTCTGTCTCTGTCTCTCTCTCCACATTTGTCTTCTATTTTTTACATTACTATTTAGTAGATGAGCCAGGCTTTGCAGATTAACCCATGACTGCCTAAAAACAGCACTGAAAACCAAGTGGGGGATGGGTCTAGGCAGCAGCTGTTCCTGGCACAGGTGCCTGTGAACCTCAGTGGAGGCTGGGGGAGGGGGCTAACACTGCCTTGTTTCTCAATTTTTCATTTGCTATTATTATATTCTATTTCCTACTATGCTTATTTATGTACATCTCATATTTGTCCCCTCCCCTATTATATTGTCAGCTTCTTGAGAATGGGAACTATATCCTTCCCCATTCCTCATCCTCCCCCCACCCCGACTTAGCATAGTTTCTAAGACATAATTTAATAAATATTGAATTAAATTCTTGAATTGAATAATTGAAGCTATTCTCTTAGAATGATTAATTTGTCAATTTTCTGTAGAATAGGTTTGAGGAGGGAAATACTAGAGATGGAGAGATTGGTTTGGAAGATCTTAGAATAATCCAGGTAAGAAATAACAAGGGTCTCCATCAGAGAAGACAAGCGCTTTGGAGACTCACAACAGGTCTTGAGGTTTGTTCCCCTGTAGGTTGGTGGTGCCATGGAAAGAAATAGAAAGAAGGAGGAAAGCAAGATGAGGTGGATAAGATGGCAAGTTCCATTTTAGACAGGACCTCTTTCTTAAGAAACAGACTGGATTCCTTTCAAATGCAGGCCAAGGCTTGTATCTTCCCTTTGACTGCTTTCTTTCTCTCCTAAGGGACTGTGGCATAATTTGTATTCCAGGCTCTTCTCCCTCTTTTCAAGGAAATCTTTCTTCATAAAATAATCATGGAAAATTGAAATGGATAGGCTCTATTACATAATTCTTGTGACTTATCCACAAATGTACCATTATGAATAACAATTTAATTGGCAATATTTATGCAGATCCATATAGAGTGGGATGCAGTGAAGTTTGTTTTCTAGAACATGATATGCCATTGGTATAGTGTGTTTGTGTGTATATGTGTGTGTGTGTGTGTGTGTGTGTGTGTGTGTTCCTGAAACAATTTTAATTTAGGGGTAAACAGTGTTGTTTCCACTCCTGCTGTTAGGCGCCAACATCTAAAGATTTTCTATTAAAATTTAAATATGCCACTTCAGAGACAGATGAAGCTGCAAAGCTCAGATGAGCTGATTCATTGGAATTTACTCTTGAGAAAGGAACTTTTACTCTGGCTGCTTATGCAACAACAGTTTCATAATAAAGGCTTAAGTGGGACAACGGTGAATAACCAAGGAGTTTCATAAAACTTCCAGACCACTAATGATCAATGGTAGAGAGGTAATGGTGGAGGGAAGGAGTGTAGAGTACAAGTTCTCCCCCAACCAGATCTAATGAATATATTGAGAGTACACTGTATTGTGAGTGTAGCTCTCCAAGATTCTCAAGCTCTGCCACTGATACTGGGTGACCTTGGGAATATCCCCCTCTCTTTACTTAGCTTCATTTTCTTCATCTTTAAAACAAGGATTATATGGACTTTATATGTTAAAATCTCTTCCAACTCCAACAATCTGTGCGGATAAATTGCTATGATGTAGAATGCTTTCAAAAATATATGACTTAAAAAAACTAAAGAAAAAATATATATATGAGGCTGCATTGGAATGTTATATCATTATCCTATATCATAGAGGATTATAGTGAGAGTTTGACTTCATTTAATTTCTTAACTTCAAGGCTACATGAACTGAAACCAATTAGATATAGTATTCTAAGGCAAGACTTGATGTCTGATCAGGTGGGCATAGCTATTGAATACTTGCTTGTTATGTTTGATATTTTTGTTAAAATTGTATTGTAGAATTTTATTTTTAATAATTAAAGAATTAAATGCATTTGTTCATGTTTTACTGATATTAATAGTTTGAGCAACAGGTAGCAGTTATTTAAAAAATTTTCATTTTAAGGACTTTGAGGGATTGTTATGAATTGAGCATACATTTATGTATGTTGGCATGAAGATATATAATTGAGGCTTCTGTTATGGTGTTAGTATAGATATTCATTCCAATTACATGGACTACAATGGATCTAGGACTTTATAGAGACATTGTGAGAGTCACTATAGTTAACAAATTCAACATCTTGCAGCCAAGTTAAAAAAATCTTTACGCTTACTGAGGAAAATCTTTGAACAACCTAAATATAACTTTCCAAGGCCTGTTTGTTATTAGAGGACATAACAAAGCCTTTGAACCATTGTCCAAGATTCCAGACTCTGTGTTCACCTCCATGTATAGGTGAGGCATCAGAGAAAGACTTTGGTAGAAGTGATAAATTAAATCTTCAAGATGTAGGTAAGCATTATGTGATCTAGTCATTGATCTAGGCAGGACAGGAACTCAAAGGCCATCTCGTCTAACTTCCTCACTTTACGGATCAGGAAACTAAGACTGAAAAAGGTGAACTGATTTGTCCAAGGTCACTCAACTACTAAGCATCAGAGGTAGCCCTTGAGTCTAGGTTTTCCAAGTCCAAAGACAGAGCTTTTCCCAATGCACCATGTTGTATATTGTTATTTATGGCAAGAGTGGATGGACTTGGTATCAGGTAGACAATTTCAAATTCTATCTCACTAACTGACCTCAACCCAGTCACTTGACCTGACCTTTATCTATAAAATGGATATAATGATAATGTTGATATTATAGGATTATGAAGATCAATGATATAAGATATATAGTGTACTCTATACATATATGCACATATACATGTATGTATACACTATTATTTTTTATATTCCCATTTATGGATGAAGAAACTGATATTCAGTAAGGGAAATAACTTACCTATGTTCATATAGTTAGCAAGCATTAAAGTCTCTATCTTCTATACCACTCTTTAAAATACATTTTCCTTATCATGGTTCAAGAGAATCAGCCCTAGTCTGGAGTCAAAAGATTTAGATTCAAAAGACACCTCTGATGCTTACTGATTATATGAGTTTGGATATGTCACCTAACTGACCTGGGTCTTGGTTTCCTTATCTGTAAAACAAGGAGATTATATTAGATGACCTCTGAAGTCTCTTTCAGTTCTATATCTATGATATTCAATAATTCTAAACTAAATCTATGATATTCAATAATTCTAAACAAGTCTAAGATAGGACCTCTACCCTTAATAGGTTCCTTTAGGGTAAGAGCCATATCATTTTGTATTTCTATTCCCAGTTTAGTACATTTCTAACACACGTACTTGTTGATGATTGATGATTGGATGAAGTTTGCAGTTTAGTAAGGAAATTGTTATTGTTCATTCATTTAAGTTATGTCCAACTCTTCATGATCCAATTTTGGATTTTCTTGGCAAAGATACTACAGTGGTTTGTCATTTCCTTCTCTTATTTGCCAATGAGGAAACTGAGGCACATAGAGCTAAATGATTTGTCCAGAGTTACAAAACGAGATTCTGAGGTCAGATTTGAACTGAAGAAGATGAGCCTTCTTGACTTCAAATATGACATTATATCCACTGTTCCACTTAGCTGTCCTTAACCAGCAAGAGAAGACCATTATTATATAATTATATAATTCTTATATTATAAATCCCCTTCATCATGATCCTACAAGCTAGGAAAATCAAATATTATCTTCATTTTACAAACAGGATCATCACAGAATGATTGACGTGGAACTGTAAGAGACCCTTGAGGTCAGGTGTTCAAAATCTTTATTTTCTTAGTACCTGAGATCTAAGGTTCTGAGATGAACTTACTCAAAGTCACCTAGATGGTAAATATAAGCTCTCGGACTAGAATCTAGAACTTCAGAACAAGAGTCCAGCTAATGTTATTCTATACCCATGACATGTAAAGCAAATAAATGTCACTCTAATGAGCCAGGAGACTTTAGAGGAGGGAGAGGGAAGGGATGGGAGAAGGCTTCCTGGGTTAGGTAGTATAAGACCTGGGCTTCAAAGGATGAGAAGAGAGTTGGAGATGACTTTTCAGGACTTTCCCAACCAGTGACCGTTAAGGAAGATGATTAGAATAATTCAAAGTCAGGTGTGGGTGTGCCTAGGGCTGGTCTTGGAGGTTGCTTGAGAGAAGTCCTAATAAAGGAGAGTCTAGGTAAGGTAGAGCTGGTTGGGTGAGGCACTTGGGGCCCTTTGGCTGATCTTCCCAGGTTGTAAAACAAGTGGGGAGAGACAGTGCTGTCTCTCATTGCCTGGCTTCCTTAGCACCAGGCCCCAAGCAGAGGGACAGGTTTGGGCTGCTTAGGAGTTTGATTTCATGATAAAAGGGAAATCTTAGTTTCTATGAAGGTGTCAAAGCTTGCTTGTTCTTAATAAACTTTTATATTGGGAAATTCTTCACTTGTTTCTACCTGGGAGATTTTTCTTCTATGCTAAACATCAGTTTATTTGACATAGAGGGAAGGGTTGTAACAAAGTGGAAATAGATTTTTTTCCCCATTTTTCCATTATTATTATTAAATGAGAAAGAAAATGTACAATTTCTTATAATTCATTATAGGGAAGTTAGGTGGTACAGTGGATAGAGTAACAGATGTTAAGTCAAGAAGTCCTGAGTTCAAATGTGGCCTCAGACATACTATGTATATGATCCCTTAACCTTGCTTGCCTCAGTTTCTTCATCCGTAAAAATGATCTGGCGAAGGAAGTAGCAATCATCTTAGCATCTCTGCCATTGGACACAACTGAACATCAACAATAATTCACTACTATCTTCCCCTCTTTCTACTGAAGTATTCCTGATTTTTCATCATGGTGAATGGAATGGAGGCTATGCCAACAGAAAACAAGTTTTAGCAGGTTCCACCATACTGGGAAAGTTTCACTCATGGGCCTGAGATGAACTGCCTCAGTTGACAACCAGTTTGGTTACATGAGGAGAGGCTTAGGACCATAATGTTGGGTGATGAAACTTTTGACTTTAGCAAAAAAAAAGGAATGAAGATCATCTATTTAGGCATAGAAGAGCTTGGAAATGCATTGGCAGGGGAATTTCTATAATGGTCCTCAATGGTCAGTTTTACAAAAGTAATTCAATCAATAAGTACTGATTATCCCTGTATCTGGGAACACCAGGAAAAATGTCCAGAAAGAAGCTTCTATTTTACTGGTGCACAGGTACAACAGGTACAAAGTCAGTACAAGTCACCAATACAAAGTAATGTGAAGGGGGAGATAGGCAGGTAGTGCATTGTGAGAAGGGTCAGGAAAGACTTTGTGTAAACTGAGCCTTGAAAGAAGCTTGAGATTCAGGTGATGAGGAAGGCTATTTAGGGAATGAGGACACAGGTTCTAGAAGGATCTAAGCCTGACCTGGGAATCATCAGATAAGGAGAGCAGCCAGTGTGGCAGGAACGTGGAGTACTTGGGGGGGGGGGGTATTGTGAAATCAGTCTAGAAAGAGAAGTTGAAAGCAGATTGTGAAGGGATTTAAAAGCAAATTTCCATAGTATTTCTAGTATTGCAGCTTTTACTCTTATAAATTTGGCACATAGTTTGGGGCATAAAAAGCTTTAATTCTAGGCTAAACTTTTTAAAACACAAGTGTGATACTTTGTAGCTATCACTATTAAATTATGTATTAGAGTTGGCCAATTTGTGAGGAATTTGACTCCTTTGCTATCATTGGTAATAGTACAATTATAAGTGATGCCAATTGTTTGCTAGCTATTTCTACTGAGGAAGGGGGAATATAAATGCCACTTCTTTTCTATCTTGCTTCAGGATGTACAGTAATTCTCGGGAATATGGATCTCACCTATGACTAGATTTGAGGACATGGTGTTCTATTTACAGCGAAGAGTTATCTACCCTGTTAAAGGAGGTTAGGATTAATATGATTCAAAATTTACTAGTTCTTTGAAGAAGGGGAGGATCAAAAGCATTGATCTGACCTGGAACTTGATCTGCATTGGGTCTGATGATGTTGCCAACCATCTAGAAGGCAAAGGGACAGGCACAGGATTAAAAGCAGATCTGATTATATCATTTGACCAGACAGACCAGAACTAGTAGGCAGGGTTCAGTGAAAGAGGTCTTCAGAAAAACCTTAGACTTCACCTTCTTTCCTTCTTCTGAGTACAGATCGGGAAGGAGAGATGCTGCTTTTCACAATCCTCAGAAGATTCTGCCCTTTGACTTAGATGTACAGAAGTTCTGTTCCACACTTTCCCTTTAGGTCCTTTCTGGTCAAATAATGAGCCAATAGAAGTCTGTCTCTTTCTTTTTAAGAGTTGGGACTTCAGGGCGCACCCAGTGGATAAAGCACTGGCCCTGGTGTCAGGAGTACCTGGGTTCAAATCCAGCTCAGACACTTAATACTTACCTAGCTGTGTGGCCTTGGGCAAGCCACTTAACCCCATTTGCCTTGCAAAAAAACCCACAAAACTATAAAACAAAACAAAAAACAGAGTTGGGAAGTCTTCATGGCAAGGTAGGCTCATTGGATTCAGGTGAAGTCACCTAGTTCTGATCTAATTTGAGAAATATTTGTGTGACCTGTATCTTTAGGATCACTCTGTAGAGTCAAATTCTCATTTTAAGAAGTAATTTTGATGGAGTTAAATGCTTCTCCTAGAAATTTCCCCTCCACCAAATCCATGAACTCTCTAGATTTCATCAAAAGCATTTCTCTATCAAGCAAAATTGTTTATTTATTCAGTAAAGTTCAGTCTGCCAAGTATCCTGTTATGCCAAACCAACAAGATCCCAAGGTACAAAGAGCACTGGCTTATAAAAGTTTCTGAAGGAGGAAATGCCATCGTAGCATTTTAAAGAGAAGAGTGCTCTAAATAGTTCTATTGAAGAAGAACAAACAGTGTTTGTAGAATATAAGATTCTAGGTTTGCATCATCCTATTCTGCTGCCCCCCCCCAACCAGGTATGTTCTGTGGATGTCCCTGATCATCAACTTTAGTAATCTTGTCCCAAAAGGAAATGAAGGTGGTCTGGCATGACCTGTGTTTTGCTGAAGCTGTGCTAATTGTTAGTGGTCATTTTTTTTCTTCATTAATTGTAGACAAGATACACTTTTAATTACACATTTTAGAATGACCATGAATAGAAGTCAAAATCACTGGCTTATAGCCAGAATATTTCACTCTCTTGCCCTTTTAGAAAATTAGGACATTTGCTCCTCTTTGGTTCAGTGGCAATTCTTCTATTCTCCATGATTTCTCAAAGAATGTCAAATAGAAACTCAGTCCTAAAGTCAGTTGTCAAACTCAGAGAGAAATGAGGCCATTCCACATATTGACTTATAATATAATATAATATAATATTATTTATGTGTTATCAAATTTATTTATTTTAAAAATGTTTCTCAATTAAATTTCATTTTAGTTCTTGCAGCACTAACCACATGTACCATATCTGACACTTCAGCTCTAGGATAGATTTCTTTTAGGTTTAGATGACTTGAATTTCTGGTGTAAATCCAAGTACTTTTTTAGTTATCTCCTCACTTATTATTCTTGACTTCAAGATTTTTGTTAACTATTTTTGTTCTATGCTTAGCAATATGAAGGGTATTTTCCTCTGTAAAGAAGATGAAGTTAAGTAGTTAAGCTTTCTTCATCATCCCCTTTCCATATGCTCCAAATGGTTTTTTAAGTTATTTTAAATTTAGTTTTTAAGTTATTTTTTTCCTGAGCATTCATTTTCTTTAACAGAATTTTAGAATAGTGGAGCTCAAAGAGACTTTAGATGATACCTAGCTTAGTCCCTTCACCCACCTCAACTTTCCAGATGAAAAAATTGAAAACCAGAGAGAGAGGAAATGAAATTGTACAATTAGTAAAAGTAGCAGAGCTGGAACTCTAACCCCTATCATCTGATGCTAGCCTAGTTCTCTTTCCACCTTACTATTCTACTAAAATCTTGCTTGTCCTTTGACATTCATTGATTGAAGATTATCCTACCATCCCCAAATTCTCCAGGCAAAACAGGAAGCCAGATGTTTGTTCAAGTACCATAGGTTCAGTTTGTGTGGGCTGTGGCTCTTCAAGTCTCAGAGGAAGGGGTTAAGAGTGAGCTGGCTGCCTAGGACTTCCTTCTATAGTCACCCTTCTCTGCTTCCTCCCCTGTGTTTAACAATAACAAGAAAGCAAGGAATAATTAAGCTCTGGGGCAATCTGACAGGTGTGACAGACTTTGTTATGATCATCATAATTTTTAACCCATAAAACTAGTATCTGACTGTCTCCACCCTCTGACAGGACATTCCTCTGAAGGAGGGCCATTGGAAAGAGCTATAGGTGGAATAGGAAAATGAGAGGATTTTGGGGAAGGGGTGGATCTTGACCTCTGTGGTCTTGTCTTTGACTGCTAGTGAGGTATTGATATGTAATATTTCACACTTATAACATCTAAAATATATGCACTTATTTAAAAAAATCTGACTTGTTGATATTTAATGTGATGGAAAGAGAACAAATTTTGTAGCCAGGAGATTGAGGATCTAATCTTAACTCTACTATTGACTGGCTGCATATCCTTAGGCAAATTACTTTTCCTTTCTAGGTCTCCATTTTCATGTCTATAACATGAAGACAGTTCAGTCAGATGATTTCCAAGTGTCTTACAGCCTTACATTTTGTGGTTCTCTTTTATAGTTGCTAAGAATAAGAATAAGAATAAAGACTAGGATTTTGTTGCTACAGATACAGGTATACCAATTGGGGGGCATTTACTCCCGTAATTTAGAATCATAAGTTTCCTAGAGTAGAGGTGTCAAAGCGACCTTTGGGTAGCCCTGAGGTCCATAACACTCCTAAGTGGGGTAGGAACTATATTAAAATGTAATTGGGAACTAAATTTTTTTCAAAATATATAAAAATACAATAGAACATAGATAATGTTTGTATGTGGTTTTCTAAGTTTAATATGATACTGTCAGGGATCCTTATGTAGGGTTTAGTGATTTCCTATCTATTTGAGTTTGATACCCCTGATATAGGGTATGTAAAGAGGTTAATTGACTTATCCCAGGTCACACAGATATTTTGTCATGGGCTAGACTTGAACCCAAGTCTTCTTGGCTTCCAAAGCAGTTCTATAACCACTAGACCGAATTGCCTCCACTGGTCACCTCTCTTGTACTGTTTCAAGAGGTGCAGTCAGTAGTGCCTATAATTCAGGAAGCCAATTTCCTGAGCATTCAAAGAAGGGTTATCCCTGGGCAAAGTTGTTCCTTGGTTGATCCAGCCCCATTTGCCCTGGGGCACCTATCCTGTGCCTTATTCTGCAGATATGTTCAAATAACTAAAACATATTACTTAATCACATAGAACAAATTACTAAATGACTATTGAAAATAAATTGAAATGCTTTGGGAAAGAAAAACAAAATGAAAGAATATCATAAATCTGCCTTTGATATCTTCTGTCTTGGCTAGATTGGGGGCAATAAGCCATAGAAAACAGCATCACTCAGGGGAAGACAATTTGCCTTGAAATGCAACAGCTGCCCCCCAGACCTCTGTAGAAGGGGCAAGACCAAGTGATTTTTAGATCACAGTACTCCTGGCTGCAAACCATTTCAGAAGATGGGTATTCTGAGCTACAAAGCATTATACAGAGACGGCACTGGTCCCTGAATCACAGGTCTTCTCTAACTTTAACTTGATCTACTCGGATGCTTGTGGCTTCTAAGAATATTTATGTGCTAATCTTTCACATTTATTCACTCAGTGAGCATTGTAAAGTCAATAAATTTACATTTATTAAACACAATACTAAGTGCTTGGGATCCAAAAAAGAGGCAACAGACTGGTCCTGACCTCAAGGAGCTTACTATGCAACCAAATCTATACAAAGCAAGCTATAGCCAGGATAGGTAGCAGAAGGAGGCAATGGAATTAAGAAGCTTTCTGTAAAAGATGAGATTTTAGGGGTGGCTAGGTGGCATAGTAGATAGAGCACCAGCCCTGGAGTCAGGAGTACCTGGGTTCAAATCCAGTCTCAGACACTTAATATTTACCTAGCTGTGTGGCCTTGGGAAAGCCACTTAACCCCATTGGCCTTGCAAAAAACCTAAAAAAAAAAAAAGATGGGATTTTAGTTAAGATTTAAAGGAAATCAGGGAAGTCAGGAGAGAGAGAGTTGAGGGAGAGCTTTTCAGGAATGAGGAATAGCCAAAAAAAGAATGCCCAGAGCCAAGAGATGGAGTGTCTTATTTATGGAATAGGTGGTGGGGGGGGTGTGTGAGTGTAGTTGGATAGTAAAGTAGGTTGGAGATAAGGTTGGAGGGTAGTGTAAAAGTGGACAGGTAGGAGGGGGCTAAGCTTGAAGGGCTTTGGATGTCCAGGAGCATTTTGTATTTAGAACTCTCTGAATCTTAATTTCTTCATCTGTAGAATATAGATGATTTTTGCTCTTTTCACCTCCCTAATTGCTGTGACTAGAACATTTGACATTTTTAAATTCTAGGTGAATTTTTGTCAATATTTTATCTGGGTTTCTTAATTTTAATTCTCTATTTCTGTTTGTTCTATCCCCCTCCTTCCTAAATGCTTGTGTCTGATTCCTCATTTTGATTTATGAGCATCACTACTGTTAATCTATGGTCCATATGTCCTGTGACAGCCTAGATAAGATTTCTCATCATTTCCCCAATATATCTGATTTCTGGGTCTTTTTCAAAGAAGAGCTTTCAATCAAACCCTTATCTTGTCTGCCATCCCCATCTTGTCTGCCATTGGTTGGCACAAATATCAGAGGTCCAAAAATCCTGTCAAAATACAAAATCCCTTTGCGATAGAATTAGGGCAACATCTTCTTGCTTAAATGAATATGATATTATTGTAAGTGAGTATGATAAATTGATATTAGTAAAACCCTTTGCTAATCTTAAAGCAGTATAGGAACGTGATGAGGAGGAGAAGGAGAAAGATGAGAAAGAGGAAGAGGAGGAGGAGGAAGAAGAGAAAAAGAAGAGGAGGAAGAGGAGGAGGAAGAAGTGGAGGAGGAAGAGCTAGAGGAGAGGTAATATCCTTAAGAATCCTGGGTAAAGTTTCAAGCCTTAGGGATTTGTTATTTCCTCTAATACTGTTAATGATTTTGCTTTTACTTCAATTTGTTGAACTTTACTGTGATTGTTCCTTCTTCTAACCCAAAGGGTTTTTTGGTTGTTCTTTTTTTAACATTGTATTATGAATTCTTTTGACAGTCTGGTAAAGCCTATGGTCCTGTTTTCAGAATCATGTCTTTAGAAGAATACTTTAAAATCCAAAAGAAGCCAATTTTATTTGAAATTCAGTTATTTTTTAAAGTTATTTTTAAAAAATTATAGATCATAGGTTATGAACTCCTGCTCTAGAGAATAATTCCAGCATCAATATTAATATTAATCACTTACATTTTTATAATTATGATTAGAAAGCACTTTTTCTTTCATTATCCCATCTGACTACAATAATCCTATGAATCAGGTAGTCCATTTTAAATACATCGCCTTTGAATTCTTTGTTCTTCTGCCCAAGAGGGCTCATTGCCATAGAATTCTTCTATCTCTGGTCTCTATAATATACATTTCTCCTCTCCAATTAAGGAAATATTTTTTTCTTCAATTCCCACTTCAGTACCTCCATGAAGTCTTCTAGGATGGCTTCCACCAAAGGTTCTTTATTCCTTTTAAAATGTTTCCTAGATTACTTTGTCTACTTCTCTTCTTTGTCTTGAATATACTATATTTGATATCATTCTTTTTTTTTTTTTTGATTTCTGAAAGGCAATGAGGTTAAGTGACTTGCCAGGGTCACATAGCTAGGCCATTATTAAGTGTCGGGAGATGGGATTTGAACTCAGGTACTTCTGACTCCAGGTCTGGTGGTCTATCTACTGTGCCATCTAGCCATCCCTATATCATTCTTAATTTCTTTTTTCTTATATCTTCCTTACTGAGAAGATATTATATCCTTCCTAGGAAAATAAATCAATTTCAAGGGCAGAGAATAAGTTATTTTTCTCTTAACTGGTTCAAAAGATTACTACATAGTGACCCCTTAACAAATATATGTTGTTAAATTGAAGACCTATTTCTTTTCATAGGAGAAAACTGGCTCAGAGGTAAAGGATTAAATGCTCAGCATCACACAATAATGAAGTAGTTACTACAGGAACTAATTACAGCAGTTTAACTAACATATAGGTAATTATATAGTATATCTAGCATATAGGTAATTAACTATATCAGTTAACTAATTTATAAGTAACTAATAATAGTAATTAATCCATAGATATGTATGATCATAATAATTTATATTTAGTGGTCAGCAATATTAAAATGATAAGTAGAGTCCAAGTTTAGTATGGTTTAAGACTTTAAAAAATATGACTTTTAAAAAGTAGTATTTAAAAAATTCTACTGCAGACATCCCCAATATAATTTCCTATTATTAGAAATTTTCTTAGTATTTTGAACAAAATAGCTTAAACTTCTTTTGTTAACAAAGAAAGAACTTTAGAGAACTTTTAAAATTCTAGCCACAGCCAAAATAAAAAATAAGGAATTCCTACTAAGGGGAATACTTTCAAGATGGTCTAGTCATATCGAGGGGACAGGGCTTGAAAGTCTGCAAAAGCCTTTGCCTTACATCCTCTTCTTCTGTCTTCACAACATGACTATGCTTACCACATTATAGATGAAGAGACTGAGGTTCTGAGAAGCTGACTTGCCTCTTGTGAATAGCTGGAAGTCCCTGGAATAGGATTCACACCTGGGGGGGGGGTCCAACTCCAGAACTATATCCATTATACCACCCTCCCTCTCTGAATATGAGTATTGTTGCTGCAACTCTATAAAGGGAGAGATGGAAGATGCTTTTTAAATAGCAGAGGAGATAATGCCATTTTGAATGATGACAATGTTAATATGTGAATTTGACTTAGTAAATGTAAATGGAATCTACTGGTAGAAAATTTAACAAATATAGATGTGTATATATATGTGTGTGTGTGTGTGTGTGTGTGTGTGTGTGTGCACATGCTCCACACACATAAAATAAACATATATACATATTACATGTATATATGTAAATATTAGTATGTATATATAATATAAATTTACATTTGAATTCATAATCAAGATTTGATTGAATTCAGGATAAAAATCCCTCTGGATAATGATGGATTAAATTCCCCTTTTCTGACTGTTTCTTGGTTGAATTATGAGATTTAGACATGGAAGAGTCTTTAGAGGCCATCAAATCCAACCTCCCCCTCCCCATTTTATGGATGGGGAAACTGAGACTTTGGAGAGGTTAAATCATTTACCCAGGATCACACAACTAGTAAGGGTCTGTGATGAGATCTGAACCTGGGTCAAGCTGTCTCTAAATATTTTGCATTATCCAATGTCTTCATTATATAGATGTGGAAACTAAGGTCTATAGAGTGAAAAATCATAGAATCAGTAAATATCAGAGGGAGGATTTAAAGCCAAGCCTTTTGATGCTAAATCCTTTCCTCTACACTACTCTAGTGTTCAATGAGAAGTGAAGTCAGGGTGTTATAAAACATAGGAAGTGTTCCAGTGAGGCCAGCATCACGCCAATGTTATGATCACAAGTGTACTTGGTATATGTTTTGGTGATGTTTGGAGGCTATTCCACCACTACCTGATAGAAGGACAAAATGATGAGGTTATTTATGGTCTGAGACTTGATGAGACTTTATTTCTCCATCATCATCTCTTACTACTTTCCAAAATCACTTTTTCTTTTAACCAGACTGTTTACCTCTTTGGATGTTACCTCTCCATGTTTCTCTCAGCAGGAATGGTCTTCCCATTTCAGGGTCCAACTTAACCCCTTTTCCTTACAATGAAAACTTGTCTGACTAATCCTAATGCATATTGATGTCTTCTCTGAATTCTGATGACTGTCCCCTTTACTACACTGATCATATGCTCCCTTGGTCACAGAAGGTATTCAAAAATGTATTTATTAGTGGATAGAGAGTCAGTGTTAAATTTAGGAAAATCTGGAAACATTAAGTCCTGCTTCTGACACATTCTGTCTAATGACCTGCGGCAAGTCACTTAACCCCATAGTGCTCTAGATAATTTTCTTAGCCTTATATGTTGTAAAGATAGTACCAGTCTTAATCAGAATAGGGAGTTTCCTCATTCTAAAAAGTTCACAGGCCTGATTCCTATCCTGTTATCTGTGTAAACTTATCTCTCTAACTATAGTTTAAGTTTCTGTGTTAGGTATTTTGCATTATTTTGGGTATTTTTCTAGTGTGACTGGTCAACAATATATTGACCTTACTGGTACTTTTGACTCTCTCATTAAGAGTGGAAGATGTCTATCTTCCAGGGACTAGCCCAGGTAGTTCATCTCCAGAAGGCTGACCACCAGGGGATGAATTTGGTAGAGGGGGGGAGGCACACAACTCATTAAATTGACTGCAAAGGCTTCTAGAGGTTACGAACTGCTTCAGAGGAGGGAACATTGATGTAGTATTAAAGTGGAATCTGCTACTGGGAAGTTTTAAGCCCACTATGGATAATGGAGGAGCTGCTGAATGAAATAGAAATGGTTAGTCCAGGGGGTAAAAAGATAACTTGGGGTAGACATAATAGATGTCTTCAAAGCTGGTGTGAGCTCTCATGTGGAAGAGAGTTTGAATTTAATCTGTGTAGCTCAAGAGAGGGCAGACCCCATCAATGGATGGCAAATACAGGGGGTAGAGCTCTGCTCAATATAAAGAATTTAAAAATTAGATCTGCTCCACTTTTTGTGGCAGCAAAGAATTGGAAACAAAATGGAATCCTATTGACTGGGGAACAACTGAACAAATTATGGTACATGAATGTAATAGAACACTAGTGAACTATAAGACACAAAATATGAAAAATTCTCAGAAATATGAGAAAATTTATATGAACTGATATAGAATGATAAAACAGGACCAGAAAGCAATATCCACAATGATGTAAATAGAAAGAATAGAAACTCTCCAAACTGAATGCTATGGAATTTTAATAACTAAATTTGACCTTGGAAAAGAGAAAAAGTCCCTCTCTCCTTTCTGCCAAAATGGAGGAATATGATTGTGGAATATTGAATATACTGTTAGGTATCACTGATTTGCTGGTTAGTTTTGTTGGAGAACTTTTTCCTTTTATTTCTAAATTTTTTTTTTACAAGAGATGATTTGCTGGGTAGGGGGAGGAGAGATATGTTGAAAAATGAAGATGGTGGAGAAACAAAAGGTATTAATAAAAATAATATTAGAAATGCAATTGCAGCCCTCCAAAAAAGGAATGGGATAGCTTACAAGTTGATTTGCAAGATAGAATTCTCTATCACTGGAGGTATTCCAGTAGAGGTTAGAAGATCATTGGGCAGGAATTGGCTTCCAGATTAAAAGATGGAAGGGACCTTACATGTCATTTAATCCAACTCACTCATTTTACAAATAATAAACTGAGGTCTAGAGAGATTAAGGATATTGTTAAAGATCACACAGGAAATAAGTGACAAAGATAGAATTTTGACTCATATCTTCTTGTAGAGGTAATTGTTGTGATGGATGAGAAATCATTTTCCATAGCTACTAATATTCTTCCTGACCATGATTCTTTTTGGTTTCATGACTTGTATGTCACTACTTATGACCAAGGTTCTCATGATACATTTTGGTAAAACAACTTGGGGTAGGAGTGAATTGGCCACATACCATTATAGATTTATGGCCAGATAAAAGTCTCAATTATCTGTAAGTGGAGTTGTGAGGATTCATGTAAAAGTTTCCATAAAGCACCATATTAAATAGATGAGAAACTTCATTCTTAATACAGTTGCAATTCAATGAAATTCAACAAAAATTAATTAATTTGCCTAGTCTACTATTCTATGGCACTGTGGTTAGGCACTAGAGATTGAAGTTGTTGTTGTTCAGAGATATCATTTCACCAGAAAGGAAAAAATCATTCTCCTTCTGTAGATCAGCAACTATTTTGCAGAATATAGTTGTTAGGAACCATTGTGTATGGGAGAGCATTGTAAATTATCTTTACCTGGTGTCCTTGAACACCAGAGTCTTATCTTAATAAGTGCCCTGGGAATGTGAGTGGACTGGAGACTGGGGGGATATTTAAGCACTGTGTTTTGGTAAATAAAGGGAGCACTTGGAGATCTTGATGGAGTGGTTGTCTCCCTTGTCATCCTTATCTTCCTTGTCATCCTTGTCTTCTGCCCCTCCAATGCTCACCTGGGGAAGATTGAGGGAGTCTAGAAGTGGGACTCAACATAAGAGTCCAGGAAAGGGACTCAACATATAGTCTTAGAGAGTTGCTTGGGACTTTGAAAGAGTCAATGACTAAAGCATGGTCACATAGGCAGTAACTGTCAGAGGTAGAATTTAAAGTTGTTTTCTGATTTGGAGGATGGTTGTTTCTCTATTACTCCAAACTGACCCTTTGAATATTTAGTCATTTTCAGTCATACCTGATCATTCATAGGGTTTTCTTGGCAAAGATGTGAAGCGGTTTGCCATTTCCATCTCCAGTTCATTTTACAGCTGAGGAAACTGAGGCAAGGGGGGTGAAGTGACTTGCCCAGGGTCACACAGCTAGGAAGTGAGTAAGGTCAAGTTTTAATTCACATGTCTATCTACTTTGCCATCTAGCTGCCCTGAGATACTGTAATACACGGTAAAAAATGAAGCAATCTCTGAACTTAAGGAACTTACATTCTACTGGACAATATTTCAGTGATGAAATGGTTCAGTTGTGGCCTTAAGAAAGGTGTTATGAGGAATTTGAGAGTTCTTGATCATGTCATTGGAATTAGGCAAGGGAGGGCTGCACCAAGTATTGATGTGGATGGAAATAAAACATTTCCTGAAAAGGAAACAATGTGCAAATTTAATTTAGATATAAATCCTTAAGTCATGACTCAATCTTTCTGACCAGAAGGTGGTATTGGGATATTTTAAGGGGCTTCCCTTTGGAATTTTAGGTAATGACCTAAGAAATTATCTTGATTGGCCTGAAATATACCAGTCCTTTTGTACTTTTCACTTCTCATTCCACTCAAAATCTGAAAATACATGTCAAAGAAAGGAAAATCTGGGGTTCTCTCTCTCTCTCTCTCTCTCTCTCTCTCTCTCTCTCTCTCTCTCTTTCAAAAAAAAATGGGAGTAGAGATCAAAATGGACTTTTTTTGCTCTGTACCCACCTTCCTATTCCAAATATTATATGTTCCAAACTAGTTATTTTATTTTTTTAACTAAAATAAAATAATGTAAAAGTGTTAAGATAAGTGAAAACACATGTGTGTGTTGATGGAGTGCAGAGATGAAAAATAAAGGAAATTTAATTAATTCTCTGTCCATGCAGATCTGTTGCTGCTCAGTCACATGAGAAAATAGAACTACCAAGTACCAGAATTCTAGTTCTTCCTTCCAGAATTTTCATAATTAGTTTTTGTATAGTGCTTAGTAGTCTTGGCAGATTATTTAGGAAAATAGTCCTTGTTGATCTTTTCCATAGAGTCCAGTGAATTCCTTTTCCTGAACCTCTTTCTAGGGATGCTCTTTAAATCAGCTACTTGTTCTGCCAGCCATTCACCATATTTTGAAGAAGCTAGGCATAGAAGAAATGTGTACCTGAAATGTCATTGAACAGTTTCTATGGTCACAATGATAGACTGAATAACACTGACTCCTTTATACTAGATGGAGAAAAAAAGACATGGCAAATGAATTGATCATAAAATTAAGGAATACTGAATGGCATAGAGGATAGGGGTGGCTTGGAGTCAGGAACTTCTAGGTTTAAATTCTGACTCTGGTACCAAATCCTTTTGTGATCTTTGACAAGTCAGACTTCAGTGCCTTAGGCAATTCTATCAGTTACTGTTGTGGGAGTTTTCACTCTGAGAATTCCTACACAAATGAATTACAGAAATGGATCAAATTTTTTAAAAATATTCTAGAATCATTCACCT
This sequence comes from Macrotis lagotis, assembly GCF_037893015.1. Classification (NCBI taxonomy): domain Eukaryota; kingdom Metazoa; phylum Chordata; class Mammalia; order Peramelemorphia; family Peramelidae; genus Macrotis; species Macrotis lagotis. The sequence goes on from NC_133660.1 coordinate 205,670,273, forward strand.
TGAAGGGATTATAGATGTCACTGAGTCTAATGCCTTGCCTGTTAGATATTAATTAAAATTTATATAGCACTTCTAAGGTTTGAAAAATGCTTTCCTTACCACAACTGTTTGAAGTATATACTGCAAAAATTCTTCTTCTATTTTACAGATGAGAAAACAAAACTCAGAGAAGTGAACACCCAGCTAAGAAACATCAAGGCTAGGAGTTGAAGATGGGTCTATTATAACACTCTGGTTTTCTATAAATCTCCTCTAATTAATCTAGAATCTCAATTTGTGCAGTGAGCCATGGTATGCTGAGGTCAGCTCTTACCAAGCACAGAAACTGATTGTTTAAATTTTCAATGTGAGCATTTCTACTGTAGAAATCAGTAACCACTATAAATTAAGGACTTAGTTTATTGTTTTGTTGATTGTCCAGATTTTAGAAACTGATGGAGATAATGTTGATAATGCAGGTTAAATTTAAAAGTGTGCCACCCTCACCCTTAGTTGATCTTCTTAACTCCATGACTTCATTATACCTTTATACTTTACCATACTGTCTCTCTTAAGATTGTTGACAAGTTTTATTCAAAACCTTTTCTCTGTGATAAATTAGATTAACCCACAGAAGGTCATTCTCAAACAGTTTTTGTCAATGTTTCATCATTAACCTAGGGAAAAATATAAAGAGCATGTTTCACAGTAGGCTTGGCTATGATTTAATGATGCATAATACTATTAATGACATTCACTCATTCATATATACATTTATTGAGTGCATATAATAGACAAGGAATCATGTTAGGTAGGGGATGAGGTGGGAAGGGGATAAAAATAAGATTAACACAGTTCTTGCCCTCAAAGAGTGAGTAGGAGAGATTAAAACATACCTAAATAAGCAAAGCAGAACTTGGTAAACACTATGTCAATGGTTCAAGCAAAGTGCAATTAGAACTAAGAGGAAGCAGATATTTTAATGTGGAATAGCAAACACACTTATTAAGCTAGTAAATGATATCAAACAGCTGCTGGAAGTGGGGGTGGGGGTGGGGGAAGGAAAGGAAAAGGAAGACAAGTGGGGATGCTTATCATGCTAGTGGTTAAAATAATCCCAAATGGAAAAACACTCTTCCAATGCAGGTGGACTTTCTGTAGATATAAGGGTAAGGTTACAACAGAAAGAAATTTACAAGGGTAGTGAATCTTTAATACAATACAGGTGTTTATAAAGAAAGGTAAGTATTGAAATATATGGGAAAATGCATAGAAAATATAAATTATGAAGAAACCCTAAAATATTCAATACTGCTCAGATCCTGCTTTAACTCTGCACATTTCTGCCCCCCACAATTTAGGGAGAGAAGGTGAGCTGAGAGAATATACTTCAGAGTAGAATAATAAAAGCAGTTCAATAATCAAACATAATCTAGGTAGGAGAGATTAATGACAGTAAGATGGCAGTACAGATAAGGAAAGACTGTAGGTGACTTAATAATGGTATTCAAACATATGAAGCTTCTCATTCAGGAAATGATGATGGGGGTGGAAGGGTAGAAGTAGATGGTATGGCGGTTAGAGTGCTGGGCCTGGAGTTAGGAAGACCTGAATTCAAATCTGACCTCAGATACTTAACTAGCTATGTGACCCTGGGTGAGTTACTTAACCCTTCTTGCCTCATTTTCCTTATCTGTAAAGTGAACTACAGAAAGAAATTGTAAACAACTCCAATAACTTTGCCAAGAAAACCCCAATGGGTCAAGAAGAGTTGGACTGGACTGAACTATGTAGACTGAATTCTACATCTCATACAGAAATGAATAGGAAATAATAACACTAATAATAATAGCCTTTTACGTGAAATGTATTCTAGGTTATATGATACAGCCTATTTGTGCCTACTCCATGTCTCTCCACTGTCCTTTGAGTGACTTTCAATTTTGTTTCCTCAGAGACTATGGCATATCAGGGTTAACAAACATCCCTGGAAGAAAAACTGATGCTAAATACTCATGTGTTGTTAACAGAGAGAAACTTGAGATGCTATATAATTTTCCCAATTGCAATCTGACCAATCTCTTGCTCCTGTTCTTCTGGGATCAGTTCATTGCCTAATTTCAGTATTATCTAAGATATGTATTGGGGGGGGGGGAGGTAATAAAACAGAAAAGAGATATATGCTGGGAAAAAGAGGTGGAGCCATCATATAATGAAAGCAAGAATGAAAGATAACAGAGAACCCACATGTTGTAGCAGTACTCACCTAATATCAATAAAACTGAAGGCAGCCCCAGCTTGTTGGGTGAATCTCCAGTGCAGGATTTCTGGCAGGAAATGGTCAGGACACCATAGGATATGCAGGCATAGATGGACTTTGAACTGCAAGGGTAGAGGTAGCATCCACATTGATGACATCACCATTCCATTAAAGTTTTGGAGCATAGCAATAACTCATACTTAAATAGCAGAACCAGATTTACAAAGATTATTTCTTTCTGTTTTTGTATCACCTAGAGCATACCACAGTCCCTGCACACACAGTTTCATGTTTTTTGAATGACTGATTGAAAGTACTTTTTCCTCACAAGAATCCTGTGAGATAGATTGTGAAAATATTGTTTCTATTTTGTAAACAAGGAAACTGAGGCTCAGAAAGCTTGAAGCAGATGTAGGGTTGATATAAGATAGCTTTCTTACCAACAGAAATGCCCCAAAGTAGAATTGTTCTGATGGTGAGCTCCCATTCACTGAAAGAATGGGAATTTGTCTAGGATAATGTAGAGAAAATTTGTGTTCATTTATGGGCTCGATTGTATTACTTCTGAAGTTGCTTTCAATTCTGAGATTCTGTAACTTAGGACTGTTCATATAGCATGCAACAGTTTTGGCAATGAGGTGCTTAAATGCTATAGAATGAGACTGACTGATTGTAGACCATTCTTTTTAGAGGAAGGTGGTGGTGGTGAAGAATTGGTCTCTAAAATAGGATAGTTTAAATGGTCTAAAAGTCCATAAACAGATGAATCAACCTTTCCATATATGTCTTCTGATCACATGATTAGCTAGTCAATCTTTTTGGACAGAATAATTTAACTTACAGATGAAGGTAAAGTTGTGGATAAGCTTTGCTTAGATTCTGGCTAACCTTTGGATAAAATATTTCATTGTTATTTATGTGAAGAAATGATGTGATATGAATTGGATGATGATAATATCATCAGGTGAGTGCAGAACTGTTTGACAGTCTAGACTCAGAGTAGTGAATGGTTCAGTGTAGGAGGGAGTCTCCAGGGAATCATCCAAAGCAGCTGCACTTGTCCCTGTGCTTCTTAACATTTTTTTTTTTATCAGTGACTTGATGACACAAATCTGGGAAAGAGAGCTAATCCAGTCAGGACCCAAAAGCATCTTGAAAGGCTAGAGCATTGGAGTCAAATTTAATAAGATAGGGATAAATATAAAGTCATGCAAGTGGGTATAATTTGGGGTTACATTAAGAAGGGCATAGCTTTCAGGAGTAGGGAGATTATAATGCTCTCATTGGGAATATTGTGTTCAATATGGAGCAATGCTACTCGATACTAGTCTGAAACCTTGAGTTTCAGACAGATGATTATTGGTTGAAGGAATTGGGCATGCTTAGGCTGGAGAAAAGAAGACTAGGGAGTGGAGGGGAGCATGAAATCTGACTTCAAGAATTTGAAGGATGGTCATAGAAAGGAGGAATTAGATTTGGTCTGTTTGGCCCCAGAGGGCAGAATTAGAATCAATGAGAAGTTACAGAGAAGCAAGTTTAGGCTTGATGTCAGGCGAAAAAAAAGCCCAAATTTCCTAACAACCAAAAAGTGGAATAAGTTGCCTAAAGAGGTGGTAGATCCTCCTTCCTTGGAGGGCCTCAACCAGAGATGAGATAGACAACTATCAGGTTTGTTTTAGAGGGAAGTCTTGGATAGTTTGGAGTTGAGATCTCTTCCAACCCTCAAATTCAGTGATTCTTCTTGGTAAATGGAATTAACATTCCTGGAACAATTGGAAATGCTAGCCTGTTGATGATATCTTTAGATTTTTTTTGTTATTTGCTTGTAATGACTTAATTATAAATTAGACTAGGTGTGCACATGCATATAGTGGGTAACTCCAGAAGTGTTTGTTTTATTGAATTAAATTGAATTGTATAGTATATAACAATTGTTCTATTCAGTATAATTCAGTGACTTATTCCAAAATAGAGTTGCCCTGGATTCTCTAAGGCTAAATAAGTAGAATGCATAAAGTAGAATTAGGCCTAGGTTTAAAAGACCTTAGTTTGAACTCTAGACTGTTGTTTACTACTTTGCCTTGTATAGCCTTGGGGAAAGGCATTTGACCTCCCTGAGTCTCATGTTTTCATTTATAGAAAGAGTGGATAGAATGAAATAATCTCTAAGGTCTTTTCCACTCTGAAAATTTATGTTCTGTCACACCAAGATAGAAAGTCTTCTAGAACATAATTTTTATTTTTTATTATATTATTATTAGTATTTTATTATGAGACAGGAGCATATTGAAAGATGGACTGGGTATATGTTTCCCAAGGACCAACCTAGTGAAGATTTTAGAGGCTCACAATTGAAGGGTTTGGCACCATTTTGTGGGTTATTATTGTTATTTTTGGCCGCAAAAACTCATGAAGATTTTGTATCAAGGTAAGGAGGGGGAATCCCCACAGTGATGAAATCATGAATTGTTTGAAGGTGAAAAGGCAGAAACCTCACCTATTCATCAGATGGAAGAATCTCTTTTGTATACAACTTAAGTAAATGTCAACATCCCTGTTATTTTGGGGTGGGGTGTGATAGGTCTGTACTTGTGGTTTCATCTATAAAGGGAACTCCCCAATGCAGAAACTCTTTCCACATATGGGACCAACAACTGCTCTGTAACTTTTAATCTTATAAGAGTCACTGAGAGTCTCTATGACTAATGTATAGTCACACAGTCATTATGGATCAGAGACAAGATTTGAATCTGGGTCTTTTTGTTTCTAGGGCTACTCTGCCAGCCACAATGCCCATAGTGCTTCTGATTATTGCTTCCAAGTGGATCATATCAGAAATTGGAGAAATTAAAAAAAACCCCTCAAATAACTTCTGGGGAACATTTGCTTCCCCTTCCTCTGACAGCCTCCATTTCCATTCCAAATCCCTTTGGTAGAAATTGTATAAATCCTGTCCTAATTCTGCAAACAATTCCTTGTGTAGCTTTTAGCCAAACCAAAGTAATCTGATTGTAATACATTTTATCCTTAGTTTCAATGGTGCTCACAAATAATAAAAATAGAGATATTTTAAACACACCTACTTTCCATGTAGCTCTATAGCATTTACTCTGAATATCTATTCCTTTTTATCATTTGGAAAAACCCAGCATAGCAGCTTATAAGTCCAAATAGTGAAGTGCCTCCTCTGACAGGAGCCCTCCATAGATCCACAGCACAAACACAACCACACAGCAAAGTCAGCCAGATGACTCCTCTTAAACAGGAAGCCGAGTCACTGATGTCCCACAAGTTGCAGATCCCACCCAATTATTTTCATTGGCAAATGATTTAATTGGAAAACATATGCAGTAGATTAGGGTGTATGGTTTTTTTCCCCTTCAGTCCTCCAGCTATCACATATCTCAGTATAACTATGACTTCTCTATTGTGGTGACTTTTTTCATTGAGTGATGTCAGTCAAAATGGAAAATGGCATAAAATCAGAGAACCAAAAGATTTCTTAGTGATTATCTAATTCAATTCTCTTAATTTTATGAAAGAAGAAATTTAGGCCTGATAAAGGGATATAACATGCCCTAGACTCATCATGGATGAAATTAAACTCATCTAGACGATATTATAGTATACAAGACTCCCTTATCCATCTCACACTGGGCATCTTCCCTTCTATTTCTCTGATGTCCAACCCCTTCCTTTTCTGAGGGAGCCACTGAACCTGGAGTCAGGAGACTAGCATTACCATTCTAGCCCTTTCATGTGCCAATGTGGAACTTAGGGTAAAAAAATCTCCAACAAATGTTGGAAACTGGCTTTCTGTGGAATGAGCAGAAGGTAGTCTTGAGGATGGGTTTCTCCATTCTTGCTTCTTTATGGCCACAAACAATTTTTTTAGGGTTTTTTTGCAAGGCAATCGGGGTTAAGTGGCTTGCCCAAGGCCACACAGCTAGTTAATTATTAAGTGTCTGAGGCTGGATTTGAACTCAGGTACTCTTGACTCCAAGGCTGGTGCTTTATCCACTACGCCACCTAGCTGCCCCTACAAACATAATTTTTAACATGTCATGAATACCAATGGCAATATTGTTCTCTATTTTAGAAATATTTGTTTATATAAGCACTTTTAAGAATCTTTTACCATTAATATTATTTGCTCTAAATAGATTTAAAGTATTCATTCATCAGTGAATCACTTTCTGAAAATAAATGAAGATTTGAGAGACACCACATGTCATGGAGTTTCATTGTTAAACTGCACTGCTGACTCATTTGTCTCTCAACAATTGAACCCTTCATTCTGAATTACTTTAATTGCAACAATCACTCATTCTAAAATGACTTTATTCTCCCAACCGCTCTTCACCTTCATAACATTTTCTCTCCATAGATTTGCTTAAAGGCAAGAGATTTGTGATGTTACTTTGAAGAATGTTTTCCTCATTTGGCACTGGAACTGCTTTACTTGGAGATTGAATGTATGCTTCTCTATCCCTGTGTTGGTTTGCTTCTAGAAGACCAAGACCAATTTGCCAGAAGTATAGTGGCCAGTCAGAAGCAGTAATTACCAAAACAAACAATAATGATAAGTTTAAAAAAAATCAGTTGGTTTGAATCTAACATCCAAAACAGCAACAAAAAGATACAATGTGGTAGATCTTCCTTTGTTCCATTTTGCTGACTTAAAAGTCACAGCTATTTTTATCTAACTTAACAGTTTTTAACAAAATACTTTACTCTTAACAGCCATGTGAGAAAAGAAAGATGAGTATGGTCACCTCTATTCTATAAGGAGTAAGTGGAGGTACAGAGAAGTGACCAACTATGCCCAAGTTTATATAATTGGTAAAGGTTTGAGTTGGGTCTAGGCCTAGATCATTTGTCTCTAAATCCAGGGCTTTTTCCATTATCCCAATGCTACTTGAACAGCTGGCGTTGCAAAGGATAGAGTGTTGGGCCTAGGGTCAGGAAGTCTGGAGTTCAAATCTTCAGACATTACTTAGCTATGTCACCTGGACAAGTCTCATAAAGTCAGGATTATAATAGTTACTTCCTAGGATTGCTGTGAGGATCAGATTAGATATTTATAAAATGTTTATTCTATCCTTGGCACTCCCTTTCTTCTTCCTTCCCTCCTTTCCTCCCTCCTTCCCTCCCTTCTTCCTTCCTTCCTTCCTTCTCTCCCTCCTTCCTTCCTTCCTTCCTTCCTTCCTTCCTTCCTTCCTTCCTTCCTTCCTTCCTTCCTTCCTTCCTTCCTTCCTTCCTTCCTCCATCCATCCTTCTTCCTCCCTTCCTTTCCTCCTTTCTTCCTTCTTAGTGGACATTCTTAAACCTTAGCAAGGAACCATGCAAAGTAACAAATATGAAAAGGTCCAGGACATCTCTCAGGTTCTGACCTTACCATCAAATAACTTAGACACTCCTTCCCATCTCTGGGTCTTGACTTCCTAATCTTGAAGATTTGTAACAAAAACACCTAATGTTTATGTAGGCCTTTAAGGTTTGCAAAGCACTTTACAAAGATCATCTCATTTGAAGTAGATGTTCATTTTATCCTCAACATAAAGATGAGGAAATAGAACTTAAGACAAGATAAATAAGTATCACAGAGTCCCGCAGCTAGTGTCTGAGACCCTGGCCTGAGTCCCAAGCCCGAGTCCCAGGCTCAGTATTATATCAGCTCTACCATGCTACTATGGAAAGAAATAGTATAATTTTGATGGCTTCTTAGGATTTCTCTAACTCAAAAATTGTTTACCTCTTGACAGTGTTTTCCAAAGTATCTAGCCCTCAGTGATGCTATGAAGTAGGGTCTTCTTGGATCATTTCTTCCATTTTGCAAATGATGAACTTTTGACTTAAAAAATTTTCCATGACTACAAGCTAAGTGTCTGAGACTAGATTCAAACTCAGATTTCCTGAGGCTTCTTTTCACTTAATCATACTAGATTAGGGACCTATGTTTTATTTGGTTTCAATCACCATATTCTCTGACTTCTTGGGATTGCATTCAGAATTCCCCTACAAATTAGACTGCATGCTGACCCAAGTCACTTTGCTTTCCTCACTTAGGTAAATTACTCCCATTGCCTCATTCCTAGCCATTACCAGCTACAAGTGTGCAGACAAGTCTTCAACTGATTATGTAAGAAATGTTGGGGGTGTCCTATCTATCCTGCTTTGCCATTTCACACAACAACTAAACTTTCTTGTCTTCAACACTGTTTTTCTTCCTCTTGGAAGCCATTGTCTGTTTCATATGAAAAATGAATGATATCAGAATTAATGACTAATGACTATAATCAAGGGAGACCATTCTCAAGCCACTCCCTCTCACCTTAAATCTGGAATGAATAACCTCATAAGCCCTATCTTAAAACCTTGAAAAGGTCTCAACTACTTCTTAGCAATAAGTTCTTATCAATAAAGTATGTTTCTTTGAGGGGGTGAGTGGGTCTATGTATTTGTTGCCCATTCAAAGCTGATTTTCCATGTCTTTGCCTTTCACACATTCTCTAAAATCATCTTTTTGCTCTCTGGTTTGTAAAACTAGTCAGTGGTATCTAAACATAAATCTTGTGACTCTGTCATACACAGCCTTTTTAAAGTTCTAATAATTTATGCGTTATAGTCTAAGGGTCTTTAGAGAATATTTGGTAATAACAAAAACTCCAAAGTTTTTTCTTTATACACTTGTTTAAGAATAATTGAATTGAGATTCATTGATATCTCCAAGGCAATGCTTTTTCTTTTCTCTATTGTAATAGAATAACCTTGTCCAGGGTCCTGCTCTAATACATTTCCTACTCTTTTAAGGAAGATTTTTTCCTTTATTTTTTTTGTCTTTTCAAAACATTCCTCCCCACTTCCCAGAAGGTTGATATCCAATATGGCTTAGCATACAGGGAATAGCTTAGAAACATGGAGGAGTCATAGATCTATCCAGTCTTGGTCCTATCAATTGTTGATTTCTTTAGATCTCAGTCTCCTTATCTATCAAAAGGAGGTAAAACACATCATAGGTTCAGAGTTGATAGAAACTTTGTAAAGCAACTAGTTCAACCATATCCTTACAAAGATAAGAAAATGAAGGTTAGAAAGGTTTTTGTGACTTACCCAAGATCACTTAGCTTGTATGATTCTGAGGTAGAATTCAAATCCATATTGTCTTTACTCCAAGTCCTCTGTCCATTATATCAGATTTATCAAACATGTGGCCCACAGGCTTCATGTGTCCTGCAATATTCTTGGGTGTGTCCCAAATCAAGTTAAAATATAATTGGGAGATATCTAACAAAATAAAAATATTAATTCATTAAAACATTCATAGTGTTATATTTCAAAACTAAAGATATGGATCACAAGGTACCTAGGGTATAGATTTATGGATCCCATTTCTATTTGAGTTTGACACTTCAGCATTATTCCATACTATTAACTTTTCTTTTATGTTTTAGTCCCACTCCTCTTTTTTATAAATGGGGAAATTGAAAGCCAGGGATGGGAAATAATTTGTTCTAGTTTACACTAAAAGGTATGAGTAGATCAGGAGTTGAACCCAGGGCTTATTCCAAATCCAGCTCTCTTTCCATTACCCTAGCTTGCCTCCTCAAGGTAGGGTTTGAAGAAAAACCAGATCTCTTGATTCTTTACTTATGCTATCTGCATTATAACAAGAAGGAAACCATTTCATAAAGTACAATCTACATTTTCAGAAGGCCCCTGTTCATCATCTTGCATGGCAGGGTTGAGTAAAGAGGGTCACAAGGCCCAAGTTACTAGGTGGAGGAAGAAAATAAATTTCCAAGTCTTCTGAAGCTACCAGGTCTAGGTGCTGCTCTATAATGCTAAGTATGTTGGCCTGGAAAATAAAACTGTCAGAATTTATTTTATGTGGAGGAGTGTATCATTTAGAAATGAAATGAGCCTGCCTGTGGCTGAGTGGATAAGTTAAGTTAAGAGCATGCATCTCATGATTCATTATTACCTAGTAGAGGAAGTCAAAGTGATAATTGTGTTACAGCATACATATTTAAAATGGAATCCTGCTGTTACTGAGAAGATATTTCAATAAGTCAATAACAATGGAAGTGAAAAAAGTATTTTTAGATGGTGATTTATTTCTAAAATCAATTTTCTCTAGCCTTGATTGGACTTATTTGAGAAGCACTGTGGTTTCATAGAGAAAAATGATCTAGAATCTGGAAGACCTGGGTTCAAATCTTCACTGAAACTAGCTTTGGTGTTTACACTGGGACAGTCATTCTATCTTTCTTGATTTGTTTTCTCATAATAGCTTCTTCCTTACAGAATTGTTGTAAGAATCAAAAAACATACATGTGAGCTATAATATTAATTTCCCTATTATAAAAGAAGTAATCAATAAATATTTATTAGATATCTACTAGATGGAATTATAAAGACAAAAAAATTAAATCCTACTTTTCTTTTGGGACTTGGGAAAAGCATGTACATGGGCACATATATGTATGGTATACATATACCAAATAAAATCAGGCATTTTTTTTTTGGAAAAGAGATAGTAACAATTGGGGAGTTGGGAGAACCAGGAAAGGGTTCAATGTAGAAAATGGAGCTTCAACTGAATTATGAAGCTTATTTTGTCCAACCCCACCTCCCCCCACACAAAGCAAGTTTCTTTTCTTTGTCCTAGAACAATAGTTATTCAATGACTGCTTTAGTTATTCCAATGACAGAGAGATCATTAGTCCATGAGCAGCACAATCCATTGCTGGTTAGTTCCTGTGAGATCTGGGTTCATATATGGAACAGAAATCTCCTTCCCTGCAAACATCATTTGTTAGTCCCAGTCTTATCCTCTACCCTCTGGTGTCAAAAAGAACAATCCTTTCAGATATTTGAAGACAGCTCTCATGTCTCCATCCCATTTTTTTATCTAGGCTAAATATTCATAAAGTTCTTTTAACTATTTTTTCATGTGATAAGTATGCACTTATCATTCTGATTACACTTCTCTGGGTGAATTTTAATTTGTCATTGTTCTCACTCCTTCCTTTCCTTTCTTTCTCCCTCCCTCTCTTCCTTCCTTCCTTCTTTCCTTTCTTCCTTCTTTCCTTCTACCCTCCCTTTTTAAAAATATAACTATTTTATTTGTTTTTCCAATTATATACAATAGTAGTTTCTACCAATCATTTTTTGTAATGTTTTGAATTTTACAATTTTTCCCCCAACCTCACTTCCCCTGCCCCAGAAGGCAGTCTGATAGTCTTTACATTGTTTCCATGATATACATTGATCAAAATTGAATATGTTGAGAGAAAAATCATATCCTTAAGGAGAAAACAAAATATAAGAGATAGCAAAATTGCAAAATACATAAGACAGCTTTTTTTTTTTTAAATTAAAGGTAATAGTCTTTGGTCTTTGTTTGAACTCCACAGTTCTTTCTTTGGATACAGATGGTATTCTTCATCACAGATACCCTAAAATTGTTCCTGGTTGTTGCACTGATGAAATGATCAAGTCCATTAAAGTTGATCATCACCCCCATGTTGCTGTTACAAAGTACAATATTCTTCTGGTACTGCTCATCTTGTTCAGCATCAGTTCAGGCAAGTCTTTCCAGGCTTCTTTGAATTCCCTTCCCTCCTCTATCCTCCCTCTCTCCCTCTCTCCCTTCCTTCCTTCCCTTTTTGTCTCCCTCCCTTCCTCCCTTCCTCCCTCCCTCTCTCAAAATATAAATATATAACAGAACATAACAAGAATTAAGAGAAGTACAAAGAACAGAAGCAGATGTGATAAAGGAACAATTATTTTGATGATAGGATGAAGATAGCCCAGGACCTTGATTAGATCCAGTAACATGGAGTTAACTACCTTTAGAATCTATTCTATTGCTCCCTTGCTCTAATTCTGAACATTTGTATAAATGGAAATTTTCTTCTAAAGTAAGTTGTCAGAATATGAATTACAGTGATTTCCTCTTGTGTACATAAGATACTCTCTCAGACAGACTCTGCTTTGAGGAATGATTAAGGCTTAACTCTCCAGGGACAGGGGTGTCGATTTTAACTACCATAGATATTAAAGTAAAATTCAATATTTTAGTCTGTGGTATGTTAGAAGTTGGCAAATGTCCTCAAGCCTCCCCCTGTCTTTCACTAAGGAGCAGCCTCATTAAGACTTTGCCTGTTATTGCCTGGTGCTAGGTATCTCTTAGGCTACAGATCAATCCTCAGTCCTTCAGTCTGCAATTCTCAAGCCTGTTTGAAGTCTCTCATATTTCATGGGGTGGTACAAAATTCCTGAAAACATGTTTTAAACTAAGTTATTTTTAATTCACTCAATTTTAAAAAGGGATATATCCTAGAGCATATTTTTTTTTCCTTCAGAGAGGGGAATATGACTGTAGAGAATGTCACAAAAAGAAAACACATCATAGAATGTTATAACCTCTCTAGAAGTGTGGGAATCAGTGTTTTTGTTTCTGTGAAGACCTTCTGGAAGTTCTTTGTCCAATATAGTTTTGTTGCTGTTGCATAGTCATTTCAGCTGTTTCTGATTCTTTGTGACCCCATTTGGAGTGTTCTTGGCAAAGATACTGAAATAGTTTGACATTTTCTTTTCCAGATCATTTTCTAGATGGTGTAACTGAGGCAAAGAGGGTTAAGTGACTTGTCCAGGGTCACACAATAACTGTCTAAGGCTAGATTTGGGCTCAGGGAGACGAGTTTTCTTGACTTCAGGCTCAGCACTCTACGTACTTCATCACTTGGCTGCCCCAATTCTTAGGAAGGTAGAATAGGAGAAACATCAGTGTCTATCTAGAAAGGACCTTGAAACTTAGAAAAATGAGTCTTGGTGAGCCCTTGTGATTTAGAATGCTTGCCTTGGAAGGGACCTTAGAGACCATCCAGTTCAGTCTCCTCATTTTACACCTGAGGAAACTGAGAACAAAAGGGGACTTGAAGGTGTCTTAACTGTGCTTGTTCCCCAAGGTTCTGTCCTGAGTCCTCTTCTTTACTCCTTTTACACTCTCTCATGTAGATGATTCACAGATCAAAAAACTCAACTCCCATCTGTCCTTTGAACTTCAGTCTCACGTCACTATTGGACATTTTTAAACTAGAAAGCTCAACATGTCTCAAACTGACTCATTATCTTTCCTCCTAATTACTACTTCTTTCCAAGTACCAAACTTCTTTCAAATATCCCTATTTCTGCTGAAGGTAGCACCACACTTCCAATCTTCCTTGGCATAGCCAATCAGTTGCCAAATCTTGCCATTTCTACTTCCACCCCCATTTGTTGCCCTTGACCTTTCTATTAGCCATCTACCATCTTCTATCAGTCCCTCATTCCTTCTTCCTTAAATTATTGCAATAACTTCCTAATTAATACCTCTGTATTAAGTCTCTCCATACTCCTACATATTGTGGTAAAGTAAGTTTCCTTAAATATAAATCTGACCACAAGATTCCCCTTCTCAAGCAACACTAATGACTTCTTATTTGTCAGATAGCATCCTAACTGCTCTATATAGCCCTTCAACTTGACCCCAACCTATCACTGAAGCCTCATTGTTCATTATTTCCTTTTTTTCCCTTTATGATCCAGTCAAACTAACCTCTCTGTTCCTCACACATGCTTCATCTCCTATTTCTGTGCTTTTGTACTGAAGTGAAAAGTACTCTCTTTCCAGCCTTTAAAATGTAACCCAAGCTGCATGAGACATCCTAATTTACCTCAAAAAACTATTAGTACCACTCTCCCATACTACCTTGTATATAATCATTTTTGTATTATTTGTACTTATTTACTTTATGTGAATATATATTATTTATGAAAATATATATATACATACTGTACACATATATAATATATAAATACATGTATGCATGCAGATATATCTGCATGCATACATGTAGTTGGATGGCACAGTGGATAGAATAATAGACTTGGAGTCAAGAAGACCTGAGTTCAAATCTGGCCTCCTATTTACTGTGAAAGATTGGGGTAGTCACTTATATCTATTTGCTTTTTAGTTTCTTCATCTGTGAAATGAGCTGAAGAAAGAAATGGCCAGCTACTCTAGTATCTTTGTCAAGAAAACTCGAAAGGGGTCACAGAGAATCAGACATAACTAAAATGACTGCACAAAATATCCATTCACTTTTATGCTGACAATATTCTTATATATGCTTGTGTCTCCCATTAAAATGTAAGATTTGTGAGGAGGGATTGTTCTATTCTTTGCAGTTGTATCTGTAGCATCTAGTCCAATTAGTGCATGGCAGGTAATAGAAGTCTAATAAATGTTTGCTGCTCGCTCCTTAATGGTAGAGATGGGAATCTAACCCAAGTCTTTGAATTTCTCAACCCTTTGCTTTTTGGATCATACAATGTGGCATGGTTGAACAAAGCAATAAACATATCAGCATTCAGCATCCAATGTGTGCCTAATTCTAGGCAACATTTAAAGATGCTAAGTTAAAGATGTATGCCACTTGGACAAGGCAAACACATTTTTATACCTTGGAAGCCAGTAGTTTTTACTAAAGGATTTGCCTAGACTCTGTTCATCTAAAATATGAAGTGACCCACTACTCAGGTCCTTGGTAAGGAGTAATTACTAACTCTAAAGCAATTAATAACATAGTAGTACTTATATACTAAGTATTAATAATTAATAATAATGATAATAATAAATACCATGAGAGTCTCTTGAAGGTGGTATTCCATGGACCTTCCCACCCACCCCCACCCTGCTGTCTCTTCAATGTTCCTGCATTCCAATCAAAGGATGTAAGACTCCTTCAACTTGTTTCCATATTTGGGTGGATGTAGTCTTGGCATTCTCCTTTCCAGTAAGCTCAACAAAACAGACCATTAAAGGTGGGCATGTTTAGCCCTCTCTCCTCCCAGCTTGATTTCCCCAATCAACAGTCTCCTGGGGTGGGTAGTGGTCTAAAGGTATTTCTTTTTAATTCCCATAATAGTAGGGTAAGACTAACCTGATGGAAACAACCTATTTACTTATGGAATAACCAGACACTTGGTTGATTTTTGGGGAGGTGGCTAGGAAGTAGGAAATAATTTTCCAGTCCTTGGTAAGGAGGTAACTGCCTGGTAACTGTGAATCAACAGAACTTCTTTGTCTTTGTCTTCCTTTATGAAGCCTCAACTAAAGTCCTTCTTTTTTGGTTGATCTTGGGGAAGAGTGGACTGATTTATCTAATGCTGTATCAAAAGAGCATCAACTCTGACAGGTTCCAGAGAGCACAAGAAAACCTATATACAAATATGCATACACATGAATAATCACATGGAGACATACACAATACATATACACTTATTTATATATATATATATATACATAAATACATATATACATTCATTTATAAGATTTTAAAAAACTATTTCATTGATGCTCTTTTCTTTTTTCATCATTGCTGTCCCTTTTCAATGACATTCCTCTGATATTAATTGTAAATATATGTTATTCTTATAATAAATAAGTATAGTGAAACAAACAGAAATTTATACAGAGATATATAGATTTAGAGCTGGAAGAAATCTTAGAACCCACCTAGTACAAATTTTTACTTTATGAGTAAACCCCCCCAACAACACTGAGACTTGGAATAATTGATACCCAAAGTCAGTAAGTGATATAGGGAAGAAAGCCAGATCCTCTTGACTACAAGTCCCATGCATAATAATAATAATGTTTGCCCTTTGTTCTTGAAGAGGACCAAGACATCAGAGAAGTGATGCCATGACAAGCAAACCATCTGGGTCCAGTGGGCTGATTTGAATCAGGACAATTGGAGATGATCTTGGATGAGAGGTTACCAGAGTTAGGTGCCTTGACCAAAGTCAGACAGCTAATGGGTATCAGGTGTCAGAGGTTGGATTCGAACTCCCATCCCCCTGACTCCAAGGCCAGTGCGCTATCCACTGTGCCACCTAGCTGCTCTATACTTACATGACACTAAGCTGCCTCCAAGTATAGTGACTGTGTTTCATGTTTTACCTGGGGAGGAATGCACCACTATCAGTCTTCTGAAAATATAACTGGTTTGCCTTGTAGAGAGGTTTTGACAGAAGCATTATCAGATTTTTGGTACAGGACACAGGTTTTTGTTTTGCTTTTTGGTAGAGAAAGGTGGGTTTATTGCCATGTACAGAAGGACATGTAGGACAATAAAAGATATACAAGGCAGCTGAGTGGAAGAGTAGATAGAGATATGGGTCTATAATTAGAAAGGCTTGAATTTAATTCTAACTTCAAAAATTATGTGACCCTGGGCAAGTTATTTAACCTCAGTTTCTTCATCTGAAAAATGAGAAATAGAGTAATACCTACCTCCCAGGGTTGTTGTGAGAAACAAAAATGGAATAACTATCAAGTTCTTAGTACTGAGTCTGATTTATAGTAAGTGACATATAAATATTAGCTAATATTATTGTTACATTACTGTGGACAGTCTGACCAAAGATGAAGTGGAGTTGGCAGAGGAGTAATCTACCCCCTTCTCTATCCTCTGCCAGTTAATGATCCTAATCTCCCTTTTTCCTTCTCCCTTTTCTAAGATTTTCCTTCCCTCACTATCCTTGTGGAGAAAAGATTAGCTGACATCAGGAATAAAGAATGGGGGGGGAGTGTCTCTCCCATTTTTACACCTAGGGAAAATCCTCTATCATCTTGCCTTAGTTTTAATTAGTGCTTGTAGTCTGCTTAGGTGAGGCAAACATTTTCAGACATGGCTAGTGGAAAGATTTGTTTTCTTTGTGTTTTCTCATTTGTTTTGAATATGACAAACCCAGGACTCATGACCAAAAGGCCAATATTATTTCCATTCTTCACCCAGTTTCCCAAAAGAATTCTCAAAATATCAGCAAAAAGAAAAATGAATAAAATATTTAATAATAATATGTTGGAATTAATGAATTCCAATAAAGACTTGGACAGATAGGTTGGACAATATTGTTGTGGCAAAGGAAATTCTGATTTAAGTAAATTTTGTGAAGGCTGCTCACATTCTCCAATAGTCATTTGGTTATTTAAACATTTATTTATTTTGTTTTATTTTATTTTGTTTTACTTTGCTTTATTTTATCTTATTTTGATTTTTTATCTTTTATATTATTTTGTCTTATCTCAATTTTATTTTACTTTAATTTGTTTTATTTTATTTTCTAAATTTTTGCTATGTAAAACATTATGCTGTATGCTGAAGATATACAATGCAACAACACTTTCTGACATCCATCATAGCTGTATAAAAATTGCTAACACATCCTTAATCTTTAGCTCTATCCCCAAGTTTGTAAAACTGAAAGGTGGCTGGGGCTAAGAAGCAGTGAGTTCTTGAAATTGTGGAGACTGCCTCTGCTGTATTTCTTGGTCCATGGCTCCCATCATCTGAATACAGGCAGAGTGTGTGACTTCCCTTTCCCTTTCCTTTGTGGCTTAGCCATGAGCCCCTGCAAATCAGCTTGGGGTGGTCATGATGGACTTGGGCTCTGCTACCATCAGAGTCATTGAAAAGTGGGAAACTGAGAAATCTCCTGGCCTGTAATCCAGTTCTTTTTTGCTTGTGTCTGATCTAGAGATCAGATTCTTGGTCTGGTCCTTGCCTAGGTGGTGTCCAGTGTCTTTGTATTCTGAGGTCAATCATTTCTGGATTTTGGTGGTAGAATATTGATAAAAATTGAGACACATTTTCAGACATGGCTAGTGGGATTTATTTTCCATGTCTTTACTCATTTATTTTGAATATAATGTGTGTGTGTGTGTGTGTGTGTGTGTGTGTGTGTGTGTGTGTGTGTAGTGCATTGGGAAGAAAAAACTATTTAAAAATAAAGGAAACAAATTTTAAAAAGCATTTTTTAGAAGCAAATAAATAGCATAATAAAAAGACTGTTGGACTTAGCTTCCTATGCAATAACTCCAAATCTGAAAAGCCTAAAATGCTAAAATTTAGAGAATTAGACAATAGGTTGGAAAATATTGTTATGGCAAAGGAAATAAGAGATATGAAGAATACAACAAAATGTGTAAACCTTATAAAAAGTGAAGTCAGCTAAATAAAGTCAGAACAGAAATATATATATATATATATATATAATATGGATACTGATTATAAGTATGCAAATAATAAATATGACAATAACAAATGTTAAAATACTCCTTAGGAAAAAAATCAAAAGAGAATTTGCATTTTTTAATGAATTTGTAAAAATGTACATATACTTAAAAACCAAATTGTAATTAATTTGTAGTTCAGTAATTCCTATATATTATTTGAATTTTATTCATTTTTTATTCTGTTGATGGTATTTAGAAAATTCTTTTGAAAGTCTTTGTTTTGGTTGATATTAATTTTATATTTTTAAAAACTGAGTGAGAGAAGCAAACAACTCTGCCCTTGATATCATGAGTCCTGGGTTTGAATACTTCTCTCAGTCTCAGTTGTCTCATCTGTAGAATAGGGATCCTGCTACTCCTTCCCACTTACCCAACATCTTGTGATAATAGTTCTTGGTAAATGAACTTCAAAGTGCCACACAGAAGTCATTATTATTCCAGCTGCCCAGATTTTCTCCAGATTCCAGACCTGTTTCTTATGCTAACTTGAGAGACCTGTCCAGTCTTTCAGGTCTTGCCTCATTACTCCTGGGCTCAGCTCTTCACCCTGTAGCCATGCCCTTCCTCTGATGGCAGCAGAAACTGTCTTCATCAAGAGTCCCCAGAAAGGTTTATAAACCTGTAATGACCATTAAAATCATGTCTCTCTCTGTTCTTCCTTCCTTAACCAGGTTGCACAGATGGGAGGTAGGGTGGGGAGTGGGGGGAGAGATCTCTCTGAAATGGCACACATGGATTTCTAACAATGCAGGATTGAGAATTTCTATTTTTTTGTTTAATTTAAAGAATTAATCTTTCTAATCATTCTCATCATTTTTCAATGCTTTTGAGCTTTGTCTCACCTTGACCTCAGGCAGCTGGATGTCCCTCTTTGTCCTGTTTGCCTCAGTTTCCTTATCTGTAAAAATGATCTGGAGAAGGAATTGTCAAACTATTTCAGTGTCTTTGCCAAGAAAAGCCCAAATGGGGAATCAGGACTGACCAGCAACACCCTGACCTCATATTCCTTTCCTCAATCCTCTCCTTTTCTACTTAACAGTAGAATTGGGTAAGGAATTTCTGATGCATGCTCATCTTATGCCACATTGATTTGGGATTCTATAATCCATTGATTATAAAGTATTTCTTCTCCCTCCCCACCCCATATGGACTACATGAAGTAGTAACAGAGAAGGAAATTGAGGAAATGACTTGACCAAAGCCCCAAAGATAAGTGGAGCTGAGATTTGATCTGAATTTGGAGATTTCAGATTTTCAGGTTCCTTATACCCTAACATCATTTCCTCAACGCCTGAGAGAGGACATTGGCACAGTGATTAGAGCAGTGGGTCCAGACCCAGGAAGACCTAGATTCAAATTCAGCCTCAGATGCTTCCTAGTTGGGTGACCCTGGGCAAGTCACTTCACATCTGTCTTCCTCAGCAGTAAAATAGGTGTATTATGAGAATCAAATAAGATCGTCTTTGTAAAATATTTATCCCAGTGTTTGGTTGTTACCCAATAAACACATATTTCCATTCTTTTTCCTCATGGCTAGATTCTCTCATTCTCTCACTAATTCATATTCATTCTCTTTATACTTATCCTGTATATACTTATATATGTCCTTGTTGTTTTTCCTGAGAGTAGAGATTGTTTCGTTATTTTCATTTTTTCCTTGAACAACCAACCTGGTACCTGAAATATTGCAGACTTTAATGAAAGTTTTTTGATTTCTTGATTGTCTGATATCAGCCTCAGATGTGATGGTCAGATCTATCTATGCCTTAGGATGATTGGTGGATTGGGTGGATTGTCCAAGGTAGATTAAGAAAGTAGGAAGATCACTTGGGTATTTTTTTTTGATGACAGTCAAGATGAGTCAGGATTGGAATCTAATGGAAAGAGTATATGAAGGGGAAAGGACACAATTTGGTACATTTGGGATATGCTGCTAAATCTTTAACAAAAAGTTTGGGAAAGAGGTGATTGAGTGGTGAATTTCTAAGTTTAATCTATATTGTTAAATTTTTTTTTATCACTTTGAGTCTGAGCAATTAAAAAAAAATCAAAAACAATTACCCAAGCCTTGATTTGATACATTTGTAGAATTGTGAAGTTTAAATAAATACTCATATTGATGATTTATCAATTGAATCTGAGCTGGTTCGAACTGGTTTCAACATGTTCTTGGGTATGATGCGGAAAAACATCACTGGACTTAGAATCAGAGGATCTGAATTCAATTTTTATCTCTACCCCTTAGTTTTATCTCTGCCCCTTAGGGTTCAACTCTGATTATGAAAAATATTTGGGAGTACAGAGGGAGAATGGGTAATTTTTGTATGGATAAGTCTGTTGTTTACACAGACTTCATTGATGAGGTCAGTGTTTATTGTCCCTTCCCTCCTTTCAGGAAGGAGGAAACTGAGGCAGCTGGATTAGCTCGAGGTCATGCAACACATTTCTGGCTTGACCAACCGGCCTCAGAACTCATAGCTCCTGAAAGTCTTGTCTGTGTCTTTCCTACTGAGGTATGTTGCCTCCCACACTTAATCATTGTTTTCCTGTTTGGGACTTTGCCTCCTCTTCCTCCTCCTGCTCAGAAGAAGGGGGTGTTGGAGGTGGCATGTTCCAGAAATGAGATCCATGACTGCCCTATTACACATGGGTTTAATGGAATTTGGAGTCTATGGCACAATGACATTTTCTCTTCTATTCTACTACCCATTTTCCTACTTGTTCAGCAAGTTGCCCAGAGCTCCAGAGACCATCCTTGTCTGACCTATTGTACAGGTAACACTCAGTAGCAGCAGCTGAGCCATCCTGTTAGATAAGTGAGTGGTCCAGGCTCTCCTGACCCATTATATCTAGCCAGTCCTAGACCAAACTGCACACACTTCTGAAACAGCTGCTAGAAAAATAAGACCTCCTCAGGCTTTTGCCATCTGCTTCCAGGGCTTCCCTCTCCCCTTCTCCTTCCATCTATTTTTCTTGGAATAGTAATCACATCAATACTAGCACTATTAATGGAAAAAAAATGCGTCTACTTACCTGGTAGAGTCACATAATCATGATACTACTGTCACATAATCAGGATACTTCAGACCAAAACTCTATTCCCTATCTGCCACACTCAGATATGTATTCTCTTTTTTATTAGAATGTAAGCTCCTGGAGGACAGAAATTCCCAGTGCTTAGTAATTTGTCTGGTTCATAGAGCTTAATAA
Source organism: Macrotis lagotis (assembly GCF_037893015.1). Taxonomy (NCBI): domain Eukaryota; kingdom Metazoa; phylum Chordata; class Mammalia; order Peramelemorphia; family Peramelidae; genus Macrotis; species Macrotis lagotis. The sequence continues at coordinate 205,691,854 of NC_133660.1, forward strand.
ACGTTCATTCACTCATTCATTCATTCATTCATTCATTTATATGAATTCCCTCAACTTTACTTTCACTTTCTAATGTCTTATTAAGACCCTCTAAGCAGTCCACTGGGAAATAAACTCTCTAAATGTAACAGTTTAGTGCTAAAACAGTGGAACCCAGTGATTTTTTTTTAAGCGTTCCAAATGAATTCATTGAGATGAATACATTCAGTGATTGCTCACTGCTTGGAAATCCCTTTCATTTCTGAACATCTAAGCTGTTTCAAACTAATTGGCTCACCTCATGTACTCTTCTCTCTGCAAATTTGTCTCTGGCATTTTACAAAATGTTAATGGAACAATATTAAATTGTAAAACATCTTAGAGTTTTGGGTGTTCACTAAACATTTCAGTGTCTTTTATGTTTTATTTTATTTTTTAAATTCTGCTCTCTCTCTCCTCTCTCCTTTCCTCCCTCCTTCTCTTTTAAGTCATACTGTTCTCTGGTCCCTTATTCAAGTGTTCATCTAATAAGATCATTGGTGGAAATATGAACAAAAGAGAAAGAGAAAAGGGATGAAGCTTATATTAAATAAAACATTATGAAACTGATTAAATTGGAGAAAATAGCAGATGTTAGAATGCTTCAGACATCACAGAGAAGCAGGAAGACTGTTGGATCTGGATGAGGTCAGAGGATTTGAGTCTGAATTCTGATCTTGCTGTCCACTGTCCTTAGTAAGTCTTAACCTCTCTGTTCCTCAGTTTCTTCAAAGAATCACTGAGTTGGAAGGGATCTCAGAGGTGGCAATCTAGTCTAGCCTGGCCCTGAACAAACACCCTCTCTACTACTGTCAAGATAAATGACCTTTAGGTTGAAGAATTCCTTAGAGAGGAAATCTTCTAACTATGAAGGCATTTTTGACTAACTCTAATTATTAGTAAGTCAAGCCTAAATTTGCTGCTTTGGAGCCTCCACCCCTTGTCCCTAGTAAAAATCTAGGGAGATCACAGCTGACTGAAAGCTTTTTCATATGAGTAACAATGACAGCTAGTTTTTATAATAGTACTTTAAAGTTTACAAAGTACTTTACAAATATTGTCTCATTTTATCCCCAGAACAACCTTGGGAGGTATCATCACCCATATTTTGCAAATGAGGAAACTGAGTCAGTCAGAATGACTTGCCTAGGGTCAAATAGCTAGTTTGAGGCAAGTTTTGAATGAAGGTCTTCTTGACTCCCTGTCCAAGATTCTATCCAAGGTAGCCACCAAGTTGCTTTCTACTATGAATCTCTAGTGAATAGTAAAGATTTGGTAAAGATTTTCCCAAATTTGTTACAGTCAATAATATTCATGGATTTGGACTTGACAGTTTCTGAAGTCTCTTCAAGCTCAAAAATCCTGAGAAATGTCAATCAGACAAAAGAGGGAAGAAGATGATATCTAAGGAAAAGATAGACAGTACTAAATAATTAGAAGCATTCTCTTAGAACTTCATTTATTGAGAACCTTCTATTTAAAAAGTATAGTACCATTCTAGGTTCTGTGGGTAATATTGAAATGTATAATCCAGGTCCCCTGGCCTCAAGGAGCTCTGGTTATGACTCAAGTCCATAAACATACAAAATACCATGACCGCTTGTCAATAAATGAAAAGATAACCAAGAATGCAAAGCAGGCAAGGCCCATTGAAGTGGCATAAGGATGAAATGGTACAGGGGTTCAGAGGTCTCTCTGACCTGGGGACATGTCAGAGAAGAATTTTCAGAGAGTTCAGGATGAGAATTGACCTATTTGTTATTTTGGACAAATCACTTAAAGCTCTCAGAGAACTCATAGTTAGAGTGGGAAAAAATAATAACTGAAGTTCTTGCTTCCCAGGGATGTTATAAGGGCCAAAGGAAAGCAACATATAGCCAGGGCTTTGCCAATCTAAAAGCACACTATAAATAATTAACAGGTATTATTATTTAGGAAGGCAGAGAATTGAGAGTGTTAAGTGTTAAATGTCTCAGATACAGAGGGACAAAAGATCCAGGTATGCTTGTGGGATGAAGAAGAGGTCCATTTATCTGTAACTGAGAGAATATGATGGAAAACAAGGCTGGATGAATTACTTAGGGATAGATTGTTTAATTTTACAACAAACTCAGGAGTTGAACCTTATCCTATAGATAGTCAAGGAAGATCTCTCTCTCTCTCTCTCTCTCTCTCTCTCTCTCTCTCTCTCTCTCTTTTTTTTTTTTTTGGTTTTTGCAAGGCAAATGGGGTTAAGTGGCTTGCCCAAGGCCACACAGCTAGGTAATTATTAAGTGTCTGAGACCAGATTTGAACCCAGGTACTCCTGACTCCAGGGCCAGTGCTCTATCCACTATGCCACCTAGCCACCCACCAAGGAAGAGCTCAAAGAAGATTGTTGAAGATCTCAAAGACTGAAGATTTTGAGTCATGGTGGACTTTACTCTAGGAAGACCTGGGTTCAAATTCCACCTCTGCTACATGCCAGCTGTGTGACTCTGGACAAGTCACTAAACCTTTTTTGTATCTCAGTTTTCTCATCTGAAAAATGATTTCTGAGGTCTCTGTGATCTCTGAGTTGAAGTAATAAAAATGGTTTCTTGGGAGGTGAAAGGGGCAGTTAGGTGGTACAGTAGATACAGTGTCAGACCTGAAGTCAGGAAGACTTGAGTTCAAGATATTTACTAACTGTGTGATCCTGGACAAGTCACTTCACCCTCTTTGCCTCAATTTCCTCATCTATAAAATGAATTGGAGAAGGAAATGGCAAACCATTCCTGTATCTTTGCTAAGAAAACCCCAAATGGGAACATGAAGAGTTCAACATGATTAAAAAAAACAAAACAAAACAAAAAGCATGAAAATGGGATGATAGTACCTGAACTCTAGTAGTGGTAAAGGAAAAAGAAAAAGAAGGGTGGGACTTGAGTTGAATTCCACCTTGCCCTAGAATTTTGTCCTGAATGATGCCCCTGATACTGGTTTCCTAAGGTCTTTGGGAAGGCATTTTAATAGCATTGTCCAGTGGCAAGGAAGATGGTGGCCATGGATGGAGTGTCTCATCAACTATTATTGAACATCCACTTCAATTCAACAGACATTTATTAAATGCATCTGTGGATTATATACAAGAGGAGATATAAGGTATAGATCAGCAAGACCTTCCCAATCTTCCCATGTTGCTTTGAGTCTCATAGTGCAATTGTAGCAACTCTCTTATATTAGATCCAACTAATTGTTAGTGTGCCTTATTTTCCTCTTTTATTTCAGTTGCCTCTTTTTTTATCTGCAAAAAAATCATGGTCACATTACTTATCCTATAGAATTATTTTGCTGAAAGTTCTTTATAGACCACAATGCACTAAAGAGGGTTATCAATATTATTATCATTATTAGTATGAAAATTAGAAAGTCTAGGTTTAAGTCTGGTTGTGTGACTGGGAAGTTTCTTAATTCAAATAGGAAAAAAAAGAGGAAGAAAGAAAAAAGTGTCTGTGAAGCATTTAAAAAGTATATGAGAAAGTAGAATAGTTCAGAAGGGGATATATAAAAAAGCAGGTAGCTTGATTATTATCATGTCAAATTTAATCAACACAAAAATTGTGCATTAATGAAAGTTCACTTTTTATATATAATTCTATTCTTCACTGAATACTGAAATGTTCACATTTCTTTAGTTCTTGAGACAAAACATAAAATAAAGAAATAAAGAGCACTGGTTTTAGGACCAGGTGATGGGGGTTTGATTTGTGGCTCAGACATTTGTTAGCTGTGTAACCTGAGACAAGAAGTTTAACCTCTCTGAGCCTCAGCTGAAGATAACACATCCTTCTAGCATCTGCCTTAGAGGGTAGTTGTGAGAAGACATCTATAAAAATAATAGTGCATTGGAGTCTATAAAGAACTTTCCACAAAACATTCCTGTGGGATAGTATGGCCATGATTATTGTATTTGACACATTGGAAGAGAAGTGACACCTGAAATAAAAGAGGAAATTAAAGCACATCTGTATTCGGTTCATTCTGTGGCTTAAACAGGAGAGTCCGGATCTGAATTCTACCAGGAGCTTTGCTTGGAGAGACAGGGTAATATAGTAGATAGTACACTGGACATGGATTTAGGAAGAGATTGATCCAAAGCCAAATTTATACACATACTCAGTGTGTGACTGGGCAAGACTTTGAGGTTTTTCTGTGCCTCAGTTTTTTCATCTATACATGATGGGAGTTGTTTCAGATCTCAAAGCCTATCATTCTGTGAACTTAGTTGTTGCCCTCTATTCAATGATAATTTTAAACAGATAGGCTTGGTGCAACTTCAAAACTTGCCAGAGAAAAATTGGTCATTAGAGGCTAGTTTCTTAAAAAAAACTGATTCTAGTTGAGCAGAGGAGAGGGGGATCTGAAAATTGTCTCTTTGCCAACTTTTTAACTAGAGAAACCTTATATTAGTTGCCTCCCACCCCCTCCCACCTAGAGAAGAGAGGAAGGCACATCAATGAGATCACAGCTCTATTGACTATTAACACTTAGAGGGTGCTATATTTGACCAGTCAGTCACTGAGCTATTGATCAATTTATTCCATACTTAAGCTCTTTCTATGCCAACTGCTAGTACAATTTGGACCCTCTCCACCTTTCTGGGTTGGTCCCTCACAGCTTTTTTTTTGTCTCTTCAAACTGGGAGGGAAGATGGAAAATAACTATATATATTGAATCTTCAGTATTAGGTTGCCTCATTTGTTTTTTGAGTTGACATTTTATTTGACCATGAAGATTCCCCAAAATACGAGTCCCTTAATTCTGTTGTTTTCTTTTTTTCTATTTCTAAAGATAATCTTACCAAGAGACTGAAAAGGGTGCAAAAAATCACACACTGATCATTAAAATTGAAAACACTCTGGAGATCCCCTTTTGATTTCTTGGAAACAAGTAATTAATCCCTAGCAATAGATCATCATCATCATCATCCTCATCATCATCATAGCATATGTTTATCACTTATACATATTTTATCCCTAGAGTTTGTTCTAAAACGTCTAAGATTTGACACTTCCACCTGAGCCTCACTTTTACTGTCTGTAAAATGGGAATAATAATACTTTCCATTACTTATCTACATCATTCATAGGGATGTTGTGAGGAAAGTATTTTGTGAACATCAAAGTGCCATTTAAATGTGTTCTATAATGAACCTTTGCACATCACAGGATCAGAGTGGAAAAAGGATCATAAAGGGGATATGGTCTAACTAAACCCATAATTTTATAGTAGGAAATGAAGGCGCATAGATATTACATGATTTCTCCCAGGTCACATAGCTAGTAAATGATGGAGACAAGACTTGACAAGTGTTGAGTTTGCATGCTATTATTTCCAGACCCAGAACTGGAGCTCTGACGAGTTTTGCCATCTATTTTCATTGCCTCTTGGATTTGTTTTCCCAAGAGAGTGGTTTCAGCTTTGAGTACATACCTAACCCCCCTTAATGACCCAGTCATCTGTCAGGACTGTAAACATACATTTACCTCCCATTCAGACCCATTTGCCCCATTCTGTGACCTCTTACACCTCCTTGTGCCCTGAGCATGTGGCACAGATGGCATAATCCTGTCGGACTTGAGGCAGGTGACAGTGCTATTCTGTGCTGAGTAATCATTGGCTATAATGAAGCAGACTGGAGGCAGGCTCAGATAATAGGGCAGGGGGCCAGCTGCTTGTTACAGCCATGTGACCTTTCCTATGGATTGGGAAAGAGATGGGGGAGACCTGGGATAGGTGGAATTCACCCAGAAAACATGCTACATTTCCCTTCAGTATATTTTTTAAGCCCCGCATTGAAAGCACTCCATTTTTAATGTTTTGGCTGTCTCACTCTGAAGGCTATGTTCCAGCTTGGAAGGAAGCTGTTCAGTAAAAATGCTTTCCACAAATGGACAATGCAATGGAAAGAATGCTAGGTCTGGAGTTGGATGACCTGGTTTCAGATGCTGGCTCTGATATCTATTAAATCCATCACTTATTTCCTCTCACTGGGCCTCAGTTTATCATATATCAAGAAGGGAGGCTGGATCAGGTGACTTCCACTTTCCATTTTCAGCTCAAAATCTATGCTAGTGAGAGGCTGTTGTTAACTGAGTTTCTTTATCATTATTCTAGCTCCAAAATCTAAGAAGATTATTTTGAGAGAATAATCAGTATGAAATATAAAATTGTATATTTTATATATAAGGCATATGCATATATAATATAGAATGAATATTATATAAGGCATATATATTATATATAATATATATGCAATAATGTTTATTATTTTCCCAGGGTGACAGTTATAGGTAACTATGTCCATCCCAACTCAGATTTTCAGGTTGCTTACAAATTCCCCCAAACATTTTTAAAAATTACCCAAAAACTTTTTTAAAAGTTTATTATTTTCCTTTTTGAATGTTATCTATTCTTATCAGAATCCCTACAAATTTTTGGAATTATGAAGAAATATACTTATAACAAAAGGCAAAAATAAGCATTTTAATCTTGAAAAAAAGGGGAAAAAGAATACTTCATCAGAAAAAAAGCTAAGGTTCCTGAGGGTCATGAAGCTGTGGTTGTGCCTAGTGGGAAGAATGGTGGAGTAGAGTCATGAGACCCAAGTTCCAGACTTGACAGGCTCACTTGGGAAAATTACTTAATCTCTCTGAGCTCAGTTTACTCATTTGTAATATGGGGTTAATTATATTTGTGCTTAGGGCTATTGTGAGAATACTACTTTGTAACTGATAAAGTGCTAAATTTGCACAAATATAATTGGTTAGCTACACTTACAATGATTCATTCAACATTTAAAAAGCATTTATTAAGGCTTGCTGTGTTCTGAGTACTATGTTGGGTCTTGGGATAAGTACTAAGATCAGTTCTTTCCTTCTAAGGGTTTAAAAGTGAATAAATTTTTTTTAAAAAGGCCTGGAAATTTGGTAGAATGGAAAAAAAATAGGAAATTTAGAGGATCTACATTTCAATTCTATCATGGATATGATGCTTTCCATTTCCAGGTTTCAATTTCCTCATTTGTAAAATAAAGGAAAATGATCATAGATTCATAACTGGAAGAAATCTTTTAGTTTATTGAGTTCAGCCAAGTCATTTCACTAATGGGGAAAATTGAGATAAAGAGAGGTCAAATTATTTGCACTACTAATAAGGGTCTGAGGAGGGATTCTTGACAGCAAACACTGTTGGTTCTAGAGGAGAAAGGTGAGTATTGGGAAGAATACTATGTCTGAAGACAGGAGATCTCAATTTGAATACTGGTTCTTCCACCTGTCTAATCCTGTTTCTGATACTTCCCACATGTGAGATCTTAGATAAGTCATTTAATTTCCTTTGACCTCAGTTTCCTCCTTTATAATAAAAAGAAGGCATTGTATTAGAAGGCTTCTAAAGTTTCTTTTAGTTCCAGATCAAAGATCCCATGATCCTGTCATTTTGAAAAGGTCATTTCTCTGGTTCTTTTTATTCATCTGTAAAATAATGAGGTTAGACTAGATTACATAGACTAATATGACCTGAGAACATTAACTTTACCCCCCTTTATTTCCTCAATATTTAGAATGCTATGTTATACATAGGAAGTGCTTAAAATATTCTTCTTGAATGAGTGATCATAGAAAATATTTACAAAAGGAAGAAGATATGGTGGGAGAATATAGTCACAAGGTTTTAGAATCACCTCAAGAAACAACAAAGAACCAAGGGCTTTCTATTGTCTTAGAGCTCAGTCTGATCTGATTCTTTCTGGGGTCCTTGACTTGGCAGAGCACAGACACCAACTCAATGCTTACAGAATATCAATAGCATCTGGAAGAGCCCAACAGAAACCCTTCAAATCATATTTTGTTGGGAAATTTGACCTATCACCTCGTTAGTAGGAAACTGTCTGCTTTAAACAGATGCTGTGTCCTGATGATGTAGGGGATGAAAGAGGAAGTCCTGGAAATCTCTGGGGAGAAGAGGCTAAAATAATTATTTTTGCAACTCATTGATTTGAGCTTTCTCCTTCTTCTTATTCTCGTTCCCAAAAATGACCCCAAGAAAGGATAAAGGATAACAATTCCCCTTTACAAAGGTTTTAAGGATTGACCAAGTCCTTTCCCTTCCAACAACCCTGGGGTTAGGTAGTAGAGGTATCATGACCCTCATTTAATGAGTAGGGAAACTGAGGCTCCAAGAAGTAAAGAGATTTCACACAGTTGATGTTTGAGCCAGCATTCATACCCTGTTCTTCTTGGCTCCAAGTCTAGTATTCCTGAATGTGACTTGTAAGCTATTTTGAAAACCACAAAGCACTTACATCCATGCATTGTTGTTTTTGTTATTGTTATTATTGTATAACCACTCTTACTCCCAAGCCATCCGGTGACATCTATAACTACAAAGTGCCGTCTATCTATTAAGGGTCAGTCAAAGCACATTTATTAATCACTAATAACAGGATTTGGTTAATAGCCATGGATACTGAGAAAGGCAAAACTGCAAAAATAAAGATTTCATACAAACACAACACATACAAAATCAATTGTTTTCCCAATGAGCAAACTTTACTTTTCCTATTATTTCATTTGCATTCATGTGACTTTTTTGGGGGGGGGATGGGGTGGGTAGGGGGGATGGAAGACATCTGTAAAGAGCAGATAAATTAATCTTTGGTAGGGTATGGAATAATTTCCATTTCCATGCATTTATGAAAAGGCATTCTTACATTGGCCACATAAAGAGATATTGCATCTATAAATAAATTACTAAGAGCTGGGAGCCAGGATGGGGTTACACATGACCACTGAGGGCCCCTCCTGCAAAGCCGTGTTGGCCTGGAGTGCAGCTGCCGTCTTTGTGATTGGGATTCTGCCGCTCCCATTGTTCCCCTGATTATACCATACAAGTCCAGGGTTGGGATGGGGGGTGGGAAGAGGAGTGAGAAGGATGGTGAAGACTCTGGGAAGCCTGTGTATTGATAACATTTGGCACTATCTCTGATTGGAATGATAGGTTTTTTTTTTTTTCATCTGGGCAGAGGCAGGGCTTTTTGAGGGAATATCTCCTCCCTGAATCAGCTAATTTCAAGGAACCTGAATGCTGTGCACCTTCTGTCTTTGCCAGCTGGACCTTACCCAGACACACACTAGATTGTGTCAACAGATGGTGGGGGGGGGTGGGGGAGGACCAAGACAAAAAGAACAGTATTTAAAAAAAACTGAATATATAATATTCAGCAGGAGTGGAGGGGGAGGGGAGTCAATTATAAAGAAGAAAGCATTTTGTATTGATTTTGTGAACAGTGATATTCTCAGGCCATTCTGGTCTCAGTGTTTTCCTGAAGCTTTTCTCCTGCCCCTTCTCTTGGGCACAGGGGGACAGTTTTCATTTGCCAGGACACACTAAAGTTAAACAGAGCAACTTTTTTTTTTTTTTTTTTTAGTTTTTGCAAGGCAATGGGGTTAAATGGCTTGCCCAAGGCCACACAGTTAGGTAATTATTAAGTGTCTGAGGCTGGATTTGAACTCAGGTACTCCTGACTCCACGGCTAGTACTCTATCCACTGCACCCTAAACAAAGCAACTTTTAATGTACTAGAAAGAGAACTAGATCAGAAGGGACTCGAGGGTCCAGTTCTGGCTTTTGGCACTTGCCAGCTATGGAATCTTGGGAAATGCAATCCTACAATTCTACCAATATTTCTCAAGTGTCTACTATGGGCTGGGTGCTTTTGTACATTCAGCTTTAGGGATCTAAAGTCAGAGGTCACAGCTAGGGTGATGAAACAGATACAGATTAAGTATGGGAACAGGCTGAAGGTGCCAAAGTGATGCTAAGAATTTGAGAAAGGAGAGACTGCATCTAGCTGGAGGGATCGGGGAGTGCTTCACAGCAGAAGAGTTCCCTGACTTGAAGAACTTCAGAAGCCTGACAAGAGGCGTTCCAAGCATGGGGCCAGGCTTGTACAAATAGAAGGAGGCAGGAGGGGAAGAGGACCAGACCCAGAGACAAGATATTGGGAGGCAGAGGACTTGACTCACCTCTTATCACCTAGGTGTCCTTGGACAAGTCACTTAACTTTTCTGGCTCTCAGTTTTCTCACTTGTAAAGTGAGATCTCTGGAGGATGTAACCCTGAGGTCTCTTCTAGCTCTAGCTCAATGGCCTTCATTCCATTTCATGTGAAGTATGTTAGAAGAAGACATATGAAATAGGTCTGAAGGAGTCTTTAAATGTCTGAGTAAGAAGTTTGTATTTTATTGTTCAGGTAGTAGACATCCACTGAAGGTTTCTGAGCCCCAAAGTATCTCAGGCAGAACCATATAGAAGTGACAGTTCTTTTCTAAGTCTTGGTTTTTTTTCATCGGTAGAAAAGTGGGTTTCAGAAGATGACTTCTCAGGACTCATCCCACTTTGAATTGCAATGATTCTATGAGATAGAAACTAATAGATGAGAGGGCTTTCTAGTTAGCCAGGGACTCAGGAAAGTAGAGTTTTGTGGGATTGGGTGAAGTGGTAGATCTGGATTCAAATTGAAGGTCTGTTCCTTGATACCTGAATCACTTCGAGGAAGTCTTTTTCCTCTCTCTTGGACTAGTTTTCCACAATTAGAGAATGAGTGGGAAGGAGGAGGGGATCTCAGCATTGATGTTCTCTCAAGTTTTCTTCCAATCAAACAATCAATCAATTAATCAATCGATATAAGTGCCTATTATGTGTCTGACATTATTCTAAGTACTAGGGAATTCAAAAAGAGGTAAAAGACAGTCCCTGACCTCAAAGAGTTTATAATCTAATGAGAGAGACCACATGCAAACAAATGTATACAAAGCAAGTCATATATAGGTTAAATAAGAAATAATAAGCTGAAGGCACTGGAGTTAGGAGAGAATAGGGAAGGCCTCTGATAAAGGTGGGATTTTTAGATGGGACATAAAGGAAGGTCAGTAGTCAGGGAGGAGGGCGAGTGATTTAGCCTTGGAGGACAGCCAGAGTTGAGAGGTGGAGTTCTGACAAACCATTTATGACTCAGAGAAGTTCTAGAAAAGCCTGTATACTCTGACTATCTCCTTTCCCAATGCCAGTCAAGGCCAACACCATATACTTAATAGGCCTGCCTAGCTCAGGGAAACCTAGAGAAAGCTACTTGTCTATCCCAACTTCTTTACCTCACTACCAGCTTCAGTCTTTGATCTGTAGGACCTATTGGATTGAAAAAGGTGGTACACTATTAAGACAGGAAAAAAAAGCTAGATGGGGGCTAAGGAGAGCAGCAGACAATGTTTTATTATAAGAAGGACAAAAGTATTTGTTACTTTTAGGTTTCTACTGCACCCCTTTCTTTCTAACTTTCTCATCTTTTCCTAGTTCTCAGATCACAGACATACTCTGAGAGCACTAATCCACATTTCGGAATCATGGGCTCCTAGCAGTTCTAAAGAAATGAAATGAAATTTGAAGAAAAGTGAGACCGGGGGTGTCAAATTCAGATAGAAAATGCACTAAACTGCATAGGTGACTACATATATTGACTTTGATAATTATATATTAATTAACATTATCTATGTTCAATAGCATTTCCATTTATTTTATTAAATATTTCCCAATTGCACTTTAATCTGAGCAAGGCAAGCCAGGACATATTTGACACCTGTGATCCAGACTGAGCCTCTCATTTAGGAGGTGAGACTGAGGTTCAGAGAGCTTAATAGAATACATTCCAGAATTTTCAAATAGTAGGATTTTTCCATTTCATCCAAAAACCATAAGTTTCTTTTCCTTGTCACTATTTCATGACATTTTGGAGTACCATCACTTTCCAATTCCCTTTTCCTCTTCTTTTATTTTTTAGTTTAAGTGTGATGATTGGGCCAGGCCAACCATAGTTTTTTTTTTTTGTTTGTTTGTTTGTTTGTTTTTAGTTTTTGCAAGGCAAATGGGGTTAAGTGGCTTGCCCAAGGCCACACAGCTAGGTAATTATTAAGTGTCTGAGGCCAAGTTTGATCTCAGGTCCTCCTGACTCCAGGGCCAGTGCTCTATCCACTGTGCCACCTAGCTGCCCCCTAACCATAGTTTTGTTTGTACTCAATGTAACCCTATAGGAAAAATCTAGAAAATCTAGAAATTCCTGTGTGTTTGTGTGTGTGTGTGTGTGTGTGTGTGTGTGTGTGTGTGTCTGTGTGTGTGTGTATGTGTGTCTGTGATGCTAGTCAAATCCCTAAATTTCTTTGGACCCCAAGACTTCATCTGTAAAATGACGAGTCTGGACTAGATGACCTTTAGGACCTTCCTAGCTCTAACTGTAAGATCTTAATGATCCCTGGTGTGGGTGGAGGATGGACTGAGAACTTTGAGCTTTAGGGAGTCAGAGCTAGGATTGCTATCTTTTTATGAATGTTCTAATGTGTGGGAAATTAAGATTAAATTATAGAGGAAGTCAAGAAAGACAGCAAATACTGAACTTGATAAGAGATATCCAAGAAATAAACATAGAGGATTATTATAATAACCTTCTAATTGGTATTCCTGCCACCTATTCCTGCCCACTTCAAACCTTCTTTTCAACAACTGCTAAAGTGTTTTTCCTTAAGTGAAAGAAAAATGACCAAATGACCCCTATCCTCAATATACTTCAGTGATTCTTTATTTCCTCTGGGATAAAATATAAACTCTCTTTGACTTTAAAAGCCTTTCAAAATCTGATCTTACCATATCTTTCAGCTTCCTTCTTCTCACTAGACCCAAATAACATTCTCTCTGTTTACACACAAGAAAGTCTATTCCAGTCTATGTGCCTTCCATTTGACAATCTCCCATCCTTGAAATGCATTCCCTCCTCATTACTACTTCATAGAAACCCACACTTCTTTATTATGTAGTTCAATTACCTTCTACACTGAGTCCTTTCTGATTTCCTCTACTGCTAGTGCTCTTCCTTTCTATTTTAAATTTAAGCATTTTATGATTATTTTGTATTTTCTGTGTATACAGATTCATACACACACATGTTATCTCTGCTATAGATTATAAACTAGCAAGATTACATCATTTTTTAAAACCACTTCCCCAGTGCCTACTTTAGTGCCTGTCACATAATGGTTCTTAATTTTATTTTGAAAAAGCATTTATTGAACTCCCATTCCTTCTAAATTAGAAATGCTATGCTCAGCACTGGGAATAACAATTAGAGAAATCTGTGGTCATGTCTACAATTATTGTGGGGGGGGGGCAGAGAGAAAGACAACACATTAAAAGAGTTCAGCTACAAGATAAATGAAAACTTTTTAAAGTTCCAAGTTCTACAAATTATGATATATGAATGTGATGGAATGCTCTATTGTCCTGTAAGAAATCATGAGTGGCTGGACCTCAGAAAAACCTGGAAAGACTTTATAAACTATTGCTGAGTGAAGTGAGCAGAACCAGGAGAACTCTGTACACAGAAATAGCAATATTGGGATCAACTATGATAGATGCAGCTCCTCTCACAGTTCAGTGATTAAGGACAATCCTAAAATTCCTGTAATGGAAAATGTCATCAACATCCAAAGAAAAAACAATGGAGTCTTAATGCAGAGCAAATCATACTATGGTCACTTTTTTGTTTTTAGGCTTTTTTTGCAAGGCAAATGGGGTTATGTGGCTTGCCCAAGGCCACACAGCTAGGTAATTATTAAGTGTCTGAGGCCAAATTTGAACTCAGGTAATCCTGACTCCAGGGCTGGTGGCTCTATGCACTGCACCACTTAGCCCCCCTATGGTCACTTTTGTAAGAACTTCTTTTATGCTTTTCTTTCTCATTCCTCCCCCCCCCCCCCCAATTCTAATTCCTCTTTCACAATATGACTAATATGGAAATATATTAAACACTATTGAACATGTAAAATCTGTATCACATCGTTTACTGCCAGGGGCAGGAGGAGAGGGAAGGGTGGGTGGTAGAAAAATGTGGAAACCAAAAACTTGCAAAAGGCTGAATGTTGAAAATCATTTTTGCATGTGACTGGAAAAAATAAAATAAAAAATAAAGTTGAAAATAATTTTTTAAAACAGAGTTCTAAGTTCTAAAAGTCATAAGAATGCACCAGAGGGGCAGATTGCACGGTTTAGGCAGGCACCTTTAGATTGTCAGTAAGAAAGATGATAATGGGAATGTAGGACATAGAAGCAAAGCAAGTGATAGATAGAGCCCAGAAGCCCTTAGAAAGTAAAGTCAAAGTTTGTTCTCCGGTCCATATTACCTGATGGAAAAGTTGGTGATTCCTATTAACCCGAGTCATGTGAGTAATCAAGAAGTCTGGTTTGGTTTCTAGGTGGTCTGGAGCAAGAGTTGAGTAAGTCAGAGTTTGGTTGAATCTATCAGAGATGAGGAAATCTGTCTTCCTCTTATTTATTATTAGTACATGTGAACAATTCCTACAGTTTGTAGTATGCATCTTTTGGGTTTATATTATTAAAGAAAAATTAAAATAGCACCAAGAAAGCATATGAAGAAAATGGCCAAATATAGTCATGGAATTCAACTCTAACACAAGGGGGGGTGGAGGGAAAAAGGCAAAGAGAAAATGATTTGGAGATTATATTGCAAGGTTAAATGGAATGGCTCTTTGACCTAAATTTCAACATCTGCAAGTATTGATTGAATCTTCACTCTTCTTCCTAGTAGCTTCTCTGGCTAATCTTTCAGTTTCAACTTTTGAGTTTTGAGTTTTACAATTTTTCCCCCTAATCTTGCTTCCCCCCCCCCCACAGAAGACAGTCTGTGAGTTTAAACTTTTGACCCAGTAGGTATATACTTCCACTCAACATTTATGCCCCAAGTCATATTATCCAAGTCTAATGAATTGGTCTCTGTGGACAACATTTCTATTTTTGACTGTTTTCCAATTATTTTCTTTCTTGTTGTTAATATAGTCATTCATACCTTTAAGATGCATACAATGAGATTGTCCTTATTTTGGGCCTTTGCTTCCTTATCTCTTTGACCGCTGCTTCTAATGATGCTCTTTGGTTTGTCTCTCAACCAGAATGTGTATTAAGATCAACGTCTGGTGACCAGTAGACAACAAAACCTCTTTGTGCCCCTTCTCTTCCACTATTTTTATAGAATGTGACAATGTTACAGTCTGATTCTTAGTATGGTTGCCCATACTGACTTCCAGAGCCTTTAGTCAGCCATCCCTAGTCACAGCTCCTGGGAATGTGTTTCCAACTCATCTCTAGTCTCTCTAAAAGTTTAGTGGAAAAAGAAGGTAGGTAGGTATTTCATTCGTGCTTGTTGATTATCATATATTATCAGAATAATTAAAGACCTTCTAGAACAGCATTTTATTTATCAGATGAGAACAAAGAGGACAAAAAAAAGCTGAAACAAATATTTAGCAGACCCTTACTAATGGATCTAGGTTTTAAGGAATAATAGTAAATTTCCAATCCTAGTCTCAAAGAGTAATCCATTCAGTTCAGGGAAGCAGGTCATCTAAATAAGCAAATTTAAAAGAAATCCTCATTGAATATAAACTTATTTTTTCTTATTATTCCTAACTCCGAGTAAAGTACATAACCTATAGTAGACTCAATAAATAAATGTTGGTTGATTGAGATATTTAATATGAATTAGAAAATATATCTAAGGGGCAGCTAGGTGGCATAGTGGATAAAGCACTGGTCTTGGAGTCAGGAGTACCTGGGTTCAAATCTGGTCTCAGACACTTAATAATTACCCAGCTGTGTGGCCTTGGGCAAGCCACTTAACCCCGTTTGCCTTGAAAAAAAATGTATCTAAGAAGAGTTCAAAGAGCCATGAGATCACATGAGGTAGGACTAGCTTCTGGGAATGGAGAAGACAGAAAATTTCATTAAAGAAGTCACATTTGAACTGGATTATTAAGGAAAGATTGAGAATTAGAGATGGGGTGAGGACATTCCAGGTGTAAGGAACACTGCAATCAAAATCTGGGATGGAAAGCATATTGTGAGATGAAAAGCAGGCCAGAATGTGAGTATATGTGTATTGTGTGTGTGTGTCAGGGGTGTAGTATGAAATAAAGCTGGAAGATACATTGGAATCAACTTTGGAAGGTTTGGGGGGAAACTTTGAATGTCAGACTTGATTTGTCTGTGTAAAGGCAGTACTAATTACAGTCATTTATGAGAACTGCTTACCCTTTATGGCAAAATATCACATGCACAATAACTTACTCATAGCTTTGAGAGATGTCAGATTAATTTTGTTGTAAGTTTTATTTGATTATAGCATTGAACTTTTCATGTGTGCTCAGGCTTCTGTTGTTTATGTAGCCTGGTCCTCTATTCATAACTTAAAAGGGATTAAAGGGCACAATGTCTATAGTTGGCAGGAATCTGGGACTTAGCAAACATTTCTGTTTGATAAAACCCAAATGGGGTTGTTCCCAGAACTTTCCCATTCCAATCTTTGATTTTGTTCAGAGATATATTAACTACTAAGCATCCTCTCAGTTCTTTGAAATCTTTTCCACCCACCCCCTTTTTTCCCCCAGTATCATTTACTTGCAATTCTGAATAGGGAATTGACTCAGCTTGGTTCTAGGACTTCAGACTTGATCAACCCTGGTCTAGTTCATTCTAGTAAGAGCCTGTGGTCCTAATGTGTCCTTCTTCTTGCAACACTCAATATCATTTGTCTCAAGGAATACTTAAGGAGTATTATTGTTCTTTCTATCAAGGTGTTAGAAAGAAAAGAGAAAAGCAGAGAAAAAATATGTGTTCCGTATTCCTTGGAATTTATCAACTTTCTAGGGAAACAAAATAGAGTAACAAAAAATGCACCATGAAGAAACAATAGAGAGCTAGGGAGGCCATGGTCATGGTCCTGAAATGGAGAGAAAAGTATGGGTTGAAGCTATTAAAATTTGAGATATTCCTTGAAGGAGTGAGTATTAGGACAGAATGCTGGGATTGGAACTGAGACTAACAATGAAAAAGGAGCATGCACTTTGAATGAGTAACAAATAGTTATTAATCAATCAAGAGACATTTGTTAAGTGCTTGCTATGTGGCAGGCAATAGGACAGGGTGGAGATCTAAAAACAAAAGGCAATTTTTGTCTTTAAAGACCTTAAATTCTACTGGAGAGAAGCAAATCTACATAGATAAAGCTTGATGTTACTATGATTAGTGTATGGGGAGGGGAGGGCATTGTCTATGCTTTCCTCCATTCTTTCTTCTAATCAGAATGGGACAATCTCTCTCAATCTTCATGAATTCTAGTGCCTTGTTTCTGTTGATTATTTGCTATTTATCCTATATATATACTTTGTTTCTGCATAGTTATTTGCATGTTGTCTCCCTTTCAAGACTGTAAATTCTAAGATTTGGGAACTATCTTTTGCCTTTCTTTGTATTCCCAATACCCTTAGCACAGTGTCTAACACTTAATAAATGTTTATTGACTGACTAGTTGACTCTCTACTTCCCTGAGGATAAAAGGAGCAGATTTTAACATCTGGGATTAGTTCTTCTATCCTCAGCTGAACCATCTCCAAACAGCTCATTCTATTATAAGAAACCCGAGTCTTGAGTTCAAATTCTAAGGTTCTGGAAAGCAGAATTATAGGACCATTAACAAAACTAAACTGTGCCTTTATAGTCCCCAAGGAGCTCTTTTAACTTCTTAAGTCAGAAGTAGAGGATCTTAACACAAAAAGTCTTTCTAAAGCACAGACATCTTATTTCCCTCCAGTACCCCTTTCCATAGAGGTTGGTTGGCTCCTGTCCTTCAGTATCAAAGAAGATGAAAATGACATCACTATGTTTGAGACAAATTACAGTATATCTTACTGTGGCTGATCAGACCAATATAAGCTTAGAATGCTTCTCCACAAGTTGGGCACAAATAGTCCAGAGAGGTAGAAAGATGGAATATCCTATATAAAAATGTTGAGTCAGTTGATTGGTAATTTGTTGAAAGAGAGGTAGACTTGGAGCCAGAAGAACTTTATTTACTTTGTTCCAATTTTAACTCTGATGCTTGCCAGCTGTGTAATAATATTGGATAATTTACTTGGATAAATTACTTAACCTCCAAACCTCAGTTTCCTTATCTGTGAAATGAGGGTATTGTCAACTTCTATGAGTTGTTGTTAGCCAACACCTTAAAATACTCTTTTAAATGATTATTATTCTTTGTACTAAGTATAACTTGTGGTCAGGATTCTAGATCTAGCTCTGGAAGGGACCTTGGAAGTCATCTAGTCCAGGACTGTTTAATCTTTTTCCTGTCATGAACTCCTCATGTAGTCTGGTGAGGTCTATGAACCTCTTCTCAGAACAGCATTTTTAAATGTAAAAAATAAAACAAGATGACAAAGAATACCAGTTCCATTGAAATAATTAACCAGATATTAAAAAAGTAAGTTCATGAATCCCCAGGTCAAGAACCTCTGGTCTAATCTAACCCCCTCATTTTACTGATGAGTAAACTTAGGTCAAAAGGTGAAGCATATGACCAGGATGATAGAATGAAAAGTCTTTTACAATTGGGAGGATGGGGAAGATTTCATGAAGGTGATGACAGCAGAACCAGTTCTGAAAGAAGAATTTCACTAGGTGAACACAGCAAAGAAAAACATTCCATTTCTTATGAATGGGGAGATAAAAGGATAGGAAAGCTTTGGAGTTACAGGGAAAATGGTGAGAAATTCAGTGCAGTCAAACTCAGAGGAATTTTTAAGGAACCAAAAAAAAATCTGTATAAATTAGGAGATGAAAGATACTTTTCACAGAAAGGCTGCTAGCCTGGCATTGTGCTATTAGAATTCAAGTCGAGGAAATCATGGAAATTTCTAAAAGTGGAGTTCTGCTTAAATGAATATTCAAATCTACTGGAGAGAGGATGAGAGATTGATTATCCTTGTTATATTTGCCCTTAGTTATTTGAATTGAGGATTCCAAAGACAAGCTGTACTTTTTCTAAGAAAAGACTGAATTATCATAAAATCTAGAGCTGAAAAAGAGACCTTAAAGGTCTGCTACTCCCACTTCTCCATTTTACAAATGAGGAAACTGACATCCTACATACCCAATGTTGCAGAGGTATAATTCAAACACAGGTCTTTCAGCTACAAAATCAGTATTCTTGACTTTTCAAATGAAATCTATAAATCTATAAAATCAAAACTAAAGCTTTTATACATATGTCTTCTTGTCAGGATGAATAAACTCATATTGAATTTGGAGTCAGAGGATCTGGTTTCAACAACCTATGAGGTAGGTTGTGTAGTCTTAACTTTATTAGGCAAATGAGAAAATTGAGTTTCATAGAAGTTAATCAACTTGTCTAATGATACACAGGGAAGGGGTAAAGCAAAATCAGCTCATGGCTTCAGATCATATATAGTATTTCATCCATGCCATTGCAGCCAAGTCCTTATGTTGTTTCTTCCATAATAAGATTAACTAAAATAATAGAATTTATTAAGCCAGTCTCCCTAAGTTAGCAAAGGGACTGAGATGAGAACTGAAACCATGATTTTACTAGAAGAGAATATCCTAGATGAGAGAACCCTCTCTATTAATGCAAGTCAACTTTTTTACCACTGAGTGTGAGAGAGCTTCCTAAGCAAACATCTGTGACTAAATTTAATACAATAGTCTACATGAAATATACAAGCTACTGCACCTGTTAATTTTTAATGAAAATAAGCAGAAATGTAAGAAAAAAAGGAAGTATCCATGGAAACAGAGACAAAGGTGGTCAGCTTTCTTAACATTAGCTCTTTGCATTCATCCCCTGTTCTCGATTTATGTAGTCATCTGTCTAGTATAGGCCTTCATTAACACTTATCTGGTGTTATTTGAATTACCGTCTCACAATTCTTCCTTTTCTTATTCTCTTTTTCTTTAGACCGCTACCTGGCTGATCACCCTTATTCATAATCCTCATCATATTACTTATCTGCTGAAAAATCTTCAACTTCTCCATGTTGAGTAAAGTTCAGACTTCTTTGTTTGGTATTCAGAGCTCTGAATAGGTTTTATCTGGGTGGAACCCTCCTCATTCTATTCTGGCTTTATTTTATCCCTCTACATACTCTGTCTTGGCCAATTTGATTTTTATCCTCCAAACATGTCCTGAACTTGTTTGTTCTGTTATTTGGAGTGTCCATCCTTCACCTCTTTTTCTTTACAGTTCCAAACATCAAATTTTACAATACAATTAAATTGCATGAATTTAAGAATTAGTAAACCATCATTTTTCTACTTAAAGATTAAGTAGAAAGTTGGCCTGAAAAGTTTTGTCCATCTGTTTGCATGAATCCTTCCCTAATTTCACCCCATTCCCCTATTTTGGTAGTACTGATCCCTACCACTCCTGTACAATTCACATATCACCTCATTTTATGAATGCTCTAATACATTTATTATGCACATATGATTCTGTATTGTAACTCTCCAGTAGAATGGAAGTTACTTTAAGATAGGGACAGTTTCATTTTGTATTTAAATCCTCAGTGTTTAATAAATGTTGGCTGATTTGAGCTGAATTGGATTTTCTACTAAAGTCCAATTGTCATGGATCCCCTAGGATTTCTCTAAGACCATTCCAATGGACAAGTTCTAAGAGGATGGCCCATGCTAGAATACCTTTGATCAGTGATCTGTGTAGCAGTTTATGACTGTCTGCCATGATCAGATCATCAGTCAATAAATCAACAATAAATCCATTAAGAATCTACATTGTGGCCAGCATCATGATGAGTTCTGGGCAAAAATCAAGTATCCCTGCCCTCAAGGACTTTGTATTGGGTTAGACAGAATGACTTCTGTACATACATACGTATATATATATTTATACATGTGTATATATATATTTTATGTACATATATATGTAAATACCAAATATGAATTAAATAAATACAAAGCAATTTTTTTTGGAAGCAGGGAGGGGAGAGGCTCTAGCATTTGAGTTGATCAGGAAAGGCTTCATATTAGTAGGTTGTGCTTGAGGTGAGCTTTGAAGGAAGATTCTCAGAGGTGGTAATGAAGAAGTGGAGTATTATAGGCCTGGACAAAGGCATATTAGTTGGAAGATGTAATGTTGTATGTGAGGAATGGTAAGTAGGCCAGTTTGCCTTGACCATAAAATGAGTAAAGGAGACGAATTTAAAATAAGTTTGGAAAGATCAACTGGAGCCATAATATAAGGGGTTTTATATATTAAACAGAAGGCTTCCTATTTTATCCTAAAGATAAAAGGATCTTTTTAATAAAGGCCAGTACATAATCAGATTTATAGGAATATCATTTTGTCAGCTGTGTAGAGGATGGATTAGAGGAGAAGGGAGTAATAAGAACCAAAAGAGATTCAGAGATGCTTATAGCCAGATTTCAGCTGGGTATGGATGTTTTTGACTCCATCAACGCATGAAGACTATTTCCTTGAAGTCAGAGACTAGTCTTTTGTTATCATATGTAAATTGCATATATATATATATATATATATATATATATATATATATCCCAGTACATGGTATATTAAGTGCTTAATAATCATTAACCTTAATGAATTGAATTGCATGGATTTAAGAATTAATAAACCATCATTTTTCTACTTAAGGATTAAGTATAAAGTTGGCCTGAAAAGTTTTGTCTACTCTGTTGGCTTACTTTTGTCTTCATTGCTCAATGATTTGATTAAAAATTTAGCTAGTGTATACAAGACATTGTGACCATGCATTGTGACTTAGCCTCTTGCGAGACAATAGCCAAAGGAGAATGTGTCCCTACTTCCAAAAACATGCAACAGCATGACAGAAGACCTTAATGGTTGTTTAGTTCAAATCAAGTCCAAGTTGG
Organism: Macrotis lagotis; assembly: GCF_037893015.1. Taxonomy (NCBI): domain Eukaryota; kingdom Metazoa; phylum Chordata; class Mammalia; order Peramelemorphia; family Peramelidae; genus Macrotis; species Macrotis lagotis. Next base: position 205,713,717 of record NC_133660.1, read on the forward strand.
GAGATGTCTCATTCCAATAGGATTCACCCACTGCCCAGCTTAGGTTGAATGTCAACTTTATCAGAGCTCAGAAGAACTATAAATATTCACCTTCTCACTATTCAGATAACATCTCCAGTTTTCCAAACTGGGTCATGATATAAGAATACCTATTTCATTCAGTCATTTGGAATTCTAGGGACAGAGACTACAGTTTTCAGCTAATTATCATTTTCTTCCCTACCCCCAATCTAATGCCAACTATATAAAAGCATCACCCTCATTGGATGATTTAAAATATTAAGATGCAGGCCAGTTCAATAACCTGCCTAAGGTGAAATCAATAGCTCTGACAATAGCACAATTCAGAGGTTTGGGATGTTTAAAGTCCTTTGTCAGAAGAACCTTATTTAAGAGTCCCAACAAGCAAGCTAATTTTCATTCAAATGGAATATTTCCTTACCGCTGAATCATCAGTCTAAATATACCATTTATCTGCCTCTCAGGCTACAAAGACAAGATATATTTAGTCAAGAATACTAACTCAATATTGGAGAAAAAAATGAAGCAGCTTTCTATATCATAGCTAATTATAAGTCTCCTTTGGGAGGAATGCACACTGTAGTGGAAAGCGAACTGAATCCAGAGTTAGGAATGACGTGGGTTGGAATCCTGCCTCCAAAACTTAATTACTGACTGTCTTTGGGCAAGTTTCTTGGCCATTCTGTATCTCAGTTTCTCCAAGAGTAAAATGGATATAATAATGTCTGAAATACTTTCTTTTAGTGTCATTGTGGGGATCAAATATGATGATCATGAAATGCTTCCTTTGCAGCACTCCTGTTAAGTAGATTACAGCAAGCATTATTAAACTCTGTTTCACAGACAAGACTTATAGAGTTGAAATAGTTTGCCCATAGTCACAGGACTATCAATTGGCAGAGCTAGATCCCGAGCCTGGTTCTTCCAACTGCAAGCCCCAGACTCTAATGCAAAGAATCTACCAAGACTGTCTTCAGAACATGAATTGAGCACTTGATAATGATTTTTGTAGTCTGTGGTTGAAATCCTGGGTTCTAATAATGTCTTTGATGCCTAGTATTTGGTCAGATTGCTTAATCTCTATGTATCTCAGTTTCCTTAATTGTAAGGTCAAGGTGTTGGGCTAAATGGATTCTAAGCTCCCTTACTTTTCTGATTCCATGATATGGTTTAGCCTATTCCTTTTTTATTTTCCAAATGAGGAAACTGAAAACCAGAGAGATTTGTTAAACCTAAAAAAAAGGTAGGAGCAGATCCAGTTCTGAATCCTGGTCTCTGATCCCGGGTCCCCCCCCCTAACTACCCCAAGTCTCTATTGAATGGGGGCTCTCAATTGCCCTATTTCCCTTTCTCTATCTCCCATCCTCTATTTATAAGAGAATGTTTGCTTGCCTCCAACATGCCTCTCAGCTGTATTAATTAGGAGGAATAAAAGGATGTTAGCCTAGCTCATAAACCCCATATGTGACTTCCATCTTTAACATTCTACAATTTTATGATTTATTGGAAAGGAAAGGAGAGAAAACAGCATAAGGGATGCCTGGGGAAGATATGATTGAGAACATAGGTCTTGAAATCCAAGAGAAACTTGGTAAGAGTAAAAAGGAAGAAGAAGGAGACCAAAAGCACAGATAAAATAATGATGAAGGGAGAAAGCTACTGGGAAGGGGGCGGCCAAGCCAGCGATGAACACTGACAGCTGGCAGGAAAATCAAATACAGGGAGAAAGATAAATGTTAGGGCTCTGGCACAGAACATTAGCTGTGTGCAGGCAGAAGATTGAGATGGGAAGGCAGAAAAGTCAGACACCTGGAGGGGTGGGGGTGGGACAGTAAACAAAAGCAAATATGGGCACCCATATGAAGGAGATTAAAAAAGAAACACATATGAAGACAAGAGTGGGAAAAAAAGGCAAATATAAAGCAAAATGAACTCAAAACAATATTTATTGTTTTGTAAACTGACCTGGATTTTTCACATTTTTTTAATCTTTACATATTATTTTGACCAAATTTTTCCATTTTGATTTTTACTTCAACCAGAGCAGGCCTTTCCCCTTAATTTTGATTGAGTACTATCTATATGAGATATCAAAATTTTTTAGATTAGATTTTATCATTTTTAGAGTAGGATAGACATTAAAGAACCATTTAAATATTTTTGTTTGTTTTTAAGGAAAATACTACCGACCAATAGAGCCTTCTAAAAGTTGAATGACTTGTAATAGGAGGTAGTGAATTTTCCCCCAGTGGAGTAAAGACTGAATGACTAATTGTGAGATGAATAGTTGGGATTCTTTGGGGAGTACTGATCAAGATGAAGCATTCTGGCCTTTGACGCAGGTGCAATTGAATGTAAAGCATATTTGAGGTTCCTGTGTCGATGCTCTCCATTGATTGGACAACTGCTTTGTCCACCATTGAGCTGGTCCTGCTTTGGGATGCCACTGTACGTTCACCAGAGTATGAGGATATCCAGGTATCTCCTTTTCCTGTAGGCCCAGCAGGGCCCCAATCCCCTGCCCACCTTTACCCCTCCCAACTAAGTGGCAGGGACAAGTAGGGACCGGGGATTGGAAAGGCAGGTGGTCTTTGATTTCTAACCCTCTGTACTGGGGAGGTTTCTAGGCACAGGGACAAGAGGGAAATGTGGAGTTACCACTTGACCAAGTGCAAAAGTTTCTCTGTATAAGTCTCTTCCTTCTCAGCCTTTGTGATTCTCTCTAGCTCTAACATGACATAATTTATATTCTCAAGCCTCTTCCAGTTCTAACCTTCTTAGCCTTTTTGAATTAAGCTTGGCCTTTTCCCCCTTTTACAAAGGGGGAAAAATATTTCTAAAAAGGGTAATACTTTGAGCTCCAAGTGTGAATAAGTCCAAGAGTTAAAGCAAAGGTGGAGGGAGATTGATGACCCTAGGAAAGGAGGGGAGCTGGAAAGAGGAAAAGGACCCAGAAAAGACAGGTGTGTACGTTAAAGACAGCCCTTCCTAGTTTTTGCCTGGGGCTCACCCTGTTTCTATGATTCTGTTAAACTGGTTACATGACATATTTATAATGTGAAACCTCACCTAGCATTTAGAAAGACTAGCAAGAGTTAGTCTTTGCTCACCCATCCATTAATGCTCTGACTTTTTCTTCTGTCTGCCTTGGTTCTTCCACCTGTAAAATGGGAATAATAAAAGTTTCCATTTCTCCCTCAGGGAGGGTAGTTTGGATTAAGGGTTTATGTCTGTAAAGTGTTTTAATATCCTGGGATGAAAGACACTGCCTCTTTCTGATTTTAGCCACACCTTCAAAACTAGCTGCCAATTTAGACTGTTCTTTATACAATGCCTTTCATCCTGAAAGTATATTCAAATATTTTACTGTCTCTGCAAACCAAGTATTCAGAGGTTGCCTCATCTCTGCTCAGCTTCCCAAAACACCTTTTAAAACCGAGGACAGTCTTCATTTAATGTCAGATTTGACTGTGTCTTCATTTAAAAGTCAGACTCTGCTGAAAGAGGAGGTAGGAATGAAAACCTAAGTTTTCAATTCAAAAAGCTTTAATTCAACAAATACTTATAAAACTCCTACTGTGTGTCTCCCATTAATGTAACACTTGATGGTTTAAAGGGCACCTTACTCAAAAAAAAATCCTATGAGGATATAAGTAGAACAAATGTAGTTACTCCCCATTCTACAGATGAGGAAATAAAGATAAGAAAGAGTAAATAGTGCTTGTTTCACCATCACACAGAACAGGGACTCAGCCCTATGTCCTCTACTCATCTGGACCCCTGGTCTTGGAGTCACAAAGATCTGAGTTTGAATCAAATCTCAGATGCTTGATAGCTATGTGACCCATATCAGGTCATTCAGGTCAGTTTCCTGTGAAATAAATAAATAATAACACTTATCTCAAAGAGTTAAGAGGATTAAATGAAATAATATTTATAAAACACTGGGCAACCTTTAAGAGCTATACAAAGGCTAGCTATTTTTAATATTTTAAACCCAACACATTCTTCACACCATACAGAAGGAAAAATGAGTCATCCAGTTTGGAATTTGACTGAGATTTTAGTAATTACATCCACCTGAAATGCAAACCATGAAAAACAATCAGGAAATTTTATCATTAGTTTTGTAGGATTTGTGGTTTGTTGTATCTTATTGGGAAGTTCCTTTTGCTCATGCTTTTCCTTCAAGTCTAGAATAGAATAAAATCTTTTGCTTCCTTTCCCCAAACTTCTGACTGCTGAATATATATTCTTAAATTTTATTTATTTAAGGCAATGGGTTTAAGTGACTTGGCCAAGGTCACACAGCTAGGTAATTGTTTAGTGTCTGACACTGAATTTGAACTCAGGTCCTCCTGCCTCCAGGGCTGGTGTTCTATCTACTGTGCCACCTAGCTGCCCTTCACTTTTGAATATTAAATCATATGTTTCAAGCTGGAAGGGTTCTTAGAGAATAATCACTTTAAATATTGCCTAGCAATTACCTATGTCATCCTACTCAATTCTCATGACTAATCTATGAGACTGGAGCTATTATTATCTCCATTTTGCTGATGAGAAAGCTGAGTTTGACAGAGGCCAAGTGATTTTGTAGGGGATTTTTCTAGTAAAGATCTGAGGAGAATCTGAACTCAGATCTTTCAGATTCCAAGTCTAGCATTCTGCTAACTTTGCTTTCCAGTCCAAATAATTTCTTCTTCTTCCATTAGTGAGTTCTTTCTGCAACCTCTGTTTTGGAAAATGGCCCGGGACTGCCTGATTTCATTTTCTTTTGGGTTGAGCTTCCTGACCCGGGGCAGCAATATTTTCACTCTTACTTCCTCATAGGACTTTGCTACTATGACTTAGCTGCTTTCTTACCCTGGAACTTCCCTCAGCTCTTTCATACTTTCTCACCTTATACATCTATCTGCCTCTCTCTGACTCTCTTCTTTCCATGTACTAACTTCCTGAAATAGAAAATAAGTTCTCTGAGGACAGGGACTGATTTTTTACTGTTTTTTTTTTTGTTCCTATTGTGATGTGAAGAGTTCCTACTCCCCCCAGATTTCCTTTACTGCTTTGACAGAGTATTTGATATTTCTAGGACTAGATTTAGGTTCCTCTTGAAGTACTCTGCTAAAATGCAAATATGTTATCTGGGAGAGAGGATGGCAGTATGAGCCATAAATACCCATTATCACCGATTAGTTTATCTCATTAGCTGTCAACAAGCAGAGGGCCAAAAAGCTATAGGAATGGTACACTGGGCCGATAAATCCAGATGAAGAGGAGGGTAACATCCTGAGGGTTATGAGCACTCAAGAATGGTTGACCCAGAGAGGTAATACTCTGTGGTGGGTCAACCAACAAAGATCATGAATAATTGTTGGGCAGAAAGACATTAATTGAGGTGAAGATAATGGTGAGGCACCCCAAAGAAATCCTGTTTCCTGAAGTCCTAGGTGACAGTATGCTATAGTGGAAAAAATACTGGATTTGGAACTATAATAGGCTGATCTCTTCTTCCTCCTTGTGTGGCCTTGGTCAACTCTTCCCCATGTTTCCCCCTTAGTTAAGAAATTATAAAATGAAGGGCTTGGATTAGATGGTGTCTAAGGTCAATCCTAGTCCCGAAAATTTGAGACATTTTGGAAATGCTCTTCTTTATGTGACGTCAATTGCCCATGAGTTTTAGATTCCAATTTTAGGTTCCTAACAACTTATGACTAACTTTTGTGATGAGTGCCTATGAAAGGTAGAGTTGTGAGCTAAATTCTGGGAATTTTGTTGCTCTATATTAGAAAGACTATCTTAACAATGAGTGCTACTCCATAATGCAATGGGCTGTCTCTTTCAGGGGATACTCTTTCAGTGAAAATTGGAAGACCATATAGAAAAGAAAATGAAGAGGGGGTTCTTGTTCAGATAAAGGCTGTACCAAGTGGTCCTAATTCCATGAGTATATCTGATAGGGTTGTATATAAAGGAAGGGACAAAGGGACCAAGCATTAATCCTTTTTCTTTTGACCTTACTCTGTGAAGAAGGGAAAATCTATCTGTTGAATCTGAGACATTTTGTAAAATTGACTAGGTCAAATGAAAGTCTTATGTATTTTGATTCAAGGTTGGGCTGTTTGATCTCACAGGAGAGCTTTTTATCTCTCTTTGATCAAGTTTTAAGTTCTGACAAAGGTGTAGTGCTGCTGTCACATCACATACTTAAATGATGAATGGCTTATTAAAATGGAAGATGCCCAAACACCCTAATCCAGGACTGGCCTTAAGCAATAAATTTTAAAGGTGACGTTTGTCTTTGCATCAGTCTTCCATTCTTTCCTCTTATCCTTTTTAATGCCCATAGTTCCCTGACCCCCTGCAGTCAGTGTTTCTATGGTGCCCACTTCCATCAGAGACTCATAGAATTCAATTCAACTCAATAAACATTTACTAAGCAACAAATGTGTCTATTGTACTCTATTAGACTTTTGAGGATGTAAAGGCCCCAAACCCCTCAAAATCGTTTCCTTTCTTCAAGGAATTTCTTTTTTTCTTTTTTTTCTTGAGGGAGAAATAGAATGGGGAAGGAATACAATATATAAACAGATAGGTAAGTAAAAGATAATTTAGAAGTTACACATCACTATGACCTAGAATGCTTAGGGAAGGCATATAAGGTAACACCTGAGTACCTTGGCTTGGATCCTAAACCAAGGATCCTAAGATATAGAGGTGATGAGGAGATGCATTCCAAGCATGGAGGACAGCCTGTCCATAGTCACAGAGGTGATAAAGATATGTTCCAGTTTGACTGGAAAGCGACCAATTTGGGCTGTTTGGCTGGAACCCAGCAGGTTTAAAAGGGATTAACATCAACTAAGCCTGAAAAGCTAAGCCAGAGCCAGTTTGTGAAGGACTTTAAATGTCAACCTAAGGCATTTGAATTTTGTTCTAGAGTTAATGGGGAGCCACCAATGTTTCTTGTACAGGGGAATGGCCTAGTCAGATCTAGGGTTTAGGCATAGTAGTTTGGTAATTGAATAAAGATAGAAAAAGCAGGGAGATCAACTGAAAGGTTATTATTAGAGTAAAAATCAGGGACTCTTTTTTCATATATGGTGAACTCCTTGGGCAATCTCACAAAGCTCCCTCATAATAAAGTTTTTAAATGCATAAAATGAAAAGCTTCAGAGGAAACTAATGATATTGAAATAAGCTATCAAAAAAAAAAACCATTCACCTACACATGTTCACAGGTTAAGAATTATAACTCTAAGTGAAATGTTTGCAGAACTTGATGGTTGGTGAAAACTATGTAAAGGGAGGGAAAGGGACAGATAAAACAGATATTGTGGAAGTAGAATAGATAAAACTTATTAAATAATTAGATATGGGCAAGTGAGATATAAGATTTACAAAACATTCCACATTCTTTAGAATTGAAAATAACTTGGAGATTGTGAATCTAAGTGACTTTATCTTCAAGAGAAATAAGGCGATTTGATGATGGTGGTGGCAAGATTATAGGGGAAGATCATGGGTTCCATTGTGGATGTTTTGAGTTAGCATACCTACAGGGTATGAATGGAATGAATCTTACAAGAATAAAGAACATACACTTTTAGAATTGGACAGAATCTTGAAGTCAAAGGTGTTGTGGACCTAAACTGCTATCCCACCATACTAGTACTCTTATTTTACAAAAGGGCTAATAAGAGAGAATCCTGCTTAATGGGATCTGAATAATGGAATTTTGATCATCAGTGGGAGAGATAATCTTGGAAGGGGACATCCTCCCAGTACCTCAAAAATCATCCTAGTAGAAGGCTACCTACTTTGTCCATATTCTTGATTCAGGTTGGAAGAGTTCCTATTTTATGATACGAAATTAATCTTATTGTACTTTTATAGGCAGTGCTCACACTTACAAACATTGCCAAGAAATTTAATATCAAAGGTTGGAACTGGAATGGACCTTTGAGTCTTGTCCTGCTATGAGTTGGAGTCATTTCAAACTAGTTCTCTAGAGTTAATTGCTAAGTTTTCAGTGAATACACTGACTTCTTGGAAATCAGCAATTGCTATCAATCAGGGATTGATCTGTTAAGAAAGTGGTTAAGAAAATGTTATTTAATGAAGATTAAATTTAAAAGTATGGCATATTAGCATTTTTTGGGCCATGACACAGTTTTTCTACATTTACCTCTCTAGTCTACTCCTTCATTTTACAGATAAGGAAATTGAGGTCCAGAGAAATGAAACTTTCCCTAATGTATACAGGTCATGAGGGGAGAACTATATTATAGTAATTTATATTTAGGGTGTGCTCTAGTCTACCCTTCACCACATAATAAAAGCTTATACAGTCAAAATGAAGAAAAAAAATCACCGTGGGGGGATAATTAGTGGGGTAAAAATGAATTGTAGAATATTTTTTGAATAGTAGAATATTTAAAAAGAGATGCCATTTAACTGCCTTCAATATATGTGGTGACCTGAACTATGTTAATGAAATGTTACTAGTTGAATTTCATAGGAGGCATACTTTAATTAAAGGATAATTAGTATAGGAATGTCTTGAATATAGGTGTCCTGACTCCAAAGAGGTCTGATTTAGGATCAGGCAGGACTAGATTTAAGCCCCTGATTCTGTCATTTGCTACCTATGTCACCCTGATCAAATGACTTTCCATCTCTGGTCTTCATTTTCCTCATCTGTAAAGAATTAAGAATGGCAATGGGTTTCACTGAAAAGAGTGATGGGTTTGGAGTCAGAAGATAGGAGCTTGGAGTCCAGCCTGTATGGTCCTGGATTGGTTCCAACTCTAAAATTATCTGATTTAGAGGTGCTCTCAGGTCTCTTCCAGCCCTAATTCATTTTTATTTCTTCTATATAAATTATGCTTCTGAAGTGTTCCATCCTCATAAGACACAAGTGGAGGGTTGGTAGGGTAGGTATTCCTAATTTACAGAGGAAGAAAGTGAGATTCAGAGGTTAAATTTCATGCTGAAAGTCTTCAAGCCTAGGTCTTCTCAATCTAAGGTCTGTGGTTCACTATACCATTAATTTCTCTTTTTTTTCTTCAGTTACCTTTTTAAATGGATATCCTAGGAATTTTCTAAATAAGTGCAGAGAAACCAGATTCATTACTTATGAGTATTTGGACTTGCTTTCGGAATTATTTTTTATTTTTAAAGAAAACCAAATTAGAGAGGTAGTGGACAAAGTTGTGTAATGGATAGAGGGTCAACCTTGGAGTCAGGAAGAATTTGGTTTAAGCCAAGCCTCTGGCTGGGTGACCTGCACTGTAGAACAGGTGCCCATCTGCACTAGAGGAGGGAGTTTCCTCACAGGGACTTCCCTTCACCAATGAAATTACAGAAACACATAGATAAGCATATCTATAGCTTTGTCAGGACTTTAAAAAAAACATGATTTATTGTAGTTGGCACTTCTCTATGGTATCTTTAGAGGGAAAACCAGTCTTGCCAGTTGGGCCACTGGAAAATGAACAACTCCCATGTGGTTTCAGCAGAACTTGCCTGCTCAGAGAACTTGTGTCCAAATACTGCCTGTGGGTGTGTGGGTGATGGCATGTGGTTCCTCCCCCTTGCCTCCCCCTAGGCACTTCCCCATGCCTGAGTTTGACAACCTTCTACTCCAGGACTCTGCTCACTCTTGCTGTTGCCCCTCCATGGACTTATTTAGAATTTTAACCTCTGTTGGAAAATGGTCTAGTCATTATCATCAGGGATTCTCAGGATTCTCACTCAATCCTTTCCTGAATTTTTATTCTGGGACTTAAAATGAAAAGGAACTTTGAGATCCTCACATCTGGCCAGATCATTTTTATAGATAAGGCAACTGAGTCAGTTGAAGGGAGTGTCCTTATTCATGGAATCATAGATCTTTGCAATAAACTGTAAAGTATTTTATAATATAAATCTGTAGATGTATATATATATATATGTGTGTGTATGTATATATGCATATTATACACAGACATCTATGTATAAATGCATAACACATACACACACATACACATACACACACACACACATATAATATATAAACACTTGTATGTATATCCATACAAGTATATGGATAAATAAGTATATAATTCTTATTAGGAAGTATAGGCATACTTCAGAGATATTGAGATTTAGTTCTTAGCTACTGTAATAAAGTGAGTCACATGAAGTTTTTGGTTTCCTTCTACATATAAAAACTATGTTTACACTATACTGTCTATTAAAAATAGAATTGTATTATGCTTTTTAAAATTCCATTTTATAGCTCTCTCTCTCTCTCTCTCTCTCTCTCTCTATATATATATATATATATATATATATATATATCTGAATTTAAAAATACTTTATTCCTAAAAAAATGCTAGTTGTCCAAGTTTTCAGGATGTTATAATCTCTTTGCTCGTGGAGGGTCTGGCCTCCATGTGAATGTCTACTGAGGGATCAGGGTGGTGGTGGCTGAAGGTTGGAATGAAGGTGGTAATTTCTTAAAATAAGACAACAATGAAGTCTGCCGCATTGATTGACTCTTCCTTTCACTATTACATTTCAAGGCTATTCTAGAGTTATTAATTAACCTAGTTTCAATGTTGTTGAGTCTCAGTTATAGTGAGCCCTGGAGATGCAGAGAGATGGGGAATGGCAGACTGGTCAATGGAGCAGTCAGAACACACATACAACATTTATCTATTAGGTTCATTATCTTATGAGAGGGTGTGGAGCTTTGTGGGACCCCAGAACAATTACAATAGTAACATCAAAGATCACTGAACACAGATCATTACAGCTATAATAACAGTGAAACAGTTTGAAAGAATCACTGACATATTACATAAACACAGATATATATGATGTGAACTCATGCTATTGGAAAAATGTTACTCCTAGTCTTGCTTGAAGCAGAGTGACCAAAAACCTTCATTTTTTTTAAAGAAAAGATTTTATTTATTTTGAATTTTACAATTCTTCTCCTAATCTTTCTTCCCTCCGCTCAACCCCCACAGAAGGCAGTCTCTTAGTCTTTACATTGCAAAAACCTTCATTTTGAAAAGAAAAAAACCCACCCATTCTCCACCCCACACCATCTGTGAAGTACAATAAAGCCAAGCACAATACAAACAGGTATGCCTATAGAGGAATAAGGTTACTAGAGGAATTGTTTAATTCTATCTGTATTTCCAGTCCATAGCAGAGTACCTTGGCAAATAGTAAGCACTTAGCAAACATTTGTGGATTGATTGATTAACTCAGTTCAAAAGATCATCTTTGCCTGAAGCAGACAATTGATGGGGGGGGTAGGGATGGTGTTTTGTGGGCATCTTAGTAATGCCTTTAATTCTTTCTTCTCTTTTGTTCTCAGAGATGCTCCCTCTCCATTTGCTTTATTTTTTTTCCATTTGCTTTTGTAACAACAAGAATAAGACCACTCTCATTTAAATTGTGCTATAAGTGTTCCTTTGTCTGGTCATTTCACTTTCAGATATAAACAGTGCCTCCTCTCTTCCCTTTCTGGACATAGATGCTGCTTCAATCCACTCACCTTCCTTGGATGTCTTGAGTGAAGTTCTAGGCCTACAAGGTGATCTCTGCCTTTTAAGACTGACTTCTAAATAATTATGTTTATCCAAACCCTTGTTATTAATATTTAATATTTTTAAAGGCTAGACCTGCAAATAAAAAGTATTAAATGTATTTGAAATTTGCAAGGTAATCCATGGACCATCATATCCTTCCTCCCCCTCTCCCCCCAAGCTCAGTGTAAAGCCATTGAGAACAATAAAACCACAGAAGTCTGAAAGCTAGGAACAAAAAAAAAAGAACTTTTATTCATGTCTTGTTGGAAACTCTGAGAAAGGTCAGATCATTTTCCCCCTCATCAACCATCTTCATCAAAAAAATGCACAGCAGATACCATTGTTTGTCTTTTTTTAAAGTCTTAGCCTGGACCAGCCTTCTCTAAATGAAGTGGTAAAATTGTTATGCAATGCTAAGACCTCCAGCTTTTCTCTTCCAGATAGTATTTTTTTTTTGCCTCTGTAGGTCCCTGATAAATTATATTCTGTCTCCTTTCTCCCAGTCTTTCTTTCTACCCTCTCCTCCCCCAAACAAACAAGCAAAACAAAACAGACAAAGGCAAACCAAAACAAACAAACATTTATAACTGATGCTCCTAATCTTTTTTTTTGCTGTTGTTTGTTTCATGACCTGTTGGGCAGTCTTGCAAGCCTAGGCACTCTCTCAAAATAAAACAGACAAAAACAGATGGCTGTTTACATTCTTATTTAAGGAAATACTAAATTTCAATTAGAGGTAAGTGAAAATAAAGATCTATTTTTTTCTCACCCAAGTTCAAGGACACTTTAAGAACCCCTGATATAGACATAATCAAATTAAGAGTAGCCTTGAAGCAGAACCCCAAATCTTACAAAGGAAGATGTTGATATAGGAGAATTCACATGAGAGGACAAAGTGAAGGCCCATCTCTTTTCCTGGGTGATGAAGACTAGAATAGTTTTGTGTTGATTTTTAAGCATTTATACTTTTGGGCCTTCCTTTCCTCTATCCTTCCTTCCTTCCTTCCTTCCTTCCTTCCTTCCTTCCTTCCTTCCTTCCTTCCTCCCTTCCTTCCTTCCTCCCTCTCTCTCTGTCTCTGTTTCTCTCTCTTTGTTTCCTTATTTTTTCTTCTTTATTTTTAGCCTTTATAGCTGTATAACTATGGAGGGTAAGATAGGAGTTAAGATGGTAAATGTTGAGAATTATATATATATATATATATATATATATATATATATATATATTCTGAAAAGCTACCTGTTCATTTTTTTCAGCTAAGGAAACTGAGGAGACCTTAGAAGTCCTATAGCATAGTCGTCTCATTGTACATAATGAGCAAATCGGAGAAGTCATATATGTAGCAAATATTAGAGGAAAATTTGAACTCAGGTCCTTTGATTCCAGAAACAGTAAGTGTGGAGGAGTTGAGAAGGTGATGGAGACCCAGGATACCTGACCCATTGTGCTATAGGGTCTTGTCCATCATGCCTTCCAGTTCCCTGTCTAGAAGAATGCAGAGTAAGATTTTTGTGGCTCTCTATTTTTCTAGTCAGCACATTGTTGCAGATAGAAGACAAGATTTAAAACTAGAAGCCCTCTCCTAGGGTATGGTCCTGCTTCTTATTTGACCTTGAGGACCCCTAGGGAGAACATCTCTCTAAATCCCAGTTGCCTTGTCTGTAAAAAGAGAGGATGTTACCTGACCTAACACCCAGGTGGTTGAGAGAATTCCCCCTCTAGTTAATATGTGAGAAAATCCTTTGTAAAGTGATTTTATTTGCTCCTTTCTACTCTCCCTAGAAGAGTAGGACCAGAAGAAATTATTCTATTTCCCTTCTCTCTGTATTTTTGAACCTGTTAAAATGAAGTTAAAACATTTAGGTCAGATCTGAATGAGAAAAGAGAGCATAGAAAGGCTGCCTGGGAAAGTGGGGGTGACCAGAAGTGGTGGAAGTGGCAGTGGCAGGGATGCTTCCACTCCTTTAACTTGGGGCCAGGCCAAGATACTGAATTTTTAGGTGGGGATGCTGATAACTCTTAGAGAAGGATTTCCAGCTGGCTGGAACCTTAGAGATCTCTTATTTCAATCTCCTCTTTCAGATGAAGAAACTGAGGCCCAGAAAAGGGAAATGACTTGCCCATTTAGTTAAGAGGAGAGCTGGAATTCAAACACAGATTCTCTGTCTCCCAAGTCAATGTTCTTTCAACTCTACTATGCTCTTTTTAAAAAGAAAAAGGTTTTACTGGAGTCATCTGCTTATTATATAATCATTTCTAGATATGGTTCCATAAATGGTGGCAATAGCAGAGGAGAGAAGAATAATATATTTTTTTCTCTCCTTCCCCTTTTCACCATCCATCTATCTAGATATCTACCTATCATCAATACAATACATTTTGAAGAAGTTGAGTGACTTGCCTAGGGTCATTTGAGGCTGGATTTGAACCCAGGTCTTCCTAACTTTCGACCCAGCAACTCTACCTGTTAAGCCACCCCACTGCCTCTATAGATGATAAATTGATAATCCTATGCATCATAAAAAGTCCCTTCTTTTCTTAGCCCCAGAAACAGAATCAGAAGAGACTTTAATCATACAGTTGATCCTCTTTCCTTAAGTCCTCTCTCTACCCACCCATCTCCCATGTATTTTTTATATCAGCCTAAATTAAACTCTTCTTTACCAAACACATTTCATATGGAATTTCCCATTTCTTTATTTTTGCCTGAAACTTTACCCTCCCCCCTCCAACTCTTTTATTTACTCTCCATATTTCATTATGTATTTTATTTTGTGTGTAGATATGCCTTTGTTAAAGTCATCCACCAGTGACTCTGATGTTGCAGGGTTAGTGAACCAGTATCTCAAAGGCTATGCCAGCAGAGAATCGGCTCAGATTGGTCATTGGTCCCTCCCAACTGAGGAAGCTTTGAATTGGGGTATATGATCAAAACAGGAATAAATAGGGCAACTGAGATTTTTGTTCTAGAATGCTGATATCTGAGGAGGGGGCATACTTCCTTGACCCTGTGGTCATCCACAGACTGCCATGTTTCACAGTTTTGTCCTCCTGGTCTTCTACTTTTTTTAATTTTATTTATTTAATGAGGTTTAATAAGGTTTAAGTGATTTGCCCAAGGTCATACAATTAGGTTATTATGAAGTATCTGAGGTTGGATTTGAACTCAGGTTTTCTTGGCTCCAGGACCTATGCTCTATCTACTGCACCACCTAGCTGCCCCCACCCCCAGTCTTCTACTTCTAAGGCTTCATTATCCACATCTGCCCCAGGCTGCTTCTCTCATCATAGTTCTAGGGGTTCTTCCTTTCCCAGAGCCTGCCTTACTCTCCCAAGCCCCACAAATCCAAGCCCAAGGCTCTGGGAGATAGCTACCCTTCTCTTTTCAAGATGGATTATCCTTTATTCCACTTTGATGATTCTCCTCCTGCAGCAATCTTTACTCCTAGATCCCCACAATGACCCACACATAGTAGGTGTTTAACATGTTTGTTGATTGATTGACAAAAAATATTTTCATAACAAAAAGACTCTTCAAAGGAGGAATATTTAGCCAGATTACTAGTTATATTTTATTATAGAGTAGGACCATTTGAAATAAAGCAGGTGGTGATGACCCAGAGGCAAGGACTCCTGGTTTTGGTTTTTTTTCTTAAAAGGTCATCATATGATAAGCAACAAGATTAGTTGATGGCCAACCATTGGCTTTTAGGTTGCAGAGAAAAATATTCAACCCATAGGGAGGGTTTGAGGTCTGGGATGTGGTCAGTGGCCCCATGTCTGAGTCATACACTAGGGCTATGTGCTAGCCATAACTGGGCAGTGACTCAGGGACAGCTGAGAGGGGGTGACTCTGGTGCTAAAAAGGACCCAAGTCTCCCAGTCATATAAGCAAGCCATAATCATCTTTCGCTCCTATCTCATCAGCAAGGCCTTATGTGGGACTGGGAGACTGCCTGTCTCACCCTGTTGGCAGATACACATATCAAGTTGCTTTTGTTGACCTTTGGCCATGTTCGAAAACTATCCCCTGTGGATTACTATCTCCCAGAACCACAGAGAGTCCTTGGAACTAGATTTTTATCACCAATTTGTAGTATGGAAAAAATATATTTACTAATGGAGTCAGAAGGGTAGCTCTTCTAGGTAGATCCTCTAATCCAGTGCTATCATTATATTCATAAAGACCTGGAGTGGGTAGTGACTTATCTAAGTTTGTTCAGTCGTCTTACTCTTTGTGACCCCATTTGGGATTTTCTTAACAAATATACTAGAGTGGTTTGCCATTTCCTTCTCCAGCTCATTTTACAGGTGAGGAAACTGAGGCAAACAGGGTAAATGACTTACCTGAGTGACATGGCTAGAGAGCATCTGGGGTCGAATGTGAACTCAGATCTGGTGCTCTGTTCACCATGATGCCACTGAGCTGTCCCTGCCTAATGTTACATCAGTACAATTCAAATTCATGATTCCTTGGTTCTAATTCTAGTGCCATTTTACTATATCCCTCTCAATTCCCTTGCATTTAATTCTTTCTCCTTTCCAGATAAGCATCATTGTTAGCAGTTTCCAATGGGATCACCTCCCCTCCTTTCCCATTCATCCCCTCCACCACCACCACTACAATGAACTCCTCACCTTCACTTACTGAAATCCTGTTTCCCTTCAGAGTTGAATTAGATGATACTACCTTAAAGATTCCTTGCCCAATGTCACAAAGACCTGAATTACAGATATGGGGTTTCAATTTAGGTTTTTGCTAACTTCAGAGGCAGCATTATTTCCTTCCATTACTTCATGTTGAAGTTGGAAGACACCTGGGTTCAAGTCCCTTCTTGATTTGCCTTGTGACTTTGAGCAAGCTGCCTAAATTTTCTTTGCCCTCTTTCCCAAGCATCAATGGGAGACAATAATATTATATTATCTACCTTTCACTTCATAAGATTGTGGCAAACAAAGCACTTTGTAAAAGTGAATGCTGTATTATGTTACTTTTTAAAATTTCTTTTATATTTTTTCTTTCTTTCTCATGATTACTTTTCCCCTTAGTTCTGGTTCCTCTTTTGCAACATGACTAAAATGGAAAGATGTTAACCACAATTGTTCATATACAATCCATATTAGATTGTTCACTGCTGTGGGGAAGGAGGAGGAAAGACAGTAGTAGAAAAATGTGGAACTCAAAAGCTTGCAAAAAGATAAATGTGGAAGACTTTTTTCATGTAATTAGAAAAAATGTGGATATTATCTTTGTATATAATTAGAAAAAAATTAAATTCAATTAAAAAAAGTGAATGGTGGAAGCTGTTTACAAATAGCTTTTATTTTTTTTCTCAAAATAACTCTGTGAGGTAGATAAAGTAAGTATTCTTAGACTCACTTTATAGGTGATAAAACTGAGGTCCACCATGATCACATAGCTAGTAATCATTAAATATTAGTCCAGTCCCATCCCTCCTGCTCAGCTCTGGGAAACCTTACCTGCTTTCTTATTGTTCTTCATGATTGAGGTCTACTACTACATTTTGGGCCATTGTCAGTCATTTTGATCTATGTCTTGCCACTGAACTTCATTGATTCTGGAATGAGGCTAATAATTTTGCACAGCTCTGCCTCACTTAAATCCAATTCATGTACAAGTTAAGACATCACCCTCCTGGTGTCATTCATCCTCTTCTAGAATGAAGGATGACCACCAATTGTTCTTCATATAAGACATTCAATCTTCCATCTATCTCCATGCCTTTGTCCTGCTTCCTCCCCCTCCTATACTTGGTTTTATATTTTTCCATTTTATTTTCTCTATATTTTGAACTTAGCAAATACAAAATAAAATTTTACACAAACATTGTATAGCAATACACCATGCAGAGCAGAAATTTTCTGGCATTAAATGGAGATTGCACATAAAACTATAAGTCTCTATTATTTAGATCTTTCTTTGTTTAAAAAATGTAATGGGGTGGCTAGGTGGCGTAGTGGATAAAGCATGGGACGTGGAGTCAGGAGTACCTGGGTTCAAATCTGATCTTAGACACTACATAATTACCTAGCTGTGTGGCCTTGGGCAAGCCACTTAACCCCATTTGCCTTGCAAAAACCTAAAAAGAAAATGTAATAAATTTAGCATGTAAGCTTTTAAAATTTCTCTTCTTGTCTGCTCTAGTTTCTCTTCTTTCTTTTTAGAGGAGGAAAGGGGTGGGGAATCCTAACCCTAGTTTCCTCTTTCATAAAAAGAAAAGAAAGTAAATAAGGCTTTTGTAACAATCAAAGACAGTCAGTTTCTATACTGGCCATGTCCAAGAATGGATGTAGATCTCATTGAGCATCTTGAGTCCATTGATTCTCTATAAGGAGCTGATCCCTTGCTTTGAATGCTCTCCCCCCACCCTTGCCTCCTTATCACAAAGCCCTAGAATCTGGATTTTCTTTCAAATCTTATTTCAGGAGACATGAAGTCTTTCTTGATTCCCCACCCCCCCATTGCCAGGCCATCCCCCATGAATTATTTTGCATTTGCCTTATATATACCTAAAATGTCTAAGTTTTCCTCTGGCTGAATTCTTAGCTACTGATGGCAAAGACAGTTTCATTCTTGTTTGATGTATCTTCACCAGAATGGTCAATACTGTAGAAGACCTTTAAGTGATGCTTCTTAATTGAATGATTGAGGTCTTGTGACTTTTTTTTCCCCCCAGTGTTTCAGCTTGCCTTCCAACATAAATAGCAACATACCACAGATTGTGGAATTTTCTTGCATTAAAAATACATGCATTCATAAAAATTGATATTACAAAGAATTCATTCTTGCATATTGTGCCCCAGGCAGCTGCATACCTTCCTTTGCTTATCCTTCCTTCCTTTTGTCCTGGATGCTTATTTTAATTTGATTTCGTCTGTGTATATGTGTGTGTGTTTGTGTGTGTGTGTGTGTGTGTGTGTGTGTGTGTGTGTGTGTGTATGTGTGTGTATGTGCGTGGGGTGGGAGGATACATAGGAGAAGCTCCCTCAATGAATTCCTCCCCCACTAAAGATGGTCCCAGGTCATGAAGCTACCTGGGGGTGATCCAGGGTGGAGGCATGGGAAAGAGTATAGATACATTTAGGAGGGTACCTCAGAGAGAATTAAAATTGTGTGCAGAAAGCAATAGGTATGGTGTGGTGGTGTGGTTAGGAATGGAGAAAAGTAGAGAACATGACAAAATTTTCACCATCAAGAACAGGACAGGGGCGGCTAGGTGGTGCAGTGGATAAAGCACCAGCCCTGGAGTCAGGAGTACCTGGGTTCAAATCCGGTCTCAGACACTTAATAATTACCTAGCTGTGTGGCCTTGGGCAAGCCACTTAACCCCATTTGCTTTACAAAAAACAAAACCTAAAAAAAAAGAATAGGACAGTTATAGTGGGAAAAGTCTGGGCTCTGGAGACAGGAGATTGAAGTTTGAATTTGGACACTGATTATTTCTAACCTGTCTACTTTCACCATGCAGTGCCTCAGCTTCCTCCTTTGTAAAATGAGAGGTTAATACTAGGTGATTTTTTAAATTCATAGTAATTAGATTTGGAAGTGACCTTTAATATCTTCTAGTCCTATCCCTTCATTTTAGAGAGAAGAAAATGAAAGCTTAAAAAAATCTATGTGATCAAATGTTACATAAATAGTATCAGAACCATGATTGAGACCCAGTTAGGTCTCTTTTCATGCCATCATACTATACTCTTTGTGTGTGTGTGTGTGTGTGTGTGTGTGTGTGTGTGTGTGTGTGTGTGTTTCCCTGCCCTTTTAAACCTTTTGCTAAGAACACAGAAGGCAACATTTGCAACCTGGCCAGCATTGGAGCCAGTTGGTGTTGGTGGAATGCAGATATTCTGCAGCCAGACCAATCTTCTTCTCCATGATAGTGGGAGCCATTGTTTGCTTCCATGATGGGGAGCCATTGACTCCTTCCTAATATGTGGCGAACATCTCTTGGTGGTTCCATGGAAGGGATGGGGTACTCATTTAGGAATTTATGTACTTAGGACCCATTTATTTCCAGAACAAATAAAAAGTTATGAGTATTGGCAGGAAAACTATCAGGAAAGGAAAAAAAAAATATCCTTCCATTTTAATACTTTGTTCCAGGCAAGGAATGGAAGTTTAGCAGCAACGATGGCCTTTGTCCTGGGTTGACCTGACTGAAAGGAGGCATGTGATATTTAGAATTCTGGAAATCATGATGATTAAAGGCCTTATAGTTCCTTTGGGGGAAAAGAGGGCCATGATTAGTTAGTATATTGTACTGTTTCTATTTTTTCTTTCTCTTGCATTCTTTATCACAAGGGAAGGATTACTGGCCAAGGTTGACCAGAAAAGTGGGTGACCTCTATAAAAGCTTAAAAAAAGCTAACAATGACACATATATTGGTGTCCTGGCCAAACTATAATCTGGGGGATTACAGGGGAGCACAGTGAATTCATTTCTGTACATTCAGCTCCATGATATTCCTATAAGCTTTTTAGCATTATTACAGATTTTTCCATTTATATTCTTTTAAGTAAAATAATGTAAGCAGTATTATTCCTATTTTTCAAAGGAGGAAACTGAGGTTAAGGAAATTTAAATGAGTGTCTTCAGGTTCTGCACCTAGGATTTATATACCAGAGTCAGGATTCAAACTCAGGTCTCCTGACTTCATGTTCTGTGATCTTCCATAAATCTCCACTGCCTTGTCTGTGGTCCACTTTTCTTACAACCACTCACCACACCTGCCTCCCATGTGTTAGGTAGATCCTTTGGAATTTCTGCAAGAATCCTACAGGATGGTATGGCTAGACTTCTCTGGTGGGAGAATGGGTCCACACCCATGAGATCATGGGTTCAGCAAAGTATGAAATACTCCACCCCAGAAGCAAGGGTATTTTAGTCACTGGGCACTCCTGTCTCCTTCTTAATGATTATTAAAGAATTGAATTATCCAGACCTGAAATGGAACTTAATTATCTAATAGAACCTCTTCATTTTACACAGGAAGAAACTGAGGATCAGAGGGTTAAGTGATTTGCAAAAGATTATATGATTAGTGACAGACCTGGTATTTGAACTCACATCTCAAGACTTGTATTGCTGTTTATATTGTACATACTGTCAAGGTCAGAAATCATACTTACTGTCTAAGAAACAGCTAAGAAATAAAGTTCTTTCCCCTTAAACATCATAGGATAATAGAAATCCCAAATAAGAAAGTTCTAAAAAGGAGTCAATTTAGAGTCTGTGAATTTATATTTATATGTACATATAAATATATTTCAATGTAGCTGATTTCCTTTACAATTCTATATTTATTTTACATATTTTAAAAACATCTCTAGGCTAGGGAAAAGGGAAGAATAAAAGGAAAACAAGAAAAAAGAAATCTACATGATGATTATTATATATTTAAAAGGAACAGCACATTGTACATAATAGATGTGCAGTTTCATGTGCAATCATCTTTTGTATTATTCTATGTTATGGAAATGCTTGTTTTATTCCCTAAAATAAAAATAAAATAAATAAATGTGGGGGGAGAAAAGATCATTATTCTCACAAAAGGTCTATCTATAGGCTTCACCAGGCAACCCAAGGGGACTGAAGAAAAGTTAAATGCACACCTAGTCTAAAGCATACCAGGAATGTGTGATCTATGTAACTGGACACACAGATAAAAATGAAATTTCCCCGAGTTAAGCCCATAGATGAGATGGGTAGATTCTTTGCGGGTTAAACGAGTCATCCCCCAAGGAAGCATCATAAAAACATGACTGAGTCTGATCTGTAGAGATCACAGGCTTTACAAGTGGCATGAACAGAGCAGGCCCCAGCCTAGGGGCCAGGAACCTTAGATGGCACACCACACCGTGACTCACTGTGAAATAGGAGACAAGTCACTTGATGCCTCTGTCCGATCTCAGTTTCACTGCCTGTAAAATAGGGCTCATGATGCCCTTGTTACTTAATCCCTCAGAGCTGTGAGTCACAATTGTGCCTATCATAGACCTTAAATATTCATAGCTCCTTGGCATCTTCAAAGCCTTTTCCTTTGAATCAGTTCTTTATACCATTCCCATAGATAGGACCAGGAAAATGTCACTATCTCAATTCTATAGATGTCAACCAAGGAAATACTCAGGAGAAGAATTTGACCATAATTGACTCTCAGACCAGGAGTACTTCCAGTTTAGAATACTTTTTCTTAAGAGCAGGCTTTCTGAACTTACTAAAAATATAGATTTTCTAAGTTGGAAAGAGTTTTAGACTTTACCCCTCAAAGCCTCTCTTCTAGTTGATAAATCAGTCAGTGTTGATTAAGCACTAATACTTAATCCACGAACTGTGCAAAGTGTTGGAAATAAAGATATGAGCGGAAATAAAGTCAATCCCTGCTCTCAATGAACTTACTTTCTAATGTGGGAAGGTAACACATAAATGGGAGATGAGGAGGGAGAGAGAGAGGGAGATGAAGGTATGTAGTGAATGGTGGAAGAAATCTGAAGAGTTGGGAGTTTCAGTCTAGAAGAGGGAAGGGATAAAGACATGGTTGTTATGGGCATCCTCCTTAAATGGAGGTTCTAGGCAATCAGATGGAGAAACCACAGAGGATTATAGCATTCCAGAGAGGAAATAGGGAAGGAGGGGAGTTATTGTCTGTTTGAGCCCTTTCAGTGACTGGGAGCTTACTACCTCCCCCAGGTAGCCTACGTCATTCTTGGACAATTCTTAAGTATTACAAAATTCTTTCTGATAAGAAACCAAAATTTTCTATCTCTTGGTTCTTATTTTCTCTTTTGGAACAAAATCAAACAAATCTAATCCCTCATTCAAATATATCATTCAAAAGAAACATTAAAAAATTTTGTTTTTTTCATCGCCTTCATTTCCAGATATTTCCTACCCCCATCTCTTGTCAGAGAGTCATCCCTAGTAACAAAGAATAAAAAAGGGAGAAGGGGGTGGGAAGCAGTTCTGCAAAACTAACCAATGTATTGAATAAACCTGACAGAGGCATATGCATTGTTCCCTCTGCAAAGAAGGAAAGGAGGTGCATTTTCTCTTCTCTTTGGGGGGCCAAGCTTGATCAATATAATTACACAGCACTCAGGTTCATTTTTAAAAGCTTCCATTTTTCGAAGCACTTATTGTGTGGTAGGCCCAGTATTACCCACTGGGGATACACAGATGAAAAATGACATATTTTCTTCTCTCAAGTACCTTACAATTTAATACAGCAAGGGAGGGGAGCAAGCATATACATAAACATGTGTAATATAGTTTAGAATGTGATCAAGGGGAAAGAGGGATCCTATGGAAGTCTTCTGAGGAAAATTTAAGGAAGAGTTTCCTATTCACTGCCAAGAATAAGGAAAATTTCATGAAATAAGAGGCTGATGACCTGAGCTTTGAATACAGAGGTGTTTAACAGGCCCCCAGATGTGGAAGGAGTGTGTTCCAGACATGGAAAATGATCTAGGAGAATGCACAGAGGTGAGAGTGTAGGATAAAAATGAGAAAGGGCATTGATTGGAAATATAATGAGTGGGAACCAGATTGTTGAGTACCTTTGAATGGATGAGAGCATTTATTGGGCTCTTGCTATGGGGCCAACCACTAGAGAAACAAATTGAAAAAAGGAGACGGATCTAGTCACAAGAAACTCTCATACTAATAGGGGAGACAACACATAGAGGAGGTTTCATCAGCAAATTAGATGGTGATATTATATTAGTGTAATTTTCATGGATAAATATAACACCTTATTGTGATATTAAGCATTCATTAGTGCCAAGGATTTTGGCGTCAAGTTTCTACTATTTTCTGGGTCTTCTTCAGAGGAGACTGGAGATTTATGCAATACTTCAGAGATAATTGATAGTCAAGTCTCCACAAGGGTTGCCTCATAGGTGATGGTTGGCCTTGGGGGTGAAAATAGAAAAATCAGCCTGGAAGCAGCATCATTAGTCTGGGAGGCATTGCAATTCCTGGACTCTTGGGTAGAGGGTCCTGGGTTGCCTACAATGGGATCAGAGGGCAGGTGGTTCTTAAGGTGGTGTCATCAAGATGGTACAGTGGGTATACTACTGAATTTGCATTCAGGAAGATTCATTCTTGAGTTCAAATTTATTGAATTCTAAATTGATTCAAAGTATTGTGGTTGGCACTGGAGATAACAGGGTGAAAAATGACTGTTCATGCAATCAGGAAGTATATATTTTAACATAAAAATATGAGCAGGCCATCTATATCTTTAACCTAGAATGGGAGATTAATAAATGCTTATTGAATTGAAATGAATTCAAAATATAAAGTTGAACCAAACATGATCCAAGACAGAATCATAAGGAATTTCATTAGTGACCTCCTTGTAGGTTTTTTTGATTCATTGATTCGACCAATTTCAAATCCACCTAACTATTCTAAAATTCATCCTGCATCTTTCCATCTTGAAGGACTTCAGGCATGATATGTCTACAGCATTCTTCTGATTTACTAATTTAATAATCCCAATTTGAAAGGAAATCAGGTTAGTCTGTCATGTTTTCTTCTTGATGAAACCATACTGACTCCTAGTACAGTGGATAGGGTGACAGACCTGGTCAGGAAGAGTCATTTTCCTAAGTTCAAATCCAGTCTCAGATATGTACTAACTGTGTGACTCTGGGCAAGTCACTTAATCCTTTCTGCCTCAGGTTCCTCATCTGTAAAAATGATTTGGAGAAGAAAATGGCAAACCATTCCAGTATTTCTGCCAAGAAAACCCCAAACCTCAGAGTCAGACATGATTGAAACAACTGAACAGCAACAACTGCACCACCTAGCTGCCCTGGGAACATAACATCTTAAAGATTTCAGAACATTTAAATGACCTTTCCCACTTCCCCCTCTGCCCCAATTCATAGAGCCAGTTAGTGACAGAGCCAAGACTAGAAAATAATTCAATTCTCTTTTTTTTCTAATTCAGAGGAATTCTTTCCACTTCACCCCTTTTTTCCCTAGAGAAGTTTCTCCTATTGCTAAATATTCATTTTTCTTCCTTGTATTATTTCCCTTGTCATATGCACCTGTACCACATTGAAAAAAAATAACCCTCTCCTATTTACACCTTTCAAATATTTGTGGACTGTTATACTTTGCATTTTTTTTGTCACTTAGCCAAGTTACACATTTTGGCTCCTTTAATCTTTCCTCTTAAGTAAATCTCTTCATTCTCTTAATAACTTTGGACTGGATTCAATTTGCCTTGAGTGAAACTTGCTTCTACTTTTTTGCCTCTCTTAATTCAATATAGCCCCCCCCCCAAAAAATTCAACAGCCATCATTTTGAGTAATCCCAGCCAAGTAGTAGAGAAGATTATCATTGTGCCTCCTTACAGTATTTTCCCTAATGCTGCAGTTAAAAATCTTGATACTTTTACTTGCCTATTTTTTAACCTTAAATGGCTTCCCATTGCCTTAACAAAATTCAGATTCTTTAACTTGGCCTTCAATTTCAGCTGTCTTTTCAGGCTTTTCTCACAAGCTTCCTTTTCATTTATTCTGCAATTCATCTAAAAAAAAAAGAAATAAAGTCAATTCATAGAGGCACAGATTTTAAGAATTTGAAAGGGGCTCCATGACTATCTCTCCCAAGTCAGAGCCTCTAAGTACAATATACTAAATACATGAGATGATCACTTCCTTACTCAATTTAGTTGAGTTCAGTAATCTTATAGGAAAATTCAATGACAAATCCTAGGTGCCGAGACTATAAGAGCAAAAAATATACAATACAGTTATTGATCTTAGAGAGTTTTGTGCTTGTTAGGGAGCATACAAAATACCCTGAAATAATTCATCCTGTTCAGTTTGGGGCAACTCAAAGAAGATGTCCCAAAGGCATTTCAAATGCAACCTGTGCAAAATAGTCAATAGCTCATTATCTTTTTCCTACATCCTCTCCTAGTTCCAACTTTTCTCTTGTTGTCAAGGTTACTGTTTTCCTCTGAGTTACCTATATTCACCACCTTTGATGAGCCCTCATATTCACCCACCATAGTCAATCCTTTGCCAAATCTTACATATCTCTCTTTTAAGTCCCTCTTTCTCGACTTATACAACCATTCCCCAAAATATAGGTTCTCATTCCCTTCAGACTACTACTAAAGTCTTTTCATTGGTCTCTTTGCCTCAAATATCTTTCCATTCATTGCTATACTGAGTTCAGAAAGAAACTAGATGGTATAATAGATAAAATATTCAGCTTATTATCAGGAAGAGTTGAATTCAAATCCTGCCTCAAATGCCCACTACCTGTGTGATCCTGGGCAAGTTCCTTAATCTCATTCATCTCAATTTCCTTTTCTATAAAATACTATTAACAATAATGCTTAATTTCAGGGTTGTTGTGAGAAACAAAAGAGATAAATATCTAAAGTATTTTGAGAACCTTAGAAAGATAAATGTGAGCTATTGTAGTCAAGGAGAGGAAAAACTGGCAAATGGGCACTGATTTGGGGAATTAGGAGGTGAATGACATTTTTAGGAAAGTGATGGAGTTGGAAGCCACATTTCAATGGGTTCAGGAGTGACTATCTCATTCTTTCCTTTCCCATTGCATTTGTTCTGCTTGGTACCTACATGGGAAGTGTCTATTTCCTTCCCTTAGCATCATCTGCCTTTTGAATTCTTAATGATCTCTCAAAACACAATTCCAAAATTCTGTTCCATGAAGTCTTTGATCTCTCCAGAAGAAAATAATTCTCTTTTGTGAGTTTCACAACCCTTTGCAACTCTCTTATCTACTTAATAAACTCCAGTCAAATTGTTTTTGTAAATTCTAGTTCTTTCCTATTAGCCTCTAAATGTTTTGAAAACAGAGGTGAAGTCTTAATTTATGCCTGTATTTCCCACAGCTTCTAGAATAATAACTTGAATATATGCTTTTTTCCCCCTATGCAGTTTCCCTTATTGTAAAAATTCTGATGCATCTTAGTTTAACCAAGAAGGGACATAAATTTGAATCTAGCTTCTGACATTTATCAGATGTGGGATCCTGGGGGTAATCACTTGCTTTTCATTTGTATAAAGTGAGGGTGATAATACTTGTATGACTTATCTTACAATGTAATTGTTGTTAATTAACTACTTTGTTAACCTTAGAGGCACTAAATGGGAATTTTTATTAAAGGGGTTAGATTTTCAATAGATTCTTATGTAATGGGATAATTTGCTAATGGGACAAGAAGTAGGACTGCAACCCAGGCAACGTGTTACTAATAGTGGGAATTTGAGGTCTGGGAGGAGTAGGAAATTTAACATTGGCAGGTCAGTGGGTGACCTATTTGGGGGATGGCTGGGTTTTGAGACATCTCTCCAATCATATAATCATTAGTGCCTACCTCCTTTTAGCACTTGCCTCTCCCTTGGGGATAGTCCCTCCTACCACTAGCATCTGGTACTGCTGTGTGACCTGCTTTCACATCCTTTTCCAGATCTTTCCCTTCCCTAAGATCATGAGATCATGGCATTTGTCCCCACCCTTTACACAAACAAAACCCATCACGTTAGGTAGAGTGGGTCTCATGAGTAGGCAAAATAGGTGGGTGTCTACACAGCTGGTTCAGAGTCTGTTTTGGGCAGGGTTTTTTCCAAAGTATAATATGGCAACTCATAATTGCATAGCATTTTACAGTTCATAAAGTGATTTCCTCATAGTAAACCTGTTTCCTCAAAATTATAGGTATTTTGGTGGTCATTTTACAAATGAGGAAAACAGTCACAGGAAACTTTACTTGACTTACTCAATGTAACATAATCAGTAAATATTAGAGATAACATTTGAAATCCTGGTATCCTGATTTTATATCCATCATTGTTTCCATGAGATTTTCAGACTCATTTTCTGTCAGTCCGCCATTTTGATTTCATGTTTTTTGAGTTGGTATTCTGTATAGTTTCAGAAGAATAGAAAGTCAGATATCTTTGGAATGAGTTCTCAAAAGTAAATACTTTCATTATCAATGTAACACCTTAAAAGAGATTAGTTGGCTGAGAGCATGTTCGTGTCCTGAAAGATCTTATGTGGAGTGAAGCCATGGAGCCCAGAGGAAGAAAGGCCATTGATAAGGGAGGTATGACTTTGCTGGCACATTGTGTGTGTGTGTGTGTGTGTGTGTGTGTGTGTGTGTGGTGTCCTTGTGTATGTATGTATGTAGGTATGTTTGTGTCTGTGTATATATTTGTATGTTTATGTTTGTTTGGAGTATGGATATGATTTCCTTGTTGTAAAGAACTTCCAATGAAGAATATCACTGCACCAATGCAAATCAGTCCTTCTAAAATTAGAAGTCTTGGGAGACTGAGCTATTGAGAGTTAAAGGAACTTTTGACCTGAGCCCTAGAGCCAATACATTCCCTGACTAGGGCACCAGATCTCATTCTGCTAGGTTAAATCTCCTCTTTTCAACATTACAAAACTTAATTCCTTGCCTGTGGTTGATGCTTAGTAAATGGTTGAAGTTTTTTTTTCTTCAGTTAATAGCATTTTATTTTTTTATAATTACAAGTAAAACTAGTTTTCATTATTCATTTTTGTAAGATTTTTGAGCTTCACATTTTTCTCCCTTCTTCCCTTATCTCCCTCCTCTCTAAGACAACACATCTTATCTAATATAGGTTATACATGAACAATCATTTTAAATATGTTTACATATTAATCATGTTGTGAAAGAAGAATCAGAGCAAAAGGAAAAAAAAAACATGAGAAAGAAAAGAATAACAAAAAAATTTAAAACAGTGAAAGTTGTATGCTTTAGTCTGCATTCAGATGCCCATAGTATTTGTTCTGGCTATGTAAGGCATTTTCCATCCTAAGACTTTTGTAATTGTCTTTGATCACGGATTACTAAGGAGCTAAGTCCATCAGAGTTAATCATCACACAGTGTTATTAATGTGTGCAATGTTCTCTTGACTCTGTTCATTTCACTCAGCATCAGTTCATGTAAGTCTTTCCAGGTTTTTTTGAAGTTATCCTGCTCATGATTTCTTCCGAACAATAGTACTCCATTACATTCATATACCACAACTTTCTCAGTAATCCCTCAATTTTCAACTCTCTGTCACCACAAAAAGAGCTACTATAAATATTTTCATACCTGTGAATCCTTTCCCATTTTTTTATGATTTCTTTGGGAAACAGACCTAGTAGTGATATTACTGGATCAAAGGATATGCACAGTTTTATTGCCCATTGGGCATGGTTCCAAATTGTTCTCCAGAATCAATGGGTAAGTTCACAACTCCACCAATTAGTGTCCCAGTTTTTCCACATCCTTCCAACATTTATCATTTTCCTTTTCTTTCATATTTGACAATCTGATAGGTATGAGGTAGAACCTCAGAGGTGCTTTTATTTGCATTTTTCTAAATCTAATCAATAGTTATTTAGAGCATTTTTTATATGATTAGAGCTAGATTTAATTTCTTTATCTGAAAACCACTTGTTTATATCCTTTGACCATTTATCAATTGGGTAACAACTTCTTTAATACATGTTTATTGATCCTTTCTCATTCCATTGATGCAGGACTACCTGAAAGAATCTCAGAACTGCCCTAAGGAAACTGAGGTCTTGTTTTCCTTCTCTTAGGCAACTAAGGTGACATAATGGATAAGAGTGCAGGATTTGAAATCAGGAAGACCTGAGTTCAAATTCAACCTCAGACACTTCCAAGCTGTGTGTCCCTGGGCAAATCATTTAAACCTCTATCTGCCCCAGTTTCCTTAATTATAAAATAAGGATAATAATAGTATTTACTTCACATGAAAATAAAATAAGATAATATTTCAAAAGTGCTTCATATGTGTCTGACATATGGGCATTGTTTCATAAATACTTTTTTCTTCCTTTTTTTCTTTCCTCCAGATGTCTCTCATATTCACTATTGGTAATAATCTCAAGCAATATTTTGTCTAATATTCTAGGCATCTATTTTTTTAAAGTAATAGAGTAGTTTGAGACCATAAATTTCCTTAATAATTTAAAAGTTATTTAAAACAAAACTTAAAAGTTATGCCACTTAGCAATTCTGGTCAATACAATAATCCAAGAACAACTGCAAGGGACTCATGTTGAAAAGCACTCTCTCCCTTTAGAAAGAGAAATGATAGATTCTGAATGCAAATGGAAGCTTATTTTTTCTTTTCCCCTCAAACAGGGTTAATGTGGAAATATGTTTTACATGATTTCATATAATGGGTATCATATTTCTCCCATTCTCAATGAGTAGAAGAAGAGTGGAGGAGGGAGAGAATTTGAAACTGAGATAAAATAAAATTTTAAAAAAGTTAAGTCACTGGAACAACTGATATGATTTTTTTCTTGGTATTGCTTTATATTTCTGGTCTATTTGTAATTTTATTTTTTTTCCTCAAGGAAGGGTTGGAAGGTCTTTCTTTGTTTCCACCATTTTAGAACATTTGGCGACCTGTTCATTCCCCACCCTACCCCCTCCATTTCTGTCTTGTATAAGACAGACACACCTCAGTGTGACCTACAATTTTATTCTTGGTTTTATTCATTTCTATCTTCCCTGCTTTACCCCCTTCCCACCCACTCCCCATCCAATGCTATCCCTGGGATCACAGGAACAAGAATCACCCATGACTACAGGACAAGGAAGGCTTGCATGCTATGTGATTGGAACTACTGCTAATAGTAACCATTCATATTTATTCTCTCAAAATGTAACAACTTTGAAACAACCCTGTGAGTTTAGTAGGACTGCTATTATTTCTTTGACTATTTTTGCAGAAGATGAACAGAATCTGGGAAGAATGACTCATCCTTTATCCCATAGCTAAAAAAGTGTCTGAGTCTGGATTCTAATCCAGTTCTGTGGACTGCCAGTCCGAGGATCCATACATCCCAATGCCAAGGCCCGATCATAGATCTCATTGAGGTATCCAAGAAGAACTTATGACCAAGATGATTCTTCCAAAGCTCAGCAATGAATTACCATTTTAACAACTCTTTTGGTGGGGGTGGGGAGGAAGAAGAGGAAGCTCCTCCTGACTTCTCAAAACAAGAAGTATAGTGGTTTGGAAAGGTTCTCACCAGATGCTTTTGGAAAGCTTTAAGAAGATATACCTGGGTGGGTGGGGGGGGGGAAGGAAAGGGGCAGGAACTCACCCCCAAACAGTCATGATTTTAAAGGAAGCTGCCAAGGACATATAAATAGCAGTTACCAAGATGTCAAATATAAAGCATTATTTAGGGAGAGACAAACAATTGTGAATTAGGAGTTAATTGCTTTTTGGAAATGCTAAAACCCTTTGATGAAGAGAGAGCTGGCTGATCATACAAATTAGTAGCTTCGTTCACCTGCTTTGTGCACTTGGAATCCTGATAATAGAAGGAAGGAGGAATTGACTCTTTTGTCACCACAGGTGAGAGCCCCAGTCAGGTGTGGAATAAAAAAGGCCAATGGTCACCAGGAGATATAGGAGAGCTCTCTAAAAAGAGACAACTTGGGGAATAGGGAATTTTCCTGGTTGTTTTCTCCTTGTAAATTCCTGTATCTTCTGTCCCTACCTCTGGGTTTCTTTAAGTGAAGGTCTCAGAAGCAGGGTCAAAGTCAAACTCATCTCTAGAGAATATAATTGGAGCCAATTGAATTTATGATTGCATCCTCTTACTTCCATTTACTCCATCTATTTTTTAAACAGGTAAATTCAGGTTCAGTGGAAGAGAACAAGGTTAAAGAGGAAGGTAAGAAGGAGAACTTTTATCATACAAGGGCAGAGTAAAGCATATATATAGAAGAAGGAGAATGGACTGGAATGGAAATTGGGGTGGGAGCTAGAGCTTTATTCACTCAGGGAAGGTATGATTGTGCTGTAGGTTCTTGTGAACAGATTCTGTATTTATGTGACATGGGTTTTCCAGGTCACCCACTTTTCAGTCATTCCCTTCTAGATTTTATATATAGGGGTGTCCTGAAGCCCAGTACCATTACCACCACTAGCTGGCTAGTTAGCTAGCAATTTCCATGGAGCCTCCTAACTACCAATATTATCACATTTTTATCCTCAAAGCAATTCTGAGAGGTCAGTGTTATTATTATCCACATTTTACAGTTGAGGAAACAGACAAACTGAATGACTTGCCCACTGTCACTCAGCTGATAAATATCTAAGACTGGATATAAATTCATCACTCTACTCAACCTTTACTTTCTGTTCTGTAAAATGAAGAAACTGAACTACATGTTATTTCAAGGTTTCTTTTAGCTTCTATAATCTAAGTGTATAATCTAATTCATAATCTATAGTCTATATTATAATTATAATATAGTCTATATTATAATTCCATAATCTGAGCCTATAATCTAATCTATTAGCCAAGTCCCTTCTAAGCCTAATGTTCTATATTTAAATTGTGTGCTATCCTTATGTTCTTCCTGAATTTTGACCAATCCATTCACTTGATGTTGCCTTATTCTTATTGGCTTTATTTATCTATTTGACATGTTTCCACTTATGTTCAACAGACAACTCAGGTTTAGGGAGGCTTTTTTTTGACTTCTGTTATTTAAGATGCTTTTTTTCCTGAATGTAAAAGTGAGAGCTGCCTAAACACTGTAGGAATTCAAAGCCAAGAGAGATCAATAAGTATTGAAGTATTTTTCCTAGCATTCCATCACTCCTTATTCCAAAACTTTCATTAGTTTACCACTGTCCCATCTAATAAAGTTTAACTTCTTGATTCATTCTGGCTCCACCTACTTGTCCAGTGATTTTTTGTTTTCAAACTGCTCCCCATCTTGTATTTTCCACTTTAATCAGTATTTTGATTCCTTGTTCTCATCCTGCCCAGTCTTATTTCAATGGTTTTCTTTACACCAATTCCCCATTTTTGGACTGGAAACCTCTCCCCCTGCACTCTTTCCTCCATATTTGACTATTGCAATTCCTCCCTTTCTTCAAGGTGGGTTCTTCTCAGGAGACACTTCCTTATGATTCCCTCTTTCTTACCCCAATTATACATATAAAAGCCATCTCTCCTTCAAAGTGCTCAGCACTTTGATTTTCTTAGATCTTGCCATGATCTAACTTAGTGGTGTATCTTTTGTGCCATCCCTGCCCACTTCCCCACTGCTGCATTGTAAGCTTAATTCCCCTGCCCCCAACTCTCACCCTCCAAGGGCAAGAACTTCTATACTTGCAGTGCTTGGAGCAATACCTTTCTATGTACTTTGATGGATATTTGATATAACTGATGCAGATATTCCTTTCAAAGGTACAGTAGCTCACAATTCATTAATGCATTCTCGTCCTATGAGATTCTTGACCATGAATTCCTGCATGTCTATAAATAGGTCCACTCACTATGCTTACTCTCTTGCCATTTCATGGTACCAATGGAGTATGTAGGTTAGCTGTCACTTCTTGCTTTAGTTATAGGAATAAATCACGTTCCTTTCTCATCACGGGGCATGATAATATGTGGTGCCACACCTTTGGGCAATGCTGTAGCCTATTTATGCACCCTTCCATTGACCTTTTGTGCCATCCAACTTTAAATCTTCAGAGGCAATGGTATTCCAATTGAAGTAAAATAGCCACAATTAGGAAAATATTTAAGTTTAAAAAATGGATCTTTGCTTTAGATCCTTGGGGTCTTGAGAATCCCAGAATGTAATTCAGTTCACAGTCCTTCTCTTCTCCAATACCGGGACCAGTTGGTTGTCCATCCACAGTTTATAACTATGATATGGGTACTTGTGAACTAACTCTAGGGATATCTTCTCTCATGTCCCATAATCTGGACAATAGACCTTCTTAGTTTCCTTTCTCCTCTATAAATAATGAACTTAAAGTCTTACAAGTGATAAGAAATTTCACTTAGGAGGGTGTAGTATCCCAGATAGCTGGCTGGGAAGACCTCAGTAAGAACTTTTGTCTCAATTGCCTAATTGTGTGATTCTGAGCAAGTCATTAATTTCTCTAGGCCTCAATTTACAAACGAAAAGGTTGGACTTAAAAGTCTCTCAGGTTCCTTTGAATTCTAAATTTATGATCCCATGACAAATCAGTACAGTGTCACCCTCAAAAAGAATATTCACATTTTTATTCTTAATATATTTTATTTTCCTTTAATTAAATGTTTTTTGTTTTATATATATATATATGTGTGTATATATATATATTTGTTTTCCAATTATATACAAGAGTAATCTCTACCTATCATTTATGTAAGGTTTTGAATTTTACAATTTTCCCCCCTCCCTGCCTTCTCCCCCCCTCCCCACAGAAGGCAATATGATAATCTTTACATTGTTTCCATGCTATGCCCTGATAAAAATTGAATGTATTGAGAGAAAAACACATCCTTAATTATGTTAAAACAATTTTTTAACATTTTAAAAAAAGTTTTGAGTTCCAAATTCTATCTTTCTCTCCTCTTCTCCTCCAATCCCAGATGATAAACAATCTAATATAGGTTACACATGCTTAATTTGTGTAAAATATTACTATATTAGTCATTTTGAACAATCACTAATAATTTTTTTTAATAAATTGACTTATTTTTTTTGGTTTTTGCAAGGCAATGGGGTTGTGATTTGCCCAAGGTCACACAGCTAGGTAATTATTAAGTGTCTGAGATGGGATTTGAACCCAGGTACTCCTGACTCCAGGGCCGGTGCTCTATCCACTATGCCACCTAGCCGCCCCTTATAAGGTTTTTCTAAAGTCATCCTCCTAGTCATTTCTTATATCACAATAATATTCTATCACAATCATATGCCACAGTTTGTTTAATCCTTCCCCCATTGATAGGCATCGTCTTTATGTCTACTTCTTAGCTATCATAAGCAGGACTGTTATTAAATATTGTTATAACTATAGGTTCTTTTCCTTTTTTTAAAAAAAAACTCTTTGGGATATAGACCTCTTAGTTGTATTGCTGAGTCAAAGGTATGTGCAGTTTCATAGTTCAAGTTACTCTCTAGAATGGTTCAATCAGTTCAAAACTCTACCAACAATGCATTAATGGTCCAATTATCCCACATTCCTCTGCAACATTTATCATTTTCCATTTTTAATCATATTAACCAATCTGATCAGTGTGAGCTGTTTTTGGTTTTCAAGTTTGATCCCTGCTCAGTCTCTTTTGATTCTGATTTTAAAAAGGAAGCTATAGATATTTATTTGAGGATGTTTTAATTTGCATTTGCCTAATAAATAGTGATTTAGAGCATTTTTTTTAATGAATAAAGATATCTTTGATTTCTTTGTTTGAAAATTGCCTCAAACAGGCAATTCTCAAAGGCCTTATCATCCATAGTAGGTGCTTCATACATACTAGTTCAGGAAGAAGGTGAGATTTGGACTGGGCTTTGGAGGATAGAATTGCATTGACACAGGCAGAGAGAAGTGAGAAAAGATAGCAGGTATTGTGCTCAAGGAATGCACCTGATCTTGGCCACAAAATTTTTAAGTTTGGAAATTTTACTTGAGAATTTAACATTTGAGTTTTAATCAATCAACCACCATTTATTGAGCATCTATTAAGGACTGTGTTTAGTGTTAAGTACCTGCTCTGAAGAAGCTCACAATTTATTAATTTTTTTTCTTACTTAACTAAAACTTTTACTGTAAGGTTCTTAATCTGTGTCACTTAGCTGCCACCTCCTATCATCCTCATTAATACACACATTCACATACACACATATGGTACTATATCTAAGACCCTGTATGATCTTGACTGATATTAACCTCAAGATTTTCCCTTTTGGACGCAACTGCCTAGAGAGAACCTTGTGGGTGAATGTTCTTTTCTCAGCTTTCATGTGCAAAATCATTTTTTTATGATAAAAAACATGCATCTGATTTTGAAATGAAATAAATGCATGAAAAATTCATCTCTCAGCCTAGACCTGGCATGCTAAATTCAGCCTGGAGCAAAATTTCATGGCTGAGTTACAGCCCTGAAAATAACATCCTGCATTTGAAGTTCTGAACCAGCCTTCACATTCCAGCCCTGTTTAAAGTAACACTTCTAGTCTACTGTGCAGTAACACTCTTGCTGAGGGAGTTTTTTTCCTGAGAAGAAAAAGAGACATGAGGATTTGTTTTCTTAGCAGGCTACCTTTTAGTAAACAGTGGAAATCAGAATAAAATCCAGAATAAAAAACCTGGTGAGATTGGTGGGATTGATGTGTGGAGATGGCTTCAGTCCTCAACTTTTGTCAAATATTTTGCAACCAATGAGTTATACTCATTTCTTTAAACTAATTTCTTTAGCAACAAACAAGAAACTCTTGTCATGACAAGGCAGCTCCCCAAGCTGGACTCTGAGCTTCCTGCCAGGCATTGCCCATGTGCCAATATTTGGATTTACAATAAACAAGCATGGGCATGTTTGGGGTCATTTAATCTTTTCTTTTTAGGTTTTTGCAAGGCAAATGGGGTTAAGTGGCTTGCCCAAGGTCACACAGCTAGGTAATTATTAAGTGTTTGAAACCAGATTTGAACCCAGGTACTCCTGACTCTAGGGCCTGTGCCTTATCCACTGCACCACCCAGCAGCCCCAAGGGGTCTTTTAATCTTAAAATCCTATCTGTGTTTCCTTTTTTGAAAGAGTTAATTGTCTCAGAATCAAGAGATTGAGTAGAGATCGAACTTGAAATCCAAAAAGCAAGTAGCATAATAGAACCTAAAGCAACAAGCTCACTAGGACCTAGGTTACAAGAAAGGAGAGCCAGATTCAATTAT
Organism: Macrotis lagotis; assembly: GCF_037893015.1. Lineage (NCBI taxonomy): Eukaryota > Metazoa > Chordata > Mammalia > Peramelemorphia > Peramelidae > Macrotis > Macrotis lagotis. The sequence goes on from NC_133660.1 coordinate 205,750,095, forward strand.
TCAGCCATTTCTCTTGACATTTTATTTATTGAAGCTGTTTGGTTATAGGTTAATCTGCTTTGCTCACCATTTATTGCTGTTTCATCTGGCTCAAAGTGAAAAATGTAAGCAAAGCTGCACTGGAAATGTTACCGTAACACTTGTTTTCCTTAAAAAAGAGCAAAACCTGGAAACAGAAGAGTTTGTTTGGTTAGGCTCAGAGGAGCTTAGCTACTTAGTTGGATGCTAAAGGGGAAATAGTCTTAGTTTTTAAGAACCACAACTTTGAAGTGAACAGTTTCTTTCTTTTCCTTCCTTCCTTCCTTCCTTCCTTCCTTCCTTCCTTCCTTCCTTCCTTCCTTCCTTTCCTTTCCTTTCCTTTTCTTTCTCTATTATTTCATCAGGGTAGGTTGTTCTGGTATAGAAATTCCCTCCTCTAACAGAGTCCAGCAAAGCTGCCTTAACTTAAGAGTATTAGAGAGTTACCTGGGAGATACACAGAAGTTAAAGGTCTTCCCCATAATTAGGATGTATCGGGGGCAGAATGAACTTTAAAAACCACTTTAAAAACTTTGTTTCATAAAATTTCAGGAGTGTTTTAGTATCCTATGAATGATGAAAATAAAGCCAAGAACTGAAATAATTTGCTCAAGGTCAAAATTCAAGTAAGAGTTATAATTGAGATTTGAATTCAAGTCTTCTGATTCTTTGTCCTTTCAGACTATGTTACACACCCTTGGTTCTAGCCCTGTATAGTCCAATTAACCCATCTTCCTAAACCATTATGCTAATGAAGCAAAGACCACAAGTTCTATTATTGTAATTTAGCTTTATCCCCTACTAATGGAAGAAAAATTCAATCTTATGAGAAATAATGAGCTCAATGATCTTAGAAAAACATGGAAAGACTTGAATAAAATAATGAAAAGTAAAATGAACAGTATCAAGAGAGCATGGTATAGAATAACAGCAATATTGTTTTAAGAATGACTGAACGAATAAGTCATTTTGATTATTATAAATACCCAAATGAACTATAAAGGACTTATGAAAAAAGCTGCTGTATGAATCCAGAGAAAGAACTGATAAATAGAAATATATGTGTGTATATATGTGCATATATATATATATATATATATATATATATAAATTTTACACACATATATATACCCCATATCTAAGATGAGGGTGGTTGAAAAAGGAAAAAAAAATAATTTACATGATAACTTTAATATATATTTAAAAGGAATGACAAGTTGTTCATAACAGATTTTCAGTTTCAAATGAAATCTTCTTTATTATATTATGGTATGGAAATGTTAATCTTATTCCATAAATTAAATATAAAATTAAAAATTAATTAAAATTATGTTTTATATGAACTATTTTCATCTAATTTAGCATCTGATAAATGTATTCTTTTCAATAGGTCACTGTGAAGATTCAGAGCAGGAAGTGGGGATGCCTCAGGACAATCTGTCATTACCATAACTGGAAAAATACATATTGTTAGAACTAGAGGGAATTTTTAATTTAGTACCACCCTTTAGGTTAATTTTGAAAAAAATAGCTTTGTTTTTTATGCCATAGAATTTGCCAATATTTCTATCCCTTTTCTCATCTTTTTTTAATTAATATTTTGTTTTCCAATTATATACAATAGTAGTTTTTTGTAAGGTTTTTGAATTTTACAATTTTCCCCTACCCCCTTCCCTCCCCCATCTCCCCACAGAAAGCAGACTGATATTCTTTACATTGTTTCCATGTTATACATTGATCAAAATTGAATGTGTTGAGAGAGAAATCATATCCTTGAGGAGAAAATAAAATATTAGGAATAGCAAAATTATATAGTACATAAGACACTTTTTAAAAAAAATTGAAGGCAATAGACTTTATTTTTCATTTAAACTCCATAATTCTTTCTCTGGTTACAGATGGTATTCTCTGTTGCAGGTACTCTAAAATTGTCCCTGATGATTGCATTGATGGAATGAGCAAGTCCATTAAGGATGAACCTTTTCCCATCTTGAACCCTCATTTACTGGACATTCTCTTCCATCATCTCTATGTGTTCAGTCTTCATCTGGTAAGGGACAGTATTTTGATTTTTGAAGATAATCCACTGAATTTGAAGCCACATATGATGAGCAAATCAAGATCAGCATTTCATTTACTAACTGTGTAATTCCGGACAGTTAATTTTACCTTTACCCTATTTAGTTTCCTTCACTTTAGAGAACTTGGACTTCATGATTTTAAGTCTCTTCCAACTCTAACGTGCTGTTTTGCTCTGAACTCATTTTAACCTTCTCTGAGTATTTTCAAGATCATTTAATCTAACCCCCTCTTCATTTTATAAAGAATTTTAAGCCCAGAGAAATCAATCCATTTTCTTTATGTCACACAGATAGTTTAGGAAAAGGTTGGAAATGAACCCAGGTCTTCTGACTTAAAATCTGGGCTTTTCCCCATATTTCACATTGTTCCACCCCTTACATCCATTTTGCAGATGAAGAAACTGAGGTACAGAGAAGTTTAATACTTGTTCAAGGTCATATAGCTTGTTAATAGAGAAGCCAAGATTAGAACTAAATTTTCTGGTTCTAAGTCTGGTTCTCAGTCTTTCTTGAGCTGCCTTCATTAAATTTTATATCACTGAAAGTGGCTCTGCTTCTTGTCCTTGATGTCTATCACCTGAAGAGGGGAATGACAAAACAGGTAACAAACTTATAGGTGGTCCAATTGTAGTAAAGTAGATTGAAGGATGGTACATAATGATGGAAAAACCTGGTTAGCTCTGATATGCAATATGAAGAACTATGTGCCACATTTAATGAAGGCCATAAACAAGTTGGTGTCCATCTAGAGAAATCTATAGTGATGAAAAGACAGAGCATCTGTTGAAAGTATAGGGCAACTTCAGGGACAGATAAAGATTTATCAATAGAAGTGGAATTATTACACGACTAGCATGATGGAAAAACCAAGGTATTTTCTCCAGTCCTTCCTGAGTATCAAAAAACCAAAACAAAAATCCATCCAAAAAGAAGTCATGTAGCAGAAGTAGAAACTACAGCTGTGCTCACAGGACAAGAAGACAAGAAGCCTACCAATAAGACCTTATCAATTAATAGTAGAGAATCTTAACTCCTAATTTACTTAGTAAACCTCCACTACTAGTCTTAATGCTCTCATTTTTCCCCAAACAGATTTTATTTTGGATCTCAGGTGTTTCTCTCCTTCTGGAAAAATTCCACCATAAAAATCCCAATCAAATCTTCTCTCATTTTAGCCAGCACCAGGAATTAACTTGATCAGGTTAAGTAAGGAGTGGATGATAGTTTAAGATGACTCCTAGGTTAGGGAATCCCAAGGCTATAGGGACCATCTTTCCCAATCCCACAAAAATATCAGATGCTGATTAAGCTCTGTAAGAGATGTAAAGCATGAAGGAAATCGAGTCAAGAGTGTAGTGTGTGTGTGTGTGTGTGTGTGTGTGTGTGTGTGTGTGTGTGTGTTTGTGTGTGTGTGTGTGTTTGTGTGTGTGTGTGTGTGTGCATGCTGGACATGAAGGAAGGGGGATTCCAATTCTCTGGGACCTTGTTCTGTTCTCCAGAAGCTGTTTGGAGTGTGGCTTGAAGCTGGTAAAAAGTAAGTTCCCTAATAAAGTAGAAGGAGGCAATGAAAGTTTTGCATTTTGGCTCTGAGTGTGTATTGACTTTCCTTCTTTCTTTTTTTTAAAATTTTATCAGCTCCATACAATGATTTTTTTCAGCAAAGATATTTTTGAAAGGTTTTGAGTTTTACATTTTGTATTCACTTTCAAAGGAAAAGAAGTCATAAAAATGAATGGACAGGAAGCAGCTAGGTGGCACAGGATAGAGCACTGACCCTGGAGTCAGGAGGACCTGAGATCAAATTTGAGCTCAGATGCTTGATACTTACTAGCTGTGTGACTTTGGGCAAGTCACTTAACCAACTTGACTCATAATAACAATAAAACAAACAAAAAGACAAAAAGAAGGTGAATGGACATCAAAATATTAGAACAGTATCTAAAGCCTCCAAGTTCTCAAGATAAATAAAAATCTATTTAAAACCTAGAGCAGGTAACTTAAAAAAGAAAATATCGAAATTAGATGGATGAATATCAAAATATAGAAAACATGACAAACTTCTCTCAATAACTATTGTAAGACAACTAACAATTGAAACATGGAAACCCTATGGATTTCCAAGAAAGAATGGAGGAATTCTAAATGGTTCAGAAGAGAAATGAGAATTTTGAGAGAGATTAAAAGGGAACAAATGGTAGACTTCATGGTCTTCAAAGGACAAATAATTAATATGTAGAAAAACTTGAATCCGTGGTTGCAAGTTTCTTTAAAGAAGTCAAAGAAATAACAATAGACTGGGTATTCTGAAGTGAAAGATGGTCTAGAAGAAAAATAAAAGGCACTTATGTCAAATGAACACATGAGCTTTATACAGGCAAAATTATTGATCTTTTTTTTTTTTTTAGGTTTTTGCAAGGCAAATGGGGTTAAGTGGCTTGCCCAAGGCCACACGGCTAGGTAATTATTAAGTGTCTGAGACTGGATTTGAACCCAGGTACTCCTGACTCCAGGGCCGGTGTTTTATCCACTACACTACCTAGCCGCCCCTTAAAATTATTGATCTTAAAGACAGTTGAGTAGGAGCGGATTAAGATCATAGACCTTCCAGAAAAACATGACAAATTTAAAACTTGAATACCATAGTATAGGAAATATACAAGAGAACTTCCCTAGAACTTCTGAATATAGAAGACAAAGTATTAATTTAACAATCCATAGTTACCTGTGGAATACCAAAAATATATATAACAAATAAACAAATAAAAAATATGTTTCAAATTATAAGATACAAAGTGACTAAATTAAAAAATTTCAGTATCAGCAAACTTCACAAATGCCCAAGGAAAAAAGAAAATCTTTTACTTACAAAAGAAAGGACATTTGAATATCACAAGACTATTCTGCATCTATCATAAGGCCCATGCAGAAATGAGTAATATATTCCAAATAATAAAATTACAGCTGTATTCACAGGACAGAAAGACAAGAAAAGTACAACCTTATTTATAAATAGTGGTATAAATCCAAATGATATATCTTTCAAGCCTGAGTCTAATCGTATATATATATATATATATATATATATATATATATATGTAATCATCAATGAAATAAATAAAGGTTTTTGAAGGATTCTGTAAAATACAGCAAAATAAACAAAAAAACTATAAATTTGCAACTTGTTCTACTTTCAAATACCTTGAACATCAGAAACAAAAGAAGAAAAGTACATTTGCCAGGAAGAGAATAAATAATGAAAAAAATTCACCATATCTAGAGAAAGATATTATATCAACTTAACAACAAAAAAAAAGAAGAATCATTGATTTTGTTTAAATACACAAGGGAATAAAGGTCAAAGAAGAATTTAAAGAAATCGGAGAAATGATGGTGGAGAAGCAAACCTAAAACACCATTGGCCAATCTCTTTCAAGGGAATCAATTTATTTTACAAGCCTAAAATGCAGAAATGGAGAGTACATAAAGGGGAAGACTAGAAATAGAGGACTGAGGGAATTTAGAAATATACACTCACTAAACTCATGGGAGGCAGGTAGTCAGGTGAAATGCTGGGTCTGAAGTTAAGAAGATTCATCTTAGCTTCCTGAGTTCAAGTCGGGCATCTTACTAGTGTCCCTGAAAAGTCACTTAGCTCTGTTTGTCTCAGTTTCCTCATCTGTAAAATGTTCTGGACAAAGAAATGGCAAACCACTCCAGTATCTTTGCCAAGGAAACCTCAAATGAGGCCACAAAATGTTGAACATGACTGAAATGGTAACAACAAAATTCATGGATGACCAATCAAGAGTCTCAGTATAATAGCTGAATATTGCTAGGGTGTAGAAATGAACACAAACAAAATTTTCTACCAAGGAATAATGTCTCTGTACTCATTACTTCCCTCATGAAATAGTAGTTCTAATAATGACGTACAACAGAAAAAAATTAGTCAGGTGACAAGAGATAAAAATTTAATAATGGGAAATGACCAGAAGAAGGTAGTTGAACTTGATATTTCAGACATTTTAATTCCAGGGGAATGCAGAGATTTAAAAAAAAAGGAAAGAATAAGTATATAGACCATGAAATAAAGTAAAAAAAAGAGTTCAATATAGAAAAGGAACAGAATTAATTAAAATAAAATAAAATAATTTAAAAGAAGGGGGGAAACCAACCTCTAGTTTAGAAAAATATTACTAGAACTACACATTTAGGAAAATAAATCTTTCATAACATTAAATATGAATGGATTAAACACTCCAATAAAACAACAGAGAATGACATTAAATAATGCCAAACTCCACAATAAGTTGCTTACAAGAAACAACCATAAAAAAAAAGCTGTAAAAAAAGACATAAAATACAAATGAAAGTCTAGAACATCAAGTGAAATTAAAAAAAAGCAGGCCTTGTTAATCATACTCCAAATGGCAGATCATTGAAGCTAACAAAAAAAATTAAATGAATTTCAAAATGATATTGATAGTAACATAGTGTTAATTGCTATTCAGTTGTTTCACTTGTGACCTTCATTCAGTTGGAGCTTTCTTGGCAAAAGATACTGGAGAGATTAGTCCTTTTCTTCTCCAGCTCATTTTACAGATAAGGATACTGAGGCAAAAAAGGGTTAAGTGACTTGCCTAGGATCACATATGTAGTTAAGAGTCTGAGGTTGGATTTGAAATCAAGTCTTCTTGACTCCAGTCTGAGAACTTTATCCACTCTGCCAATTAATTGACCCCACAATGCTAGTAAGAAAGTTTACTGTTTCTTTCTCAGGGCCAAATCTTATAAATTCTACAAAAAAGATAAGCCAAAGAGAAAATATAGAATTAAATAAATCTGAGAAATTGGGGCTAAAAATTTCTTAGTAACTGATGGTACTTTTATAAAAATTGATGTTTTTCTAGGGCACAAACTACAAATAAATGTAAAAAGTCAGAAATACTAGACATATGATTTATAGAACATAATATATAAAATATCAAGTTCATAAAATTCAAACAAAGACATGGATTAATAGAGATTTTAAAATGAAATCCTAAATAGTGAGTGTCCCTGTGTTGGAGTTCTGTATTTTTTTTTTTTTTTTGAAATTTAGAAAGAACAGAAGGCTCTTATTTCACCTCTGTTGAATAATCTTGTATAAAAGAAAAAGAATTATGAAAAAACCATCCAACAAAATGGAACAAGTCTAATCCCATAAGCACAATTCCACATTTTCAATCCTATGTCTCTTTTCTAGGCAGAGGGAAGTATATTTCACCTTCTATTCTTTGGGACCAAGAATGGTTTTTAGAGTTGTTTTTGTTCATTTTATTTTAGTCATTGTTCATCATACCCTCTTCATTCTGCTTGCTCCACTCTTCATCAGATTACACAGATCTTCCCATGCCACTGCAAATTTCATACATCATTTCTTATGAGTTGACTTTTTAAATACATGTGCATAAATTTTTTATTTTCTAGCTCCCCCTCATCTCCCACCCGCACACTCAGTATACTATTCATTTTTATTTTCATTCTAGTAAAGTAATAAGTGACTCAAATGTTACTAAATAGTTGGGAGTGCCCTGCCCCACTGAACCTCTGAGTCAGCAGGTGAATGAAACCTCAAAGAGCCAAGAATTGTTAAATACTGAGCTTCCTCACCCTTTATCTTAATTAGGCATTTTCTCTACTACCAAAATTGTTTGGGATTTATTCCATAATGCAAACTTTCTTTTACATGCAGTACATCCAATAAATCCATTCTCTAAAGCTTCATTATAATCCTTCATTCTCACAAGACATATCAAAGGAGCACATGCTTTGGCAGGTCCTACCAAACTAGAAAAGCTTCAAGATCTGCCCAGGGTTGAATGATTAACTAAGGACCAGGCTGGCTAAATGTAATAAGGCCCATCACCAGAAGCTTAGCCACAGTGTTATGAATTTTTCAAGGCATAGCAAAAAATCTCCTAGGATTCAAAGGTGCTGAAATATGCTTACATATATAGAAGGACTGACCAACCTGATGCCATCTCAAAATTTTTGAAGTATTGAAGTTCAACAGTCTTAAACAACATGCAAATTATGATGAAAAATCAATAGACAAATTAGACTTAAAGCTTAAATAATAAATTTACTATTATTAAATTATTTTTAGCATTTAATCATTTAATCTAATAGGCTCAATTATTTAATAAATCCATTTTATTTCTATTTAATTTTTTATTGATGACACTTAAATAGTTAACACTTAATAGATTGATTTTCTTAATTGCTTCATGCAAAATAAAGGCAAAGGGATAGAGCATACTCTAGGCAAAATTATAATAGGCAAAATCATGGAAAGGTAGAATCTCAGAGATGGGAACAATCTTGGAGGTAACATCCTCCAACTTCTTAGACAATGCACAAATTTCCTTTAAAATGTCTCCAGTGGTTATTTAGTTTGTGCCTGAATACCTCCAGTGACTGGGAATTCATAATCCTAACTTCTTTACTAATACAGAATCTCCCTCCCTCCTAGACACATTTTCTTTCTCTCTCTCTCTCTCTCTCTCTCTCTCTCTCTCTCTCTCTCTCTGGCTGTCTCTTTGTCTCCTTCTCTCTGTCTTTCTTTCTCAACATTCAACATACACACACATTCTCCATGCTATCACAATAACTTCAAATTCTTATTCTCGCCAAGATATGATATACTTTTCTCTAAGGATTTATATTAACCTGAAATAAAATATAGTTGGTTCATGTCTCTGATTTTAGACATCAACCAACAGTTGAGTGGAATTAAGGGAGTATGGAAGGGAGCCTTTCCAGTATCTTTGAAATTTCCTTATTCCATGTTAATGATTCCTATCATGTCTTTCATGTCTACCCTTTAAGGAAGTGGCAAGAAAGTCACTTTAATGGTCAATATGATGTGTGAAATCCTGTAATAATGATAATTAATAATACTAATAGTAGTAATAATATTACTCACAGAGTAAAAGACACAATTAGGGAGCAGAGTCCACTTGGTGTTGTTCTGACTATTTTCAGTAGAGGTGAAATGTAAAATTGATAACTAGTAACTCTTGCAAAACATTTTTTGGAAATATCACAATGAGGTTCTTGAAGGAAGGGTGATCAGGAGGTGGAGTTGTTCAACAGAATTAAATGCTTGTAGAGGTCAAAGAAGATGCAGTCTGAGAAAATTCATCAGATAGGGTGATAAAGAGATCACTGATAACTTTGTAAAGAGTAATTCCAAATTTGTTGAGATCAGAAGCCAGATGTTAAGGGGTTGGGAAGTCAGTGGAGACAATGAATATATGCCAATTTTTCTAGGAATTTGTCAAAGGGAGAAGAAATATAACATGACTTGAAGGCATGGAAGGATCAAAAATCAGGTTCTGAAGAGTGATACTATCATTGAGTGAAAAAAATCATTGTGAAGAAGTGCCACCTTCCTTATCATCACTGGAAGCTACTGCTAACCAGCTACCATCAATAGGTAGTGAATCCAAGTACTCTGGAAGTGGTATCCTCAATTCCCTCCTCCCCTCTTCCCTCCTTCCCACTTCCTCCGTCCTTCTAGAATACCAGTCTATCCCTCATAGCCATCATTTGGGAAAGCAATTAATGTGGGGGTCAGTCATTTATACCAACTACCACTCATAGGGTGGGCAAGCCAGCCTAGCTGAAGCAGCAAGGTATACTGAGGTATAGCCAGGAGGTAGTATGTGCCAAGTACGTCAGACCACTATCACCACCTTGACCCTGATCTCACTTCAGATTCTGAGAGAAACAACGCAGTTCACTGAAATGAAAGAGCTTTTGTAATATGAATGCTTCCACATCAGAGTCTGTCCAGTATTCTAGGAAGCAATCCCTTTGGAGATTCAGCTGTTCCTGCATGTGCTATAGCCATATAGATTGAAGACCTAGAAAAGAAAGTTCTTGTCAGAAAAATCTTTGGTACTGTCAACTGGTTCAATATCTGAAACAGGTAGGATTTTAGCAGTGTTATTGATTTTTAAAAAAGAATTGTCATCTGTTTTGCCAATGCATCCAAAAGACAATCTTTCTATCTGTTTTGTTTTTAAAACCTTCTATATGTATTGTCTCTCATCTGAACTCCTTGAGAACAGGGAGAGCCTTACTTTTTTATTTGTTTTGTCAATGTTTATCATAATGTTTTACACCTTAATAAAAAGCTTAATTAAAGCTTCATTCATTCATTCATTCATTCATTCATTCATCTTGTTAGAACTATACCTTTTAGAATTTAGGACTCCAATTACACGTGAAGATCTTCCCAGAAAACTATTTGAATCTGGGAACTAAGCATCTGGATTAGATAGGTCCCCAAATTTACCCAATTACGGGATACTTGGATAAAGCAGAGACTATAAGGGTTTGAAAAATGATTGGAAGAAACAAGTTTGCTTGACATTTTCTTGGAGTCTAATTGTGAAAGTGGAGAGAAATTTAGGATGATAATTTGAGATTATGGTAGAGTTGTGAAGAAGTTTAGACCAGAGTGTTTTTCTAGAAAATTGGCAACGAGTCAGTTAAAAGAGAGAGACTGAAAATGAGAGCATGATGTATGAGAGTTGATGTTGGGAGCTTATTTTCTGGTCAGGGTGGATAAAGGCTTCTTTCTGGGGTGATGCAGGGTTCTTATGATATTTGTCCTTCATTTTTTTTTTTTTAGGTTTTTGCAAGGCAATAGGGTTAAGTGACTTGCCCAAGGCCACACAGCTAGGAAATTTTTAAGTGTCTGAGGTCAAATTTGAACTCAGATCCTCCTGACTCCAGGTCCGATGCTCTATCTACTGTGCCACCCAACTGCCCCCTTGTCCTCCATTTTTTCTTTTTTTAGGTTTTTGCAAGGCAAATGGGATTAAGTGGCTTGCCCAAGGCCACACAGCTAGGTAATTATTAAGTGTCTGAGACCGGATTTGAACCCAGGTACTCCTGACTCCAGGGCCGGTGCTTTATCCACTGCGCCACCTAGCCGCCTCTGTCCTCCATTTTCAAAGGAAACCATAACATCAGGGAGGTGATGTCATAACAAGTATGTGAATTGGATTTGAGTAAGGGCACCTGTGCTAAGTCCCTAGCCTCACTTTCTCCTGCAGAGCCATCTGGGTCCTAGGGTGCTACTGACTGCAGAATTACACAGAAATTCTAACTGAGGATTTATAATTCTCTGCAACTGGATTTTGAGATGAACAAAAGATTTACCTTTCCTTTAACTACCTTAAAACACAAAGTACATTCTTCTAAGTATCCTCCCCTTAATATTTTAAATCACATTTTAAGGGAAATAACTTTCCTAAATTTCTGATTCACTTATGCTCAGATCATTTCAATAGCATTTAAGAGTCAGCTAGTATCCAATAAAGCCTCTATCTTGATTAAAGACTTTTAAACTTTCTTCTTTTTTTACTATCAAAATTATATGAGTTTTTCAAATACTAAAAGGTTCAGTTTTAGTGCTGAACTCCAGAATCATGAATTCTGAATTGAAATAAAAGCTGATCTAGGCAACTAGGTGGCACAGTGAATAGAGCACCGGCCCTGGAGTCAGGAGGACCTGAGTTCAAATTTGACCCCAGACCCTTTATAATTACCTAGCTGTATGACCTTGGGCAAGTCACTTAAGCCCATTGCCTTGCAAAAACTACAAAAAAAAAAGTTAAAAAGGAAATAAAACCTGATAAAAAATGATCTGCCCATCAGGAAAAAAAATGTTAAAATTTTTTTAAAAAATAGAGAAAGAAACTAAAGGATTCACAGCAACCTTTTTATTTTATAAATAAAGAAACTGAGGCCAAAAGAGAGTGACTTGCCCAAGGTCATAGGCAGTTACTTTCTAAGTCTCACTTGACTTACTAGAGGTCATTGCACTTCAGTAGGCTGTTAGAATGTCTAAAGCCCCTAAGGGAGTAATTATCTTTTGTGTGGAACACTTAGGAAGAGATTGATCTGTATTTTCTCTTCAGAACACATAGGAATGACCTCCAGGGTCCTTTGTAACTCTAAATCTATTATCCAATAATCCTAGGTAGAGAGGAATGTTCTCCTGTCCAAGTATAGCAACAGGGAGAAAAACTTTCTTGTTATCTGAGTGAAGTGTAAGTAGCTGGAACAGTAAATAGAGTGTTGAACCTGGAGGCAGGAAGACCTGAGTACAAATCTGACCTTGGACACTTTAATAGTGTGTGGCCCTGAGTAAGTCATTTCACTTTTATTGCCTCAGCTAAACAATGGGAATAATGGCATTTACTTCCCAGGGTTGTTGTGAAGACCAAATCAGGTAATATTTATAAAGGATTTAGCACAGAGCATAGTGTACAGCTCAGTGGAGAGTGTGATGGACTTGAAGGTGGGAGACTTGGGTTTTGATCTTGATTGATTCTGTGTGATCACGGACAGTTCACTGAATTTCCAAAGTATTAGCTAACCTTCTTAATTTTGTCCCATTTTCAATTTGGATAAGCATTTCTTCAAGGGCATGTCTTTCATACCATGACTTGCTGAAAAAAAAAGTTTAAATTACCCTCTGACTCTTTGAATTCATTTTTTTGGTCTTTTCTCTTAGAAAAGAGCTATTTCTTCAGTATTTTCATTTTGTTATCTAGCAGGAAGATCACCTAACATTTCGTGCTTTATCATTGAATGCAGAACCAGAAGAAGGTAATCTTCTATTTATTTATTTGTGTGTGTGTGTGTGTGTGTGTGTGTGTGTGTGTGTGTGTGTGTGTGTGTTTGCAAGGCAATGGAATCAAGTGCCTTGCCCAAGGTCACACAACTAAGTAAGCATTAAGCATCTGAGACTGCATTTGAACTCAGGTCCTCCTGACTCCAGGGCCAGTTCTCTATCCACTATGCTACCTAGCAGTCCCCCTAATCTTCCATTTATGCAGTTCACATGGTTTATGTGCCCAGTTATTAACATGTTAACATTTACATTCATTATGATTAGGATATATACTTAAGTGGTTGTTTTTTGTCTTTTTTTTTTCTGTCTCTATATCTTACAAAGTACCTGATACTTAGCAAGCATTTAATGAATGCTTAACTGACTGAATGAGAGTGAATATCTCAGTATGTCTCATCTTTTTATAACTAGCTTAGATCTAGGACTTCAGATATCCCTGCCTTGATTGCTGGGAAAGACCAGTGACTGTCCATTTTCTCTTGCCCTACTTTCATAACTCCTTCTTGCCTTTCCATTTCTTTTTCAGGAATTGGTAATGAAATCCATATTACTTTTGCTTCTACTCACTCATACTTTCTATACTTCTGAGTGGTGGAATTCTCCCTTTCCTGACCTTCAATTTAGCCATCTATGACAGCACCATCATTCCCATGATTATCCCTTCTGGAATATTTGCTATCACACTGTCCTTCATATTAGACATGTGGTGTCCCCACAGATACTTTGTTTACCTCTTTTCATGACTTTCCCCATCACTGTTTCCAAACATAACCGGTCAGTATAAGAAATCAAATTGGAATTTTGGGTAAGTCATAGAAGAATAACGAAAGCCAGCAGAGAACTCAAAAATGTATAAAATATGTGTATAGTATTGTATAATATCATATTTTATCTTTTGATAACATAATTCAGACTTCTCTGGTATGAAGAGAGAGGGTCAAAATTTTTATTGAGATTTCCAGATGCGAGGAGGGATTGTACCCCTAATCCCATGTATAATCCTAAATTGTAAAGAGATGATTATATGTGATATAGGTTTACTTATATGTATACATATACATATTTTTTTCTTCTACTCATACCTCTCCCCAACTCTTTCCTGAAAGAGAAGGTAAGTTTCTGGAAATTAGAGACTTGTTACATGAGTGTATGTGTTTATCTCTCTTCATGACCTCAGCACTTTTGACAGTGTTTGATATATTTGTCGAGTTGAATTACTTATCACCTGTGTCTCTGCACAAGACACTACTTCTACCTTTAGCCTCAGTTTCATCATCTGTAAAATGAGGGGGCTGGACTAAAGTGATTTCTAAGAGCCTTCCTACAGAGTTCTCAGTTTGAGTCAGCTAGCTCCAGTCAATTAATGGAGTAAAATAATTCACACTAAGGTGTGAATGAGACTTAATCTCCTCCAGTAGGTGGTTATTTGAATTTTTTTTTTTTTAGCAAACTTGTTAACCCCAAAGAATCTCTAATTAGAATTGTAAAATGTTAGAATTAGGTCATCTAGTACCACTTCCCACCTAATACGATAATTCTTTTTCTGATATCTAGGACAAGTTGACAGTCTCTTTCATTTCATTATGATACTGCACATTCCATTTTAAATACAGTAGTAACAATTATAGTGACATTCTTCCTCTTCCTTAAACTGTCATCAAATCTGGCTTCCCATAACTTCACTCAACCTTTCTATTCTCCTTCCATGGCATTTCAGAAGTGAAGTAGGGGATGAGTAAGAAAGGGAAGAGGAAACATGAGAAGGAATCTTGGGGATGGGTGGAAAGCACTTTATTTGGGCTCCATGGTGGAGACTGATCTTTAACTTCTGCATTGTTTTTCCCACCTTTTTTTATTTTTTTGCCTGGGCCTTGGATACAGGGGACTAATTAATATAGATCCGGATTCCAATGCATGTTCTGCTACTGATAAGTAAATTATTTTCCTCTCTGGGTCTTCCTTACCAATTCTGTGGAGAAAAAAAGGGCTTGGATTAGTCAAATTCACAGATCTAGAAATCAGTGAGTCTAGGACACTGTAAATGACTTGTGGAAGAATTCACATTTAGAATAAGTAATCAATATATGGAGAAGAACACCAAAAGGCAAGAGGCAAAAGAGAACTACAGATAGAATTAGTAGATGGATTAATTTTTTCTCATCCACAGTGCTCAAAACCACCACTATAGCATCCCTACTTTTTGGCTAATAATCTTTAATCTCTTTCTACTTGTGGTATCCTTTTTGCTTTTAAACATGTCTTCATCTTCCCCTGATCATTTTAAGTAATTATAGTCCCCTTCTGAACTAAACTTGTCATTCATAATACAACATCAGAATATAACTCAGGTCTAGATGCCCATAGAAAAGATAAAAGACCCTCAAGTCCTTTGCAAACACTTAGGCTAACAATCCATCAAATATACCATGAGTGCTATTTAATCTGATGAAAACATGAAAAGGAAGGATTTATTTATAAATAGTCTCTGATTCCCTTGCAGGTGAACCTCTATGTCCTCCCAGGGATTAGTACAGTTCTTCAGATTTATGATAATTTCCCAGTTTTGAAGAAAATGGGGTACACGTCTTCTGCATTCTTTAAAAAACCCTAACTTGATATGTCCATTCTTGCTAGATATAGTCTCTCATTATTCCTCTCTTTCAGAGCTAAATTCTTTGGGAAAGTCTAAATTTCTAATTTATTGTGAAAGCCATTTAGAATTAGTCCTTCCACTTCTTTCTCTTGCTACTGCTCATTCAATCTGACTTTAACTTCATCATCTAACTGAAAAAAAATATCCTTTCCAAAGTTATAAATGAACTCTTTATTGTTAAATCTAATTGTCTTTTCTCAGTCTCATTCTTTTGATTCTTTGCTGGATTTTATACTATTGATCATCCTTTCATCCTATAGGGGCTCTTTTTTCTAGTTTCTTTGGGAGTGATCACTAGTTTACCTGCTTCATATCAGTCCACTCTTTCTCAGAATTCTTTGCTAGATATTCATACATCTTATACTCCCTAACTAGGCATGGCTCTCAAGGATTTCTCTTGGGTCCTTTTCTCTCTTTCTTCTATATTAGAGGTTCTTAATCTTTTTTTTTGTATCACAAATCCCCCTGGAAGTCAGGTAAAGCCTATGGATTCCTTTTCAGGAAAAAAATATGTATTTCATATAGAGATATACAATAAAATACATGGGTTTACAAGGAATCAAATATATATCAAATTATATTACAAGGAATCAAATATAATTTCCACTATATGTGTAAATTTTAAAATATTCACAGACTATAAGAACCCTACTCTATACTATTATATATTATTATACCATTATACTATATGTTACCCTATACTATTATGTATTATTATACTATTACACTATTCTTGGCAATCTCATTACCTCCCCTGAGTTTAGTTTTACTCTCTAAGCAGATGATTCCCAGATCTAAATTGCTAGTCTCTACTGAACTCCAGTTCCATAGTATCAACAGTACCAATTGCCTTTTGAAAATCTCAAATTATGTGTCCCATAGACTTTTCAAATTCTACCTTTCTAAAACAGAACTCATTATTTTTCCTCTTAAATTCTTCTCTTTCTAACTTCTTTATTTCTTTTGAGGGCACCATTATCCTCTTAGCCTCCCAGACTTGCAAGCTGAATTTCATCCTCATCCTTACTCACTTGACATAGACAACCAACTGACTTTTACCTGCAGAGCACTCTTTGTGAAAATATTCTTTCCCCCTCTATTCGCAGAATCTCTGTTGTAGGCATTCATCACTTCTCTTGCCTTAATGACCTTCTGATAAGTCTCCATCCTCAAATCTCTCCTTACTCTTATCAATACACTCAACTGCTAAAATGATTTTCCTAAAATATCAGACTGACCATGTCATCTCTTCACTCACCAGACTCCAATGACTCCTATTACTTCCAGGATTAACTAAATTCTGCCCTGAAATGACTAGTACAATACCAGCAGAATTATTCATTTTCTTCAGCGCACACACCTATCTGGGCATTATAAACACAGAGTCTATTGAAAGAACTTCTGTAATTTCATACTGAGGAAGGCAGAGTGCTGGGCAGGAAGGATTACCATGGCATCTTGAGTACATGGGATTGATACAAAGGAATTTTATTTCTGCCCAGGGAAAGGATTAGAGTCTTATTTGCTGCAGTTCAAGAAAAGGGCACTGGTCAAGAACTGTGAATTATACCTAGGGTATTTATAGGCAGTTATAAAATATTTTCTAATGAAACAGGTGTTTTTTATGGAGACTTTAGGGACCCACACACACATACCTACAGAGTACTTTGTCTATTGTAGTTAAAAAATTGACTCTGAAATAAGAAAATCTTGACTCTATTAGTGATCAAGTATGTGACTGTGGGTATAGCTCTTCTGCTAACAATTGCATTCAGAAACTTTTTTCTGTTAATAGTATTTTATTTTTTTTCTACTTATATGTAAAGATAGTTTTCAACATTCATTTTTGTAAGATATTGAGTTTCAAAGTTTACTCCCTCCTTCCTTCCCAAGATTGCAAGTCATCTGATATAGGTCATACATATGCAGTCATAATTTTTTTAAAGCAGCTACTTTACTGTCGATCCCTATGTTTCCTGTTGTCTCATATATCTATACCTATATCTTTATATATATATATATATATATATAGATAGATATATATATATATGTGTGTGTGTGTGTGTGTGTGTGTGTGTGTGTGTGTGTGTGTGTGTGAGAGAGAGAGAGAGAGAGAGAGAGAGAGAGAGAGAGAGAGAGAGACATTTGGAATTGACTGTGCAACATGGGAGACAATTGCACACTCAATATGACTTCATTAGAGAAGGTTCTATGGTCTATGAGCAAAGCTGAATTGAATTAATTCCAAAGGCACACAAGATGTACATATTTGGAGAATCCACCCCAAATATTCACATGGTCTATTTGTGTCTAACCTGTGATAGAGCAATCCGAGCTTATATTGGTCTGATCATAGTCAGATACACTGTGCCTTGATCCTAGTTTACTGATGTCATTTTAGTTCTCTTCAGGAATGAAGGACACCAAGCAGCCAACCAATCAACCAAAAGAGACTGAGGTAGAAATTAAATGTGTAATTTCATTGATATAGGGAACTCCCATGTGAAAAAAAAGTCATTGGAGTCTGGTGAGTGTGAAGATGACATGATTAGTCTGATATTTATTTATTTTTAGATTTTTGCAAGGCAAATGGGGTTAAGTGGCTTGCCCAAGGCCACACAGCTAGGTAATTATTAAGTGTCTGAGACCGGATTTGAACCCAGGTACTACTGACTCCAAGGCCGGTGCTTTATCCACTGCGCCACCTAGCTGCCCCCTGATTAGTCTGATATTTTGGGAAAATCATTTTAGCAGTTGAGCGTATTGATTAGAGTAAGGAAAGATTTGAGGATGAAGACTTATCAGAAGGTCATTAAGGCAAGAAAGGTGTTGAATTCACCTTCTCTGCAAGTCACACTCTGCGAGTTTCCAGGAGCATAGAGAAATTAAGAGTAACTAGGTCAGTATTGACCAGAAATGGAACTTGCATCCCTATTTTCCTGGTTTTGATCTCAGTTTTCTCTCTACCCACTTCACCACTGTCAGGTGGTTTTTGATATTGATATTGATATTGATATTGATATAAGTTTTCTTTCTTTGAAAAAAACTGTTATTTTCCCCGGCCTCTCCTTGGTCTTAGACCTCAAAACTTGGCATTTTATCATGGGCTGTTTTATTTCTGAACTTGAAATTTCCTTACCTTTGGTTTTTGTTGCATTATATTTATATTTATTATGTTTTATATATATTAATGAAGCATCCAGGTTCTATTTTTGTATAGTATAGTGAGAAAACATTAGATTTGGTCCCAGAGGGCTTAGGTTAAAATCTTGTCTTCACCACTTATAATTTTTGTGATCATAAGCAAATCATTTAACCTTTCTGGGCCTTTGAACTAGAATTCCTCTAAAATCCCTTCTGATTCTAAAAATGATCTTCAGCATTGATTCCAATGGAACTTGGATTTCATTTCCCATCAGATACTCTTCTCTGTTTCTACCCCACAAACATCAATGCCTTCTGTTACTTCCCCAACTTCTTTTCACCTTCCTTTTATATATTATCTTTCCCCATTAGATTGCAAACTCCTTGAGAGCAGGGATGGTTTTTTTCCCCCCTTTAGTTTCATCAATAAGTAGCACTGTACCTTTCCTCCCAGAATCTTGGATCTTTTGGCTTTGATAGTGGCCATGTCACTTCTTAATGAATCCTACCATATTGCAATATATCTTCCCTCCCTCCAACCATTTCACTATCCCTTTATGATTTGTCTTTGCCAAATAGAATGTAATTTCCTTGAGACAGCAGGGATTGTCTTACTTTCTTGAATTTGTATTCTCAGTACTTAATTTAGGACCTTATATATAGCTTAAGCACTTAATACCTTCTGACTTTAGCTCTAATTTCTATCTCTTCATCTATTTCTATCTCTATAATCTCTAACTCTATTTCTCTGTCTCTCTACTTTAGGTCTCTTTCAGCTATAATCCAGTGATCTCAATGTAGAACATCACTATCCCTGAATCAAAAAGTGAGGTAACCAATTTCTTATTCCTGACATTGGATTGGGGTTGGGGTTTGGGAAATGTTGCCATTGCAATACCACATGATTTTTTAAAATTACCATTGGTTTTGACATCATGACCACCAGTGTAGTAGTAATAGAAAAATTTTGAGGATTTTGAAATTTATAAATGTAAATAAAAAAAAGAGACCTGAGGCTTGGTAGATAAAACTCTTTACCCTTCTCAAGGTTCTTTCTCTTACTTCAATCCTTTCTACAACTTTGTTTTGCTAGTTAATTTTATTGGAGTGAACCAGTAGCATTAATAGGGTATTAGGGTCATTAGTTAGAAACACAAAAGAGACCATCTTCTAAAGCCTCAATATGGTAATACAGAGGGAGGCAGCCAAATTTGGTGCCAAAATCCATATTGCAGGAGTAGGAAACATGACTTTGATCCTAATTCTGCCAGAGTGTGCCACTGTGAACAAATCCCTTCACCCCCTCAAAATGAGGAAGGAGAACTTCAGGTCCAAAAGTTCCTTTCAGTTCTGAGACTCTATGGTTTTAGGTAACTCTTATCATTTGCATTTTACCAGTTCTGAATATTTGGGTTGTCTGTGTGTGTGTGTGTGTGTGTGTGTGTGTGTGTGTGTGTGTGTGTGAATGCCTTTGTGATTCCTACCACCCAAGCTCATGGTAGTTTTGGGAAAATCTCAGAGGACTGCTACAATATATTGACCCTTTTAGATTTATTTCAGATTCCTGCTGAAATGAATAGAATGAATTGAATAGGCGAAATAAACAGATGAGACTGGTAGGGAATAAGGACCTAGAAAGAAAATGACAAAGTATTAGAGAGTAGAGAGAACATTGGATTTGGAGTAAGAAGACCTAAGTTCAAAATACTGTGTTTCTATTTATTACCTATCCTCTAACTGGGTTTTCATTTCCTTATTTATAAAAAAAAACAAAAACTGTTCTCCAAGGTTTGTTCTAGCCATAAAACTTACAATAGTTTGGTGACCTGGAGGCTCCTAAGAATTCTCTCTAGGAATCTTAGAAGTCTTTAGAATTTAGGTTTCCATCTCATTTATATTCTTGGTTTTCCCAATATGAAGGGATCTTTACTTAATGTATCTACTATGAATGCTGAGGGTGTGTTATATTTACATAGGAATTAGTCTTCTTAATAAGTAGCATTAATATCACATATTTGAGCTCTTGGTATGGAATTAAAATGTTAAAGACTATAGAGGAAGGAAAGAATCTATCAGTATATAATTCTCATTGTTTACTTAGTTCACTCAAAATTTTTAGGAAATAAGTAAGAATAAATACTGCAGGCTCAAATAACTGCTCCAACCCTTTTACTCCAAGGCTCCATTATTAAAGGATATTGAGTGCTGAGATCAATGTTGCAGATCTTTTACAAAAGCTATTCAGCTATTGAGTAAATATTTTATTCACACGGTGTGCTTTACTATCTAGAGAGAGATACTAGGAACTCCTAGGCTATTGTGTTGGTTGGAAATCTCTTAAGGGACTGGATGGAATACTTTTCAGTCACATTTGTGGTTTAATCTCAACGTGCTATCATAGCAATAGTTCTGAGTTAGAGGACCTGCAAGAGTCCTACCTCAACCTTACTGACAAGGTGATTGTGCTTTAGTCAGTTTTGTTCCTCTTGATCTCAATTTCCTCATTTACAAAATGAGGAAATTGGATCAGATTGGAGGATCTTAGCCTAGAAATCTGTAAATGATTTTAAAAAAAGGGATTTTTTTTTAGGTTTTTGCAAGGCAAATGGGGTTAAGTGGCTCGCCCAAGGCCACCCAGCTAGGTAATTATCAAGTGTTTCAGACTGGATTTGAACCCAGGTACTCCTGACTCCAGGGCCAGTGCTTTATCCACTGCACCACCTAGCTGCTCCAGATCATTCTTTAAATAGAATTTCCTTTGTAATTCTATATTTTTTCATTTCATAACATTATTCTGAGAAAGGGTCCATAAGCTTCACCAGATTGCACTGCATTATTCCCCCCCTCAAAGTTTTGAACCCTTGAACTAGATGATCTTTAAATTCACATCCAACTCTAACATAATATGAGCTTACTTTATAGATTTGGTAAGAGGAGGGAGAAGAATTTCTTTTCCTGATTAGAAAAGGACAGTTTAAAGACAATTTATAATGTGAGAGGAGCTACAACCACATAGGGTAGTGAAAAGAATTCTGACTTTAGGATTTGAATTCTAGATCTGCCACTTTAATTACCTGTGTTATGTTGGCCAAATCATTTAATTTATCTGTGTTTTGAGTGTCCTCCTTTATAAAATGAAGGGAATAGACTAGATAATCTCTGATGTCTTTTTAGTTTGTTTGTTTATTTTTTTTTTGCAAAGCAATAGGATTAAGTGACTTGTCCAAGGTCACACAGCTAGGTAATTATTAAGTGTCTGAGGTCAGATTTGAACTCCTGGTCCTCCTGACTCCAGGGCTGGTGCTCTATCCACTGAGCAACTTAGCTGCCTACTCTGATGTCTTTTTAATTTTAAATCTACAAGCCTAAATTGTTGGGGAAGAAGTCATCTTTTTTGGTGTCATAGGCCACTATGGAAGTGTAGTGAAACCTATGGTCCTCTTCTCAGAATAGTATTTTAAAACATTTAAATAGAACAAATAGGATTTCAAAGGAAGAATGAATGAATGTAGATAAAATATATATGTTACAAATAAAATACATATATATATAAAACATGGAACTACAAAGGAAATAAATAAATAGAATCTCAAAAGAAAGAATAGATAGATTACAAAGAAATATATATAGGGTCTAGGATTCCAAAGGAAATGAAATACAAAGATTAAAAAGATATATATATATATATATATATATATTCATATATGTGATTATAAAGGATATTTATAGGATTACAAAGGATATATATATAATATATATATATATATGATTGCAAAGGAAACATAGATTGATAGGATAGGATTAGAAAGAAAACATAAAATAGAATTACAAAGGAAAAATATATAGAATTATAAAGGAAATGTATATATATGATTATCAAGGACATGTATGAGAGAGAATTAAAAAGTATTTATGTATCTATAAATAAATACACACACACACACACACATATATATATATAAAATCACAAAGGAAAACTACATATAGGCTTACAAATGTTATATATAATTACTAAGGAAATATATGTATAAACATATGACTATAAAACATATATATGTAAACACACATACCCACAAAGCTCAAGGACCCCAGATTCAGAATCTCTGCAGAAGATACTGGGAATCATAGGAGTGACATTTTCTACTCTTGAAGAAAGGAGCACCCTATGATGATAAACCAACTTTGATCTGTGTGCCAACACCACCTTGAACCTATTGTTCTTTCTGAGCTCTAACTACATGTTTGGGTCTACCACCTGGATCTCTTACCTCTTCTGGTAGATTCCTGTCTTTGCTCTTTGGATTGTGTCACTGGTTGTTCTTTGGGATGGGTCACTGTGCTTGGACCATGCCAGTCCTCAGATGGTTTCCAAGCTTTTTGCTTCATGGTCTCTCTCCTGCTAGTTAATCTCCCATTAATTTCAGGACTCCTGGGCTCCATGCCCAGCAGGATAGGGGTAGTGACATTTGAGGAGGGAGCTTTCCTATTCTCCTTCAGATCACACAAAATAGCTCATCCCATTCTACCTCAGCCAGTTTGGCTCGCTCTGACAAACACCCCCAGTGAAGAAACATAATTCCTCATGTCCAGGGAGGCAAAACACCAAAACAAATAAGTGAAGAGAGGCACTGACAATAGTGACCATTGTTATGCATCACTGAAGCCAGTTTATGAAGAAATGCCCCTTTCCCAGTTTCCAATCACAAACATTGCCCTGGACTCGTGGTCACACTCCCTATTCACAGAACTAGAGATCATTGTTATGTGTTAACCTGCCTCCTAGATACTAAGTTGACTCTCAATGTTTTCTTACAAAGGGCTACTCCATGTTAAATTTTATGCCTATCCCTATGTTTTACTTTCTTCTCCTGCCACACCTTCCCAGGCAATAGCAACTGCATTTTTGAAAAGTTTCTTAACCTATTTGCATATTTTATTTAATAGCCTTTCAATTCACTGTGCCTTGTAGATATTGTTTTTTACTTTTATTTTAAGCCAATTAAAGATTTGTGGCAACTCTGGATCAAGCAAGTCTAATTCAATATCATAGTCTCACTTCACAGTCTCGCATGGGTCACATCATGGTAATTCCAGCAGTATTTCAAACTTTTTCATTATTATTATATCTTTT
This sequence comes from Macrotis lagotis, assembly GCF_037893015.1. Taxonomy (NCBI): domain Eukaryota; kingdom Metazoa; phylum Chordata; class Mammalia; order Peramelemorphia; family Peramelidae; genus Macrotis; species Macrotis lagotis. The sequence goes on from NC_133660.1 coordinate 205,773,818, forward strand.
ATGGTGACCTGTGTTCAAAGACCTTTGATATTACTATTATAATTATTTTGGGGCACCACAAGCCCCATCCACAAATTTTATCAATAAATGTTGTGTGTATTGACTGCTCCACCAAACTGCCATTCCCCAATTTCTCTCCTTCTCCTTGGGCTTTTTTATTTCCTGAGACACAACAATATTGAAATTAGGTCAATTAACAATCCTATAATGTTCCTCTAAGTGTTCATGTGAAATGAAGAACTTCATTGCTGTCTTATTATTATTATTAGTTTTTTAGGTTTTTTTGCAAGGCAAATGGGGTTAAGTGGCTTGCCCGAGGTCACACAGCTAGGTCATTATTAAGTGTCTGAGACCAGATTTGAACCCAGGTACTCCTGACTTCAAGGCTGGTGCTTTATCCACTGCGCCACCTAGCCGCCCCAAGAATCATTGCTGTCTTATTTTAAGAAATTGCTGCTGCCACCCTGACCTTCATCAACCACCAACTACTCTGATGAGACAGCAGTCGTCAGCATCAAGGACAGACCCTCTACTATTAAAGAGATTATGACTCACTGAATGCTCTTGTGATGGTTAGCAATTTTTAGCAATGAAGTATTTTAAATAAAGGCATGTACATTGTTTTTTAAGATACAATACTATAGCTCACTTAGTAAACTATAGTTTAGTGTAAACATAATTTTATATGTATTGGCAAACCAAGAAATTCATGACTAACTTCCTTGCTATATTTTCTTTATTATGGTGGTCTGGAACTGAACCTGCATTGTACTTAGAAAATTTCTCCTTCAATGTTTCTTTTTTGTTTTTTTTTCTTAGAAATTTTATGTTATTATTGATTATTTTTGTTATTATATCACATTCTTTTCTAAATATATTTCTCCCATATCTAGTAAACCATCCCCTTAGATTAAAAAGGCAAGAGGAGAATAAAAGTTCAGCAAAATTGATGCACACATTAAAGTTATATGGCAGTTTATGCAACATTCCAGTCTTTCAAATTAAAAAAAAATTGATTTCCTTCTGTTTTTTAATCACATTTATTTTTGTATATATCCATACCCCTCAGTGGGTTTTCTGATTGTGATGAAGTACAGCAAAACCAACGGACAATTAGATAATTCAGAGACTAGAGAACTGGGTCTAAAGTAAGGAAGACCTGAATTCAAATATGGCCTCAGATACTAAACTAGTTTGTGACTGTTGCCTTAATCTACTGGAGAAGTAAATGGCAAACGAATCCAGTATCTTTGACAAGAAAACCCCAAGGATAGTATGATCTACACAGAGTCACAAAAGTGACAGACTCAACTAAATGATAGCAAAACCAGCCTATACTAGGAATGTATCTGGAAGTGAATTTATAACCCTAAAGGCTGAGGCTACTGCATCTTGTATGAAAGGAGAGGAGAGAAATTGTGATTTCTTTTCTACAGAGACAAGATTGGTCAACAAGTATATAGCTTCAGGTTTCCTGTTATTTTTCTTCTCATTTTTTATTATTGTGGTCATTGAATATATTGCTTTCCAGATTCTACAGGTTTCCTTCTACATAAGTTCATCTAAAGATTTCTTTGAGTTTTTCATATTCCTCCTTTTTATGAAGTAATATGACTCCATTATATACACATATCACAATTTCTTTAGTTATTTTACAGGTAAAAGAACATTCACTTTATTTCCAGTTGTTTGCTAACACAAATCATTTGCCACTAATATTTTATTTTATATGCTTTTTTGGTTTTCTTTTTTTCTTTCTTTTTTATTTAAGGCAATGGGATTAAATGACTTGTCCAAGGTCACACAGTGATTATTAAGTGTCTGAGGCTAGATCTTAACTCAGGTTCTCCTGACTCCAGGGCCAGTGTATTAACTGCCCTTTGGATTTTTTGGGGGGTTCTGTTTTTGTCCTTCTTCGGGACATATGCCAAAGTGTCCTATCCTATACCTGCCTGTCATAAATGAGTTTATTATCTAAGTGCTTTTTGACTCTGTAGTTAGGAGAATGTTGGGGGAGGATTACACCAAAGACACATATGACCAGAAAAGAGGGTGGGTTATCTTGACAGACATATTACACTTTTTTTGGTTGTCATTCAGCCATTTTTTCCATCATGTCTGACTCTTCATGACCACATTTTGGGTTTTATTAATAAAGATACTGGAGTGGTTTGATATTTTCCTCTCCAATTCACTTTACAGAAGAGGAAACTGAGACAAACAGGGTTAAGTGAATTGCCCAGTGATTTGCCACAGTTAGTAAGTACCTGAGGTCAAATTTGAACTCAAGTCTTCCTGACTCCAGGATGGGTATTCTATTTAGTTGCCTCTATTCCACATTATTCCCCTTCAAACATTTTTGGTAACATTTCTCATTTCTTCTCATGAATTTATGCCTCTTTGCATTGACTCCTGTCATGCCCAGGGGCACTCTCTCTCAAGTTCTCTGCTGCCTCTTAGAATCCTTGGTTTCCTTCAAAGTTCACCTTAAATGCAACTCCCTAAATGAAGCCTTTTCTTATTCCTCCAGCAGGAAGTAGCCCTTCACCAATTCCCCTCAGCCCTTTTGTTGTATACACACACACAAATATAAACACACACACATACATATTTCTATATATTCAGGATCTGTTTGTAGGTATAGGTACTATTTTCTACATTAGAATGAAAGATCTTTGAAGTCAGGGATTATTTCATTTCTTTCTTTTTTTAAATTTTAAGACAATGGGGTTAAGTGACTTGCCCAAGGTCACAAAGCTAGGCAATCATTAAATATCTGAGGCTGGATTTGAACTCAGATCCTGTTGACTCCAGGACTGATACTCTATCCACTGTGCCACCTAACTGCCCCTGACTATCATTTTTACTACTATCAGAGACCATAGCAAATTATGAGTGTTTAATACATGCTTCTTGATTTATTGATTGAGTTTAGTGCGGATAAATCGCCGCTAGTGTATTGACTGAGTGGCACACTGCTATTTGTGATATATAAAAGAAGAGAAAGGCTGTTATGGAAAGAGCAGATTTTGTATGATGGCATCACAGGGAAGGAGGGGTCAGGTTTAATTGGGAGTAATGCAATTTGAACAAGGGGAGTAACTGTCTGAAATGAGGGCTTCATGGATTTCTGCAAATATCCTAGATAAGAATGGTGGACACTCCCAGAAAGGGATACCATAGAAGCTGCATCACATGTCTGGATCTGGGGACAGCTTGCTTGTCGACATTCTGCGGCAGCAACTTCCAAAAGCACAAATGAGCTGGAATATTGTGTTTCTAATTAGACAACTGTCTTGTGATGCTTGATAATTATGTCTTTCACAAAGCTTTCTAGTGATGAGGGCTGATGGCTGTGGTGTTTAACAACCATAAATAAGGATCAGGCGATGGAGTGAAGGTGTTAACATTTAATGTGCAACCATAAATCCATCCCAGCACTAAGAAAAGAAAACATCTTTTTGGTTCATGGCGTTTTCCTCTGCTGCCTTGCTGAGTCACTGTGGTGTGTTTGAGAGCTGCAAGGAGGAATGAGAGTCTCTGGGACCAGAGCCAAGATGTGTTTGTGTGTGTGTGTGTGTGTGTGTGTGTGTGTGTGTGTGTGTGTGTGTGTGTTTGACTGGATTGTTCCTGGGGGAGTTTTGTGAAATTCCTCTACATAGCACTGTTATGTAGATAGCCCCAATCACAAACTTTATAAAATATAAAATTATTGCTTAAATCAGGAAGCCTAAACTTGTCCTTGTGTGTGTCTTCTGAAATGGAATAAGAATTAATAGAAAGTGAAAGGCTTTGCAGGCATTCCAAGGAGCAGAACATATTTCTACTCTCCTCTGGCTTTGAGAGCTTCCAAAATTCATTCAGTCTGATCTTCCTAGACCTTCAGTCTTTTGCTCCAGTCTGGCTGGTCAGGTCAGTATTCTCTATCTTGGTTCACTGTTTTCCCTCATCCTTTTCCTTTACTCATTCCCCTCTTTCCCCTTCCATGCCCTCACTTCCCCTCTACATAGAAATGCATTAAAATCCAGTTCAAACTCTATGTCCTAGAATCTAGGACCTAGATGATGCCCTTCTTTCTTTCTTTCTTTCTTTCTTTCTTTCTTTCTTTCTTTCTTTCTTTCTTTCTTTCTTTCTTTTTTTTTTTGCAAGGCAAATGGGGTTAAGTGGCTTGCCCAAGGCCACACAGCTAGGTAATTATTAAGTGTCTGAGGCCAGATTTGAACTCAGGTACTTCTGACTCCAGGGCCAATGATCTATCCAATGAACCACCTAGCTGCCTGATGATGCCCTTCTTAATGAAAAGAAAACATCAACATCTTTCTGCTTTGACTCCTTTGCCATTTCTTTCCTGAGCAGTGCAGTGAATTTCATATAGTTGTCTATTCTTTAATTATCTGTGCAGTACAAGTTAGTTTAGTTTAATAGAAACAGTCCTGATTTTAAATTCAAAAGACATCTTGTGAGCTACTTATACAAGATTCATTTTTATGGAGCTCAAGTTCTTCTGCAAACTAAATTTGGACAAGATGATCAGTTTTTGCATTCTATGTTCTAATAGCCCCTTTAACTCCAACATTTGATGTTTTCTAAAGTTTCCTCTAAAGTACCTTCCAGTCTTTAGAAATTCTTAAATTTTAAAGTTCCTTCCAGGTGCAACATTGTCTAATTCTACAACATATTATTTTTTTTTAATAGCCTCATAGTCTCTCTGGAATTTTAATATGGCATCACCAGATGCCAACTGGACATTTCAAACCAAATGTCCCAGAGAGACCTTGACCTCAAGTCCCCATCCAAAATGGGACTTATTATCTTTCTTCCAAATCTACCCTTCTCCCAAATTTTCCTACTTCTATAGAAGGTAATGCTATTCATCTGGTCTCCCAGATTCATAGTGCCAGAATTATCCTTGACTTCTCACTGTCTCACAGCCAATTAGTTGCCAAATCTTGTCATTTCTATCTCCACAACACTTCTCATATCCTGCCCCTTTCTCAATCCGCACAGCTACCACCCCCGTACCAGTGCTCATTACCTCTTGCCTAGCCTATTGCAATGGTCAATTAATTAGGCTCCTTGACTCAAGTATCTCTCTACTCTAATCCATCCTCCAACACAGCTGCCAAAGTCATTTTCCTTCAGCATAAATCTGACCATGTCACTCTCCTACTCAGTCAACTCCAGTGACTCTCTATCCAACTAAGATAAAGTAACCCTTGTTTTGCTTTTATAACTCCCAGTTATATTTTCAGTCTTATTATAAAGTTATTTTCTTCCTATACTTTATGTCTCTGAGATTATCTTCCATAGTATAGTTATTCTATCCCCCCCCACCCCAGCACCCTTCACTCTTTCACCTCACTCTACTCTTCTTTCTTTCTCTGTCTCTGCTTCTGTCTCTCTCTCATCTGTCTCTTGTCTTTGCCTCTCTCTCTCTCTCTCTCTCTCTCTCTCTCTCTCTCTCTCTCTCTCTCTCTCTCACACTTCAAGTCACACTAACCTCCCTGTTCCTTACACTGAAGCTTTGCAAAAACTGTCCCCTATTCCAGGAAAGAATTTCCTTCTCATCTGAGCCTCAGAAATCCTTTTTTCTTTCAAAAAACATCTTGTGTACCCCCTTTACTCAGTCTTTCCTGATCTCCCCTTACCCTCAGTTGCTGATTTACCTACAAATAATGAAAGCCCAACTTTCATAGTGGTTTATGGAGGGATGAAGGAGAAAGTGGTGGTGGTAGTGGCAGAACATGGAAGTTTATTTTCTGTGTAACTCATTTAACATTTGTAGTGTACTCATCCCTCACTGTGTTCCATTGTCAGTTACTCTTTCATAAATATTTTTCATATTTGTCAAATATAATATACACCCTTCACTTCACAAAGGAGAAAATTGGGGTTCAGAGAGGTTAAGTGGTTTGCTCAACATCATGCAGAAAATTTGTGGCAAAGCTACATCAAAGATAACATGTCTCTGCATGGGCATCTCCCATTTCTGGAATGCCTGGCCCTCTCCGTCTTGTCTGGTACCTGGATTTTCTGGTTGGCTAGAAAACTTGTTCAAATTTCATTTTATATAAGAGATTTTATTTAGGAACCTCACTTCTCTCCACTAATAGTAACTTAACTTATGAGATCATTTTCCATTTACTCTATGTATATACACGTGTGTGTGTGTGTGTGTGTGTGTGTATGTGTGTGTGTGTGTGTGTGTGTGACAGATCTCAGAGAGAGAGAGAGAGAATAAATAGGGAAGGTAATTTCAGAGGTGTACATATAGACATGCATGCATGTAAAAAGTTTTATTATGCATATGTGGGGATAGATATAGTTATATATGTATCTATCTATCTATCTATCTATCTATCTATCTATCTATCTATCTATACCTCTCTATCTCATATATACCTCCTATTCACATGCTCTCTCCCTTCTTTGAATATAAACTGTCTGAAAGCAGAAGCTGTTTTTCTTTGTATTCTCAGCTCTTAGCATGGAGTAAGTGCTGATTCACTATGACAGGGCTCACAGATCTTAGTCAGAAGATAACTACAGGGCCTAGTACGAGTTAACCAAAAGTAGGTCATTTCCCACTAATCTGATGTTTTTGAGAAAGTTGCTAGACTGGTAGATGAGAGGAATGCTCAAACAAAGTGCACTTGGATCTCAGTAGGAGATTAGAGAAAGTCTCTCATCATATCCCAGAGGAGAAGGTGAAGAGATGTGAGTTAAACAGTTGTATACTAGGTAGGTAAATTCAAAAATGGTTAAATGACTAGATTCCCTCCCCCACCAAAGTAACTATGAAATACTATAATGCCCACCCAGATGGTAGTCCCTCTCTCTCTCTCTCTCTCTCTCTCTCTCTCTTTTAGTTTTTACAAGGTAGTGGGGTTAAATGACTTGCCAAAGGCCACACAGCTAGGTAATTATTATGTGTCTGAGATCGGATTTGAACTCAGGTCCTCCTGACTCCAAGGCTAGCTGCCCCGATGGTAGTCTCTTTTGGAGAGCCATGAGACTATCTTTGTTCCTGTACTGTTCAATATCTTTATCAGTGACTTGAATGATGAAAAGAAGGTGGAATGATTATCAAAAACAGAGATGGAAGGGATAGCTATCACATTGAATGATGAAATCAGTATCCAAGAGACCTTAGTTGGCTAAACTGACAAGTTAAATCTAATAAAATGGATTGTAGTAAGGATATGTAAATATAAAGCCCTTTCAATTAGGTTTAAAACAAATTGACTATCTTAGTATAGGATTGGAGAGGTATGGACCAGAGATATTGGTAAACTTCAAACCCAAAGTATCTCAACAGTTATGGCCTTTTTAAAACATTTGTTATAAGGATGGTGTCCAGAACACATGTGGAATATGTGTTAAGTTTTAGATGCAAGATTTTAAGAAATAATTTGACAAACTTGAATGTATCTAGAAGAAGGCAACAAGAATGGTGAAGGTATAAATCATACCATCCAAAAATCAGACAGAACGACTAGTGATGTTTGATCTTCAAAGAGAAAGCTGTCTTAAAGTACGTGAAGGACAATCTGGTAGAAATGTGATCAGAATAATAATTCTGGTTCATCCCAGAGGGTAGACTCAGTTGAGTTGAGACTGTCACATAGTAGGTATACTGATTGATTCCAGAGGCATACTTTTTGGTTGATAGGAGTCAAAGGTTTTCTGTCACTGGGCATCCTTTGGGATCCTACTTAACAGGACTATTTTAGAGGGGTTATATAGGATGACATCTAAGACCCCATCTATCTCAAAGATGCAGCCATGTTTTTATTCTGATATCAGAGGCAGCTGGGAGACAGGTGAGAAGGAAACATCGAGGCTAAGGGAGTAAACATTCCCTGAGACTGGTTCCCTTTTCAGGGATGGGTGGAGTATTCTTTTGCTCTTCTGGAAATGGAAATGTTCAGATTGAAAGGAGCCTGGGAAACACAGCAAGAGAGAAATGGGAAGGCAAATGAGAAAGAAACATGGCAGACTGTGTGGGAACACAGAGTAGGTAGGGTAGGAGAAGGGTGATACTTTAAAAAAATGTACAACATAGGTGCATAGAAGAGGGTATAAAATGAATAGGAGATAAGGATAATGTAAAATGATATAGGACTTGAGGGATTATAAGGCCTGAAGGTATCAAGTGGAGAAAGGGTCATAATTTCAGCATGTAGTACTACTTTTCATTAGTATATATTAATGATACTTCAGGATCAGAACTATAAAGTAAATGAATGGGCTCAAGAGCCTTAAAGAGAAACAATAGTACAGGAACACATGCTGTCTCATTTCAGAAAATGTTATTTTATGTAACAAAAATGGCTGTTAGTGTTTGGTTCTACATTTCACTTAATATCTATCTAACTTTCTATCCATCCATAGATATCTATCTCCATATATATATATATATATATATATATATATATATATATACATATATATACACACACACACATACACACATATAAAGTATCTGGTGTCACAGGAGATATTTGACCATGAAAGTTGCAGAATCTTCTGACTTCTATTTTGGGACTGGCTTCTAGAGACACAGCATATTTTTAGAACCCCTTGTGATGACATATTTCTTCTATTGTGCTGGGCTTGAAGTTATAAAAAACTGAATTTGTCCTGTCACTAATGCTAATGACAGGAAATCATATTTCCAGAATGTTTTAAGGATAACTTAATGGTCATAAAAATTGTGAAGTATAAGTATAGGTCTTTTCATTTTATAGATGGGGAAACTGAGACTGAGAAATTAGTTGATTTGCCCAGTCATTGAGTTAATTAAGTCTTGGATTACAGATTCTTTGTCTCTTCATCTAATGCTTTTTTGAGTTTCTTCTGTGCAGCACTGGGTATGTTAGCTCTCTCTTTTTTTTTTTTTAGGTTTTTTTTTTGGCAAGGCAAATGGGGTTAAGTGGCTTTCCCAAGGCCACAAGGCTAGGTAATTATTAAGTGTCTGAGACCAGATTTGAACCCAGGTACTCCTGACTCCAAGGCCAGTGCTTTATCCACTATGCCAGCTAGCCGCCCCAGCTCTCTTTTCTAGGGATGAGTTTCCTCCTCTTTGTAGGGAAGGGGTTAGAAATCATTGATCTCTAAGGACCTTCTTAATTCTAAATGCTATGATGTTATCACTAAGGATTCCAAGAATCCCTCCGAGCCATGGAATTCTGCAATGCTAAATAGATCATATCTCTTCCCAGGTTTCTAAGAGGTTCTCTTAGAGGTGAGTATTATTGATGGTACATTTGTATATGATATCCAAAGAATACTTTGTATTTGTATAACAAGGGAGTTCCTACAAACAAACATGTTTGTTTAATGAAAGGAGAACTAAGAAATTCCTTGCATAGAATTATAAGGTCCAGTATCCTCATATTACAGAGCAGGAAACTGAGGTCTAGGGATGTTAAACAACTTTCCCCAAAATCAAATAGGTAACAGTGAAATTTAAATAAAGATCCTTTAATAAGCGCCTATTCCACTGTACCACACTATCTCCTGAACCTTTCTCTCTTTTATTTAATCTGTTAAAGTGTGACAAAGGGTCAAACAAAAAAAGAAAAACCACTAAGATCTCGCTCTGGGTGGTAGCTTGATGAAAGTGTATACTTTCAAATGAGCCAGTTATACCAGCATTAGGCATCTGTTTGTGATTACATTGCTTAGAGGGCTCCACCAAAGACCCTCTAGGCCCTTCCCTTCTTTGGAAACCCAGTCAGCACATTTTTAAGAAACCACACCATTGCTCTAAATCCTTTCTGAGAATGTGAATGAACAAACGCTATTTAATATTTTCAAAAGGGAGATATCCACCTGGGTAAAGATTTTGAAGTGAGAATGGGGAAAATCAACTGGAACTAGCATGATAGGAGAAGCCTTTAATATTTTAGTTCTAGCATTATTGTCAGTGAATATTGCTTTGGGAAAGTCCTCTTTGAAACTCAGTTTCTTTGCCTGTACAATGGGGGGTCAGAAGCAGTAGAGTAAGGATAAAAAAAAAGCATTGGTTACGGAGGAAGAGGACCTGAGTTTTACTAAGATTTCTGGAGCAAATGCTTTAACTTCCTCCATTTTCAGCTTTCCTCATCTATGAAAGGAGGGATTTGAGCCACATCTTCTGAGATCTATGATCTATGAGCTCTAGATCCATGATCCTGTAATACTCAAGTTAAGTGATCTTGGATGGGTGACTTTACCTCTATTTGGCTCTCATGGGGTTTGGGGATGAAATTGCATTGAAATCATTACCATTTTTTTAGAAGTAAAAACGATTATTATTAAACTACAACATCTCTTTCCTATGCTGAAGAATGCTATATAGAAATTCACTGCCAATAAAATGAAGACAAAATAACTAGAATTGCTAGCTCTTGATCCACTGATTTCCCCTTTCACCTCTATTCTCTCTTCCAGTTCAAATTATGCTATCACTTTCCTTTTGCTATTCTTCTTTCCCATTACTTGCACTATCTACTCACCCTTAATCAAGACTTATCTTGCCCCACCTCCAACTCCCACCTTTGCAGCTTTTTCTTCATTCACTTTTCACTCTCCAGGAGCTATTAGTCTTCTTTGAGGCTATACTCTTAGGTCCTAATATGCTATTTAGGAATCATAGAAGGCTTTCCAGAGAAGATCAAATTTGAACTGATCTTTGATAATGGAAAAATATCAACAACTAGACTTAACCTTTGTGGGGAGGAGAAGAAATACATTCTAGAATGCTGTTCAATTATGTTTGACTCTTTGTGAACCTTTTTGAAGTATTTTTGGCAAAGATACTGGAGTGGTTTACCATATCCAAGGTCACACAGCTAGTATCTGAGGACATATCTGAACTCAGAAAAATGAGTCTTCCTGACTCCATTAAGTCACCCAGCTGACCCAAGTGATCATTTACTCTTTACTCAAAGACTTCCTGTGAAGGCGAATCCACTCCCTCCAGTAAATTATTCTAAGTTTTGGTAAATTTTTCCTTGAGACAAGTTGAAATCTCCCTCTGTATAACCTGCACTGATTGTTCCAGTTTTGCCCTTTGAGGTCAAGAAGACTGTTTATTCTTTCCTCCACACAATAGTCCTCAAATATGTCTCCTTCGGTTCCTCTTAACCATTCTTTTAATATGGAATACCAAAATATCTCTTATTCCCTCAGATGAGCATCATATGGCAAGATTTTGAGGTGTTGCACTACCCTAGCTGCTCTACAACTTGCCAACAAACTTCCTAAATAAGTTAGAGGTATGTGTGAAAGACCTTTTATTGCCTTCTAATTTCCTTAAGTGAGTTTCTTCATTTTTAAAAAGTTAAAAGGATGCAGGAGTTTGAGGTGCTTACAAATTCAGCATAGTATTCAAATTGCACTTACTTTGCTCATTTATCTCTTCTTTTCATTTCTACATTTTTTTTGCGCCAGAATAGCTCTGAAATGACTAAGTAAAACAACCTTCCTGATGAAGAATCAGCAAACCATGGAAATAATCATTTTCCTGTTCCTATTTCAACATGTATTCTGAGAGAGAAGGCAACTCCTTAAGATTTTCTATAGGTTTTCTCCATTTTCTTTCCACTGGAGAGTAGTTACAGGTTATTGATCTTATTGCCATGGAGACCTTCCTCATCTCTTGGTTGATACCCTAAACTCTATTCCTCAGTCTTCATCCTTTTCAGTGAAAAGTTTCATACTGTCAAAAAGCTTATCACTCTGATAGGCTAGTGGGTGACGCTTTAAGATATCATCAGTCATTTAAAATTAATACTGCTACAGTGATGATATAGGAAGAACCCATATTGATGGAACCACAGATGCATTGAAGTATTGAAAACCAAGTAAGTCATTTGCATTTAAGCAATGATCTGTGTGGCACTATAAGATTTCTCTTCCTGTGAATTTATGGACTATCTCTCATGGTAGTAAACTTCATTGCATAAGGACAACTTGCAAATTTCTTGTAAATGGGAGACATTAAAAGAAGTTTAAATATGATTGCCAGGCAAGGCTATTGTAAAAAAAAAAAAGAAGACTCTGGACAGTTTATCATTGACTATTGATACTGAAAGTGGGGAAGAGGAATCACTGCTTGCCCATGAGAACACCAATATTGAGTAATTTAAACCTTAGCTTCTCATTAATAAAAATCAAGGAGACTTTGATGAATATAAGCATAAAAACAATAATACTCCAGCCATCCAGACTTAGGTGAATATAAATATAAGCATAAATGCAAAATTACTACACAGATCAAATTGGACATTAAGTAAGTGATCTTATGGCCATTTAAATTTCTACAGATAATTTTCACAATTGAAAATTCCTCTTGAGTAGGCTTAAAACCTGGGGTGGAGGGGGAGGAAAAAGATTGATTCAGAATTGATGTAAATAAGACTCTCCCATGACTAGCTTTGATGAGTGGACATGTGATGCTCATATGTCAACACTATTGCCATGCAACACTGAGTGATGTAAAAGATTAAAAGAATTGTGGGCAGAAGATAAAAGAGCAGGTCAGTCTCCTGGAGAATCAGCTCAATTTCAAGGAGAGAAACTTTGAAAACCCATCTGGAGGCAAAAGAAGAGTATGAAGACTGTTTTCCCCATTCTTCTCTTAACTCTTGCTAGGTAAAGAATATCATAGTATCATAGACCTAGAGGTAAAAGGAAAGGTAGAAGCCATTTACTTCAGTGATCTCATTTTTCAGAGGAGGATTAATGAGACCCAAGGTGGGAAAAGGACTTGCCCAAAGGACCTAGGTTTTAAGTAGCCAATATGTCAGTGAATAAACATTGATTAAGGGTCCTCTGAGGGCTAGCACAGAGAATGCCAAGAAAAGCAAAGGATAGTCCATGCCCTTAAGGAACTCACCATGTAATCAAGAGATAAAAAGACAAACAAATATAGACAAAGAAGCTATGGACAGGATAAAAAAAGGAGAAAAATAATGTAGGGAAAGCACTAGAATTAAGAGATATTTGTAACTCAGGTTCTCTTACTCCAGTGTTCTTTGCATTATATCATGAATATGGAAGCATTCTGAGACTGGTGACATTATCTGAGATTAGATCAGACTGGCCTCAAGGAAAGAGAAGAAAGATGCTTTGAAAAAAAGATGATAGGAAAAAGAATTACACCTACTGAAAATTTTAAAGCACTATATAAATGTCTTCTATTACTATCACTGCTAAGAGATAAAGGGATTGGGCTTCAGAAGGAGGGGGAATGGTCACAAAATGTACTGCAGTAACCTTCAAACTTAATGAGCAGGTGTGGTAAGGGAGTTTTCCCCTCCTCCATATTGTGGTGTGTGGGGTCTGGGGATAGAGGTCTTTTATTTATTTATTTATTCATGTTTTAGCAGAATAGAGGGTTTGAATGTAAATAACAATATGCCTATGAGTATTTGATACTCAGAGACCATCCTTCTATTCCCTTTCTCTGAGGGAATTAATTTGCTTAGCTCCAGACCTACACTTTGGCTTGTGAGCTTTCCTGATGTGAAGGAGTTTGTGCTAACTCCCCCACCCCACTATATTCTATATTTAGCTAACTCCAATTACACTTCACATCCCATCCAACTAGCAATCATTTACTATGTCACCACTGTGTGTTAGTTTCTAAGGCTATAAAGACAGAAAATTAAAAAAAAAACGCGATAAAAATTGGACAATGAAATCAAACCCTTCCTGGGCCTCAGAGCAGGTTTGACTCCTGTTTGAAAGACAAATCTAAATTCAATGAAGCAACTATTCAAATTAACCACCAGTGTTATCTGGAAACAACCCTCCTTGTCCTTAAATGCCCTAGTGAATACTCTCTATCCTCATGGTCAGTGATCACAATATATTTCATGGAGGACTTATACTTCTCAATGGTTTTAAAAATTATTTCATAGAACAGCCAAGAATGAATGTATGAAGGACACTCAGATATTAATCCAAGAAATGTATTGTCAGTATCACCATTAATCAATCAAATTAAATAGATTTTTAAGAGAAGGTAGAATGATACCATTCTATCCAGGATTGCTAAACTCTATGATACATAGGGGCACAGATGGCTGCATATTGTTTTATCTTCTTCCTTTCCTTCTCTCTCCATTCCAGAATGTAAACTCTGAGGAAAGAGCTTATTACCCTTGTGTATTTATAGTTCCTAGAGCAATGTCTTAAATTTTTAAGACTGATTGTTGATTGAGTGATTGAAGTTGGAGCTAGGCAGCATTAAAAATGAGCAGGGGCAGGTAGGTGCCCCAGGAGGACTGGTCCTGAAGTCAGGAAGAGTCATCTTAGTGAATTCAAACCTAACCTCTGACCCGGGCAAGTCACTTAATCCCTATTTGCCTCAATTTCTTCATCTATAGAACGACAAACCAGTCCAGTATCTTTGCTCAAACGGGGTCATCAAGAGTGAGACTCACCTGAAACAACTGAATCACAATAATAACAAAGATCAGGAATTCTAATTGAAGTGACCAGGTAGCCAAAAGGAAGCAGAGACGTTTTAATCTGATTGGATACTTAATCATCAATATAAAGTTGTACATCAATAAGTTCATAGCACCAGACCTAGACCTGGGATGGGAGATCAAGCAGGAAGCAGGATCAATTAGAGATAAGTGTTAAGATTTTTCCAAGCACAACAGGGGAATAGAGGATTAAAGAGGTTTTGGACTGTGGAAAAACTGGAAGAAATAAGTTCAGGGAATCAAGGCAGCATTTGAATATTTCATTTATGAAAAAGACCCAATCTTTCCTTGTTGCATAGACTTTCAAAAGTCTAACTGGCTATGTCCTCTGGACAGAAACAGAAACTATTGCTTAGTCGTCTTCCTTCAATCATGAGGCCAGGCTGGAATGTTAGTTGAAGCTTCCAGAGTTTTAGTATTCTTTGAGGCTATATCTGGCTAACATACTTTTTTTTTTTTGAGTGAGCCTAAGAAACGCAAATGTCAACCCTATCAATCAAATATCCACAAGAGACCTTCAATTTGCTTCTGGATAAGGATCAATAGCCATTGTTATGGTGTAAGAGACACACCTTTGACATGGCTAATCTTAGTATAAATATCAAAGTTCATTGAAACAAGACAATCAGAAGTACAGGCAAGTTAATTAATAATCCATTCCACAAGCAACATTTGCTGATTCTAATTACTGAAAAATCTAATTAGGTCTGGTCCAAAGGCAAATATCCCAGCTGACTTTTCTGTGACTGAAGTACAGACTTTGAAGCCCCTAACAAAATTCAAGAATTACTTTTAGGTGGTTGTGAGGCTTTTACGAACCTTAAGGCAGATCTATAAATTCAAATAATTTTAATATTATTATTTTATGCTTAGCTTTGGCTATTTGTATTCTAGGAAATTGGATCTGAACACCAGCTTTTGTAGTAGTTGAGATGGAATATAAAGAAATCTGAAACATAATCGATAGACCTGAATCCTGTCTTTGAAACATCTGAGCTATGTGACTGTGGGCAAGAAATTTAACTTTTCTGAATCTAGGTCTCCTTATGTAGAAACTGAAGATATTGCCTCCCTTACATGTGGTTATAATGTGAATGTTTCTTTAGCTTGAAGAGTCAAATACAGAATCAGTCTACAGTTCTCTGGGCACCATATAAATAGGAACAATTTCATATGTCCCTCAGAATGTGGTTTATGTCCAAGTAGAAGAACCAGCTCAGGATCAGGTTCTCTCAGTTCATAAAATCTAGGTTCATGTGATTCTGTCTAAGTCTGGTGAGAGCCTTTACAGCCTTACATTATTCAGGGTCTCAGAGAGTTCATCCCTGAAGCAGACTGCAAATTAGCTCGTGAGCCTTTTTCTTTTTTCTTTTTTCCCATCATGTGTCGTCTTTTGCTGAAGAATTGTTTATAATCTTTTTTTTTGGGGGGGAAATATATAAAAAGTATATGTGAGGGATAGAGTGATGTACTGTATAAAGAACCAGTTTGGGAGTCAGAGAGACCCCATTTTAAGTCCTGTCTCTGATACATGCTGGCTGTGTGAACCTAAGAAAGACCCTTCAATTCAGTGTTCTAGCCCAAGTCTCTAAGGCTGAATCTGAAAGTGCAGCACTACACTACTTCATCAGTTGGATTGGCTGCCAATTGCCTCTAAGATAAAATAGAAACTTTCTTATTTTTAGGTTTTAAAGTCCTTTAAAACTTGATCCTAACTATCTTTTAATCTTCTTTGAACACAACACTCCCTCCTCTCTGCCCCTGCATTTGGGAGCAGACAAATTCCCTGCCACCCCCCCCTTTTTTGCTTCACTCAATCATTGTTCCATTTCTCATTTTGTGACTTTTGTGATGACCATCCCCTATTTTTGGAATTCCCCTCTTCCTTACCTCTATCTCATAGAATCAATCAATCAATCAATCAATCAATATTTATTATTGCCTCCTATGTGCTAAGAGCTGGGGATGCAAGAAAGAGGCAAAAAAGAACCCATGTCCTTTTCTTTTTGCTATCCAGTTATTTCAGTCAGGTTCAGCTATTTCTGATACCCCCTTCCCCCATGCCCTCTAGGGATTTTTAATCTAACAGAAAAGATATTATACCAACAAATATATGACCCCTTCTTGCTTTAAAATGCAACAAACTCCACTTTCTAATAATCTATTTAACTTCTAATGCCCTTCTTATCCAACTAGTTGATTATGTTTTCTGCTTTGTATTTACCTGTATTTATTCTCTTTATATACCTATTCTAAATGCACTTTTAGATGCATTTGTTTTCTATCCCATCAGGATATAATCTCTGTGAGTAGAGATTGTTTCATTAATGGATTTCTATAGTCTAGCACATAATGGGTGATTAATAAATACTTGCTGATTGATTTCCAAAGCATCATTAATCCAACCCAGTAGCCTCCTTGCTTAAAAAACTTCCTCCAACTCTTTTTTACCTCTTTGGTATTTAGTTTTCTCACTTTCCTTTTCTTTTTTTCCCTTTGGATTGATATTTTATTTTATTTTTCCAATTACATGCTATGCGTGTTTTTTTTAAACATTCACTCAGTTGTATATTTATAAGTTACACATTGTCCTACCATCTTACTTTCCCACTTCCTTCCCCTCAGTGGCAAATAATCTAGTAAATTGTTTACATATTAGTCATTTTTGTGTATGAGGAATTAGGACTAAGAGTAAAGGAAGAAAACCATGGGATAGGATGGAACAACGTAAGAGTTTTTAAAAAGTGAACATGGTCTCCATTCAGATTCTGTGAATTACTTGTTTGTTTTATTTTCCTCTGGATGTTGATAGTGTTGTCCATAACAGGGTTGTCCTTGATCTCTGAACAGCTGAGAGGAGCTGCATTCATCATACTTGGTCAACTCACATGTTGTTAATGTGTATAGTGTTCTCTTGGTTCTACTCCCTTCCCTCAGCATTAGTTCATGTAGTTCTTCCCATGCTTCTCTAAAGTTCAACCATTCATGGTTTCTTATAGAAAAATATTACTCCATAATGTTCATATACTATAACTTGTTCAACCATTCCCCAATTGATGGGCATTCCCTCAATTACAAATTCTTTATCACCTCAAAAAGAGCTGATATAATTTTTTTGAACATGTGGAGCTTTTCCCATTTTTAAAATGATTACTTTTTGAATATAGGCCTGGTATTGGTATTGTTGGGTCATTTGCTCTTTGGGCATAGCTCCATATTGCTCTCCAGAATAGCAGGATTAGTTCATAACTCCACCAACAATGCATTAATGACCCAGTCTTACCACAACCTCTACACATTGATCATTTTTCCTTTTAGTCATCTTAGACAATCTTATAGGTGCCTCACATTCCTTTTCATGTGCCATACTCTCAATCTAAACTGTACTATGAAGTGTTTCTCAAATTCCTCATACTGTTGCTCCCTCTGATGTTTGTCCTTCATTTTCCAAGAAGACCATGACATCAGGGAAGTGATGCCATGACATGCAAGTGAGTTGGATTTGAGTGAGGGGGGTGCTGTGCTAATTCACCAGGTTCACTTTCTCATTCAGAGTCATCTGGGTAATATATGAATCAGGATGACTGGAGACACTCTAGATGTGAGGCAATGAGGATTAAGTGACTTGTCCAAGGTCACACAGCTAGTAGGTGTCTGAGGCCACATTTGAACTCAGGTTCTCCCAATTTAAGGAGTGGTACTCTACACATTGCATTTTACTCCCTTCTATGGACTGGAATAAACTATTCTCCATACCTAGGATACAGTTATGAAATAGCCAGGTGACCAGTACCATTGTAGTGAAGAGAACACTGGCAATGGAATAACAACACCTTGATTTTAATTGCATTTCTGACACTTTAACAAGGTAGGTGCCCTTGGGTAATAAAGTTATTCAAATTTTCTCGTCTGTGAAATGGGGATAGTCACACACACACGCACATACTCTTCTCTCTCTGGTTGGTTGATTGAGAACTTGGAGGTTCAGGCCCCTTTGGACAATTGATAAATGTTGGACACATGCCTCCAATGTCTTCTCTTATGATTTTTAACAGCACCCTCTCCTTTCCTATCCTAACCATGATTCATCTCATTATAAGCCAGAGGCAAAATCTATATATTGGCATAAAATGTGAATGTGCCCATTAACATTTCTTCCAGTAAAATTCAATGCTTTGGGAATGGCCTTAGAAGTTTGGCCAGTTCGCTAGGTCAGCACATTCTAGGAGGTTGCAGAAAAGGGCAAACTTGTAATATTTACAACCACATAGAAATGGACCATAAAAATGCATAAGTCTATGGTAATAAGCTGAGTGATGACTCTGATGAGAAATTCAATGTTTACATACTGTTACATTAAAAATATTCACACCTAATCAAATTGTCAGAGTTGTTTCTTTGGCAACAATAGAATTTTTCCCCCTTAAACTGAAATGTTTCACAGACATTTTTCTATACATTGTGTCTCATTAATCCTTACCAGATCCCATCAAGGTGGGTGGCAAATATTATGATGTCCATTTTATTGAAAAAAGAAAGGAAATTGCTTTCCGCCCTCTCTATCCACTTTATCCAAGTTCCTTGCCTATACAAAGAAAATGATAATATTCTTTTCTTTTGTGAAACCTTCAGAGACCACTCCTGCTCACTGACATCTCTCCTTTTCCTCATTTTATGGCCTTCATTGGTTTTATCACTCATTTTACAATTAGAATCCTAGAGATCAGTGGGACCAGGGCAATCAAGTATTCCATACTACCTCCCCCACTCCCCTCCCCCTTTGTCCATCCTCACCATTTTATGCATGAGAAAACTGTGTCTCAGGTTAAATGCATGATCCACAGGACCTGAGCTAATTATTATAGTCAGAAGAACCAGGAATAGCATCCTGAGGGGTCTGGTTTCCAGTTCATGGCTTCCTCATCCTGTTAGATCATGCTGTTTTCACTGCCCTGTTGCCTCTCTTTTATTGTGAAATTACCTTTTTGTGTCCTGGAGAAGTGTGGGATGATGGATGGGCAGAGCCACAGCCTTGTAATTAGCAGAGAAGTGGTTTACTTCAGGACCTACTGGAAACCTCAAGGAAGTCATGTCACCTGTGTGGACCTCAGTTTCTTTCTCTGTAAAATGAGGAAGTTGGACTAAATGACCTTTTAGATTCCTTCTAGTTCTAAAGGCTAATAATTTATGATCTACATGCCTTTTCCCTCCATTAAGACTTTACATTTTCAAGGTCAGGGTTGCCTTTAACTTCTCTTATGTTTTTGCATAAAAATAGAGCCTAATGCATTCAATACATGTTAATGAATTTGCTAACTGAAGAGAGTTTGAAAATGATACTGGATAATGCCCAGTCCCTGACTTCTGTTCTTCTTAAGTTTCCTTGTCTTTCTCTCCTCTCTTTACATCCTTAAGGAAGGGGTTCAGGAAAGAAGACTCAACTATTACACTCTGGGGGGGAATAATGGAAAAGTAACTTTTCAATTAAAATGAAGGGTGGGAGTAGTGAGGTGGAGAAGTGTATACAGCACAGAAATCAGGAGGATCTGAGTTCAAATCTATCCTCAGACACATGATACATACTTGCTTTGTGACCTTGGGCAAGTTACTTAACCTCATTCCTGCACCAAAAAAAAAAAAAATGAAAGGAGCTGGAATAGATGATTTGAAAGGTTCCTGATATATTGCTTTTATTAACTTGCCTTCTGATCCCAGTAAGTGGCCCATCTTATTATAAATAATAATAGCTAATATTTATATTTATATAGTACTTAGTATGAAACAGAAACTGTTAAACACTTTACAGGTATTATCTTCACAAACAACCCTATGATATGTGTGGTTATCACCTTATGTTATAGATGAAGAAACTGAGACAAATAGAGATTAAGTGACTTACCCCGAGACATACAGCTAGTAAGTATCTAAAGCTGAATTTGAACTCAGGTCTTTCTGACTTCAGACCCATTTCTTTCTATCTTCTGCATCATCTACCTACCCCCTAGAAAACAGCACATGTTTATGTGCAATTTATAGGCACTGTTATTTTTACAAAAATCCTGTGAAGTAGATAGTCCAATACTATTAGTTTCATTTCACACATAAAACCACAAACATTAAGTAAGTAGCTAACCTGGTATTTAAACCCAGGAACAACCACTTCTCTGTCTTAGACAACTTTGGCTCCTTCCTCAATTTGTTGTTTTAGAGTCCTGGGTTCCAGGGACAATTTTGATGACAGATATGATCTGGTCCCTGTGCTCAGGAAGCTTATTATCTAATTAGAATAGGAAGAACAAATGCACACATAACTATGATACCATAAAGAAAATAAGTTCAGTGAAGAAAATCAGAAAAAATATTTAGAAGAAATTTAAGGAGAGATATCACTTTCATTGAGGTAAGAAAAAGAAAATGAGAATGGGAAGGATGTTTTGATGGAAGGACAGTCTGGAAAGACCCAAGAAAGGCAAGCCCCAAAGGGCCCCTGAAGTGAGGGACTCTGGCAAGTACTAGTCTGTGAATCAGAAAAGATGGGTTCTAGTGTGAGCTCTACCATTAACTATCCAAGGTTATCTTGGGTCAGTCAGCTCATCCCTCTGAGCCTCAGTTTACTCACTTACCATAATTATGCCTGAAAATTATACCAGTCCTTCTTGTCTCACAGGATCCAGGGGAGTCAAAGATAGTTCTGGAGTTATGAACTAAAGAGGTGATAGGACCTGACCCCCAAGGGTAGGAACCCACAAAACAGTTGGAGTCCAGCAGATGGCAGCAAAGTGCAACTGAAGACCAGTCCATGTCAGCCAATAATTATAGAGAGCAGCTCAGTGGAGATGTCCAGCAGTAAATTTTGGGGAAGGGATACTAGAACAGCAACAGGCACCAACCTGGCTGATAGAACCTATGTTCCAATCACAACATCAGAGGATGTCAGCAGCCCTGTAGCAGCAGAGGATGAGTCGCTCGGGTTACAAGATTGCCTATTCATATGTAACCTCTGAGAGAGCAACCTGCTGTTTTTTGGATGTCTGTATAAATTTCCCATTTTACTTATTTTGCTCTTTTATTTGTTGAATATTTTTCACATTGATTCAGTTGACTTCTGTTGATGGGGTAAATTCATCAATAAACTACTTGTGTGGCTTTAGAGTCACAAATTTCTTGAACTTGTGAGGGGTCTTTGAGTGCTAAATTGATCCATTTTGGTTTTGTGCTGGCCAATAAACAGTTTCCTTACTTAATCTATTTCCTGTAATCAGTTGACCAACAATTAAGTGAAAAGACAGATGTGCCCTTTAATTGTGGTCATCAGCATTTGTATTTGAAAAGAGTTTTGCTGCCTTTTCATGGTGACTTAATTTACATTAGTGTAGTCTTATGAAGCACAGGTTCAATTCAATTTGTTTTATATTGCAACCACACAGTATCGATAACACTGGCTGATATTGCCTGGAATTTTCTTCTTTTTATAATTTACTGTCACTGTCTCCTGGATCTGGAAAGCATTCTCCTCTACCTCTTTGCCTATGGACCTTCTTGACCCTGTTGAAGAGCTACTTCCCCATACATCCTTCCCTGATTCCACACTCCCTTTTCGTCAACAGTGTGACATTTTATTTGCACTTGTCCTTTGTACTTATTGGTTTTCAATTCATACTACAGTTATCCAAGTTGCTGTTTGTTTGTTTCAGTCATGTTCAACTCTCCATGACTCCATTTAGGGTTTTCTTGGCAAAGATACTGGAGTGATTTGCTGTTTCCTTTTCCAGTTCATTTCACAGATGAGAAACTGAGGCAAAAGGGATTAAATGACTTGCCTAGGGCACACAGCTAATAAGTGTCTGAGGCTGGAGTTGAACTCAGATCTTTCTGACTCCAGGACCTGAATTCTATCCACTGTGGTTTTAGCTTCACCTCAAATTAGCTGTGTGACCTTAAGAAAGTCACTCAACTTCTTGAAATCCATGTGTTAGTGATTCATAAATTTCTAGGTGAGGAAACTAATGTCCAGAGAAATCATACAACCTGTATAGGATTACTCAGATAGTTAATGGAAGAACTGGAAAAGAAACTCTGCTCTTTTGACCTCTAGTTCTGGGCTCTTCTCATTGTAAAGTGATCAACCAACGTGACTCACCCAAGGAGAATACCAAGATCAGGTGAACTATTAAGTGTGAATATGTGAATAAAAAATCAAGAAGGTTGATACAAATGCAAAGTGAATAAATGTGGGGGTGGCTAGGTGGCACAGTGGATAGAGTACTGGCCTTGGAGTCAGGAGTACCTGAGTTCAAATCCGGCCTCAGACACTTAATAATTAGCTAGCTGTGTGGCCTTGGGCAAGCCACTTAACCCCATTGCCTTGCAAAAACCAAAAAAAAAAAAAGAATGAATGCTTCTTGAACTAGATGAACCAAACTTTTGTCATCATTAGTATTTCTCTCTAAAACCAAATGCCTTAGCAAGAGTGAACCTATTTCAATGAAGCATAATTAACAATTATAATTACTATTATTAACATAGCTAGTATTTATGTAGTGCTTTGTATATGCTATCTCATTTGATTCTCCTAACAACCTTTTAAGGAAGGTACAAGGGCATATTGGAGGAGAATAGATTGTTAAATTTTCAGTGTGAGCATTTATACCTTGGAAAATAGCAACTGCTACAAATCAAGGCTAGAGTTATTATTTTGTCAATCATCAAGACTTAAGAAAGGGACGGAGAAAATATAAATAATATAGTTTAAATGTATAGTATGTCATCTATAGTATTTTTTTGAGAGCTGGTTGTTAAACATTTACCAGCACACTCCTGGGTAGGTGCTGTTATTATTCCTGTTTTGTAGGTGAGGACCTGAGGCTGAGAAAGAATAATTTACCCTGGGTCATATAGTTAGTAACTATTTACAGCAGGATTTGTATTCAGGTTTTCCTTTCTCCAAGATTAGCCCTCCATTCTCTATGTCACTTAGATATCTAGACTCTGAAGGATGAAATGTCAGTAAGTGGTCTTTGTTAGGTTCAGTTCACTCAAAATTTTTCAATTTTCAAATAATGGTGACCTTTGTTTTCCAACAAAATAAGTATCCTACACACATCCAGAGAATGCTGGAACTGGAAAGGACTTTTAGTAAGCTAGTTTTAGCATCAATTCTTTATCCAAATGCATTTTCTATTTGGATTTTGAATGAGCTGATTTTTTCCCCCCTTTATTAGACATTTTCCTTTCTAATTCTGCTTTAGGATAAGATAATGTGCAACTGAATTTGTTTTCTACACACACACACACACACACACACACACACACACACACACATATATAATCTGAGAAAGCAACCCCAAAGCAGAATGGGTAGCAGAATGCAAAATAGCTTACAATTCAAAACAGTGCCTGTTAAATCCACAAGGTAGTTACTACCCTTAGATACCCCCAAAGGTTGATAACTGAGAGTTGACTACTTTTCCCTACCACTAGCCACCTCCCCTAGTTAGAGACTGATTAGATTACACTGCAAATTCACGTTGGAGAGGAGTCAATGTAGCCCATTCATATAAGGGAGCTACTTAATACAACATTTCATGCTCAAATGAAGAAGTCACGCATGAGAGATTAACTATTAGTCCCTATTATATATGAAAAGAGTGGAATGCTGAATGAAAATATTGCTTTCTCCCTGGACAGAATGATATAGTGTTATAAGTAGGGACAATTATATTTATCAAAAGATGACACTGTAGAATTTTAGAATTTTCAAATTGTATATTTATAGAACTTTGGAATGTAAGATATATAGAATCAAAGACTATTCATGACTAAACCATGATAATATAAAATATGAACAAGATTGGGGATATTTAGACAAAAAATTCCTGCCCTCAAGAAACAGGCTTTATTGAGAATTTACATTTTATTGGCATATGGGAAAGCTCTGATCATAGAGATGGCTAGAATAAGACCAGGTATTCAACCCCACATGAGATGTACATCTATTGTTGTTAGGCAAGTAATAGGATTTCTTCCATTTCCCAGGTTTCCCCTATTTCTTATAACATTTTCCCATCTTTGGGTAGCTAATAAAATCATGCTGATTGGTTTCTTCTATTATAGAGAATTTAGATCTGATGACTTCATTTGTTCTAAAGGTGTTCCTTTTTCAAAAGGAAACACCAAAAAAAGGAAAGGGAAAAATTTTAAAAAGACTGTGTGTATGTGAAGAAAAATATCTGGAAGCTTTTAAAAAAGACTCTTGGAGAAGGTAACACTTCAAATGTCAATGAATGGCTAGTGTCCAGATAGAATTTTAGCACAACTGCTGGAAAGAAAACTGGGACCCTCACAATGGCTCTCAAATCACATTATTTAGGTCATTGTAAGCTTTTACCTATACATTAAATCAGTCATATTTATGGCCATGGGAGAATTCAGAATTTGGAGGGTAGATTTAGGGCTTTTCAACACACAAAACATGCAACAAGAGAAGGAAAAGTCTCTACAGTTAGCCTGGACTTAAAATAGTCTTCCCCATAGATTTTTTGGTTGGTATGGGGACTGAAATAGGTGGGAATACATAGGATGATGGTAAATGCATGATTCAGTAATGTAGTTTCAGAGATTGTGAATTTCTGTCTACATGATGGGATGTTCAGTGTAAAAATATTTACAAGTAATGGGGATTCCACAGAAACACATAATTAAGGATAATTATGTGTTTCTGTGGTATTTCCATTTCTTAATGAGGACTTGCCTGATTTTTATTGTTCCTGATATTCTTAGAATGCACCCAATTCCTCTGTATTACTCTTCAGAAATCTAATGAAGATGGAGAGGCCAATAACTAAGTTGGCATAGGGTCTACTCACCAGAGGTCAATTGAGAAACCCACACCTAGAAAATACTGACATATGAACACTATACATCTATAGAGGAGAAAGGAGAAGGAAAGGAGAAAGACATAATACTCTGAGGTTCACAATATTAAAAGATTAATTGAGAGGGAATGACTGACCTTTTTCTTTTTTCCCCATTGATTTAATAAAAGAAGGTGTTTTAATATGTTCTTGGATTCCTTTCTAATCAGTTCATTTTGGGAAACATTGATTAAGAACCAACTTTGAGCAAAACATGAAGTTAGAGGAGATATAACATTTATAATCTTATAAAATTAATAGTCTAGGAGGGATATGTGACATACAGAAAGACACACATGAATTATTCCAATAAAAATAAAAGTGATAAAGATGTGAAAGAAAGCATGGAATAATGAATAGAGAACTAGATTTAACAATCAGGAAGATCTCTGATATCTATTGCCAGTGTAACTCTGGGCAATGTATTTTCCATCTCTGAGTCAGTTTCCTCATTTATAAATCCAAATTAATAGTATCTATATCATATGATTGTAGTGAGGATCAAATAATTTATGAAGCATCTTGAAAATGTTAAAGTGCTATGTAAAATATTAGCTACTACTCTCTGAATAAAAGTCATCAATATGGGGTTTTATGTTTTTCCAGAAGCTTTTGATGTAACACTTTGTTCAAGTATTATTATCCCCATTTCATATGCAAGGAAATTGAGACTGGGAGGAGCAGAGGAATTTGCTCCCAGTATTAGTGTCACAGAAGCAATAATTGAGAGGGACAAGTCAAGAGGAAAAATCCCTTTTCTTCTCATGATATCTTCATGGTATGGGGAGAATTGGAGAAGTAGCATGACAGCTGGATAGAGAATTGTTCTCTGAGTCATGAAGACCTGGATTCAAGTTCTGCTTTTGACCTACTGACTGTGTGATTCTGGGCAAGTCATTTTAATCTCAGTGTTTTCTGTCCGAGGTGCCAGACACACCACTGAGGGCAACCATCAACATTCAGGAGTACAGCTAGAAAAAGATTCAAATATAATAAGGAAAAGTTTAGCAAAATAAATACAAATTTAGTAAAACATAGATAATATAACATTTCAAAACCAAGTCAATTTGAGACCACAGGGATCTTTATGTAAGGATTAGTGACCTCTGATTCTATTTGACTCTGACATCACTGATCTAGGAAACTCTAATACTTTAACATGCAGAAAAGATGTGAACTAGCATTGCTAGGGATAATTTCCATATTTTTTATTTGTATGACTAGGTACTCAAGAGAATAGATGGAAAGAGAACTTGGAATCTACTTTTGACTCTTCTAGGTTCTCCCTTTATTTGATCTTGCCAGAAATCATCCTTTCCTTCCTGCAGTTTTCTCCTTCTGTCCCTTCCTCCACGTCCTTTGGGTGTTGTTTTTCTTCATTAGAAGGTACCCTCTTTGGGGACAAGGCAGTGTCTGTTTACTTGCATTCGTATTCCTGTTAGTTATCACAGTATCTGACTCAAAATAAGTCCTTAAAATATGCTTTGTAAAATACGCTTTCTATCTGTTTGTCTGTCTGACTGTCTGCCTGCCTTTCTATCCACTTGTCTGTCTGTTGGCTTGTTTGTCAGTCTGTCTCTGTATCTATCTATCTATCTGTCTATCCATCCATCTCTCTCTCTCTCTCTCTCTCTCTCTGTCTCTCTCTGTCTGTCTGTCTATCCATCTATCTGTCTATCTCTATCTTTCTGTCCAACTCTGTTTATCTGTCTGTCTCTGAATATCTGTCTATCTGTCTGTCTATTTGTCTACATCATCCATCCATCCATCCATCCATCCATCCACCCATCCATCTATCTATCTATCTATCTATCTATCTATCTATCTATCTATCTATCTATCTATCTATCTATCTATCTGACTACCTGTATGTCTAGCTATCTAGCTAGCTATGTGCTTATCTGTTGATTTCTATTTCTATTTCTCTCTCTTTCTCTATCCTATTTCTGCCTGTTTGTCTTTCTATCTATATAGATATCTATTTATCTGTCCATCTGCAGGTCTAATTTGTCTGCCTAGCAGGTAGAAAGGTAATTCTAAATATAGGGAAGATAGTGAAGAAAGACATAGATAAAATATCTAAATCTAGCCCCGATCTTTTATGGCAAGAGAATTCCATATTGGTTTGCAGTTAGAGAATGGAAGTTTCAAATAGTATCATCAGGATCTGTCCAAATCAGAGCAAATGCTAACTTTTGAAGGTCCCAAGAGATCTAAAGTAGGAAAGGCAATGCATCCTGTCCTCAGGTTCTTGTACCCATGGAACCCAGTCAGTGGGCAATGTATTTATATCATTTCATTCCACCTCACCCCATCCCAGTCTACCCCAGTCCAACCCAGCCCATCCTAACTCAGTAATTCAGCAGTACAGGCAGTTTTCCTATAATTTGACATGTTCCCTCAAAATCACTGTGCTATTCAAAATCACATGATAATCACAGAGCTTATGGAGAAAAGAATATTAAAAAAAACCCTTCATCAATGATGCATAAAAAGATAAGGACCTTTTGTTTGTTTTAATTTTATTTATTTAAGGCAATGGGGTTGACTTGCCCAAGGTTACATGGCTAAGTACTTGTTAAGTGTCTGAGGCTGGATTTGAACTCAGATCCTCCTGACTCCAGGGCTGGTGCTCTATTCACTGTGTCACCTAGCTGCTCCAGGACCTAATTTTTTAAAAATGGAAGCTTTATACTTATGAAATAATTAAGAAAAGTATATATACTACAAAACATAGTGATCATGTTCAAGGGCTATTGTTTGGCCTGGTCCCAGGACTTTTCAAGCAATTTGGGCTGAGGAGGAAGGGTTTGCTGTCAGTACACTGGAAGATATAAAAATAATATAACACTTTACATTCAGAAAGACTTCAAGTTTTCTTGGGTAAGTGGGTACTGCTTAAAGGTTGGCAACTTGTGAGTTATTGTGAAGTGATGCAATTTTCTTCATTCTCACAATTTCTCATGGAAGAAATAGTCTTTCAGCAAACTTGAAATTTGAATAACTTTGAAAATATTCCCTAACGTATCAGTTGTACTAGAATAAAATTCCCATGTTCAAAACACATGCTATAGTATGTATACTGTATATAAGATCTGTATACTGTATACAGGATCATTCTAAATATCCCTTGAAGATGGAGGAGATTGAAAGATCAGATGGGATACAACTTTCTAAGATGGAGTCCATTTTCTAGGAGAAGTGAAGAAATAGAGATGGAGGCACCTATAATCTTAAATTAGAATGTGAAAATTACTGAAGAAATCTAAACAATGAGAATTCTAAGAAGGAAGAGAGATCACCTGGGGTAGAGGAATAAGCAAACCTTCATGGAGCAGATGTTGGTTGCCCTTAAGCTACAAAGGATTTTAATGGATGTGGTTTTCCAGAATAGTAAAAATAACACTCAATTTAGAGTCAGAAAACCTGCATTTGAATACTTTTTATTTTTTTTGATATCTTTTCTTTTGTATTATCTTAATTTTCCAATATACATATCTTCCTCCTACTCCAATCTTATAGCAAAGAATAAAAAGAAAAGGGAAGAAGGGCAAGAGTTCATCAGAACTAATGAATGCATTCATCAAGGCCAGGGAATATGCAATGTTGCACACACATAATTCCCTACCACAAAGAAGTCAGAGGTACATTGTCATATCTCTCTTTTTGGGTTGAGCTTGGTCTTTATAATTACATGGCATATGTTTTTGCTTGAATGCTATTTGTTGTTCTTTCTATTTGCATTGTTCTAGTTTGGCTTTGCATTGTGAGTTTGCTCCTTACAACCTGTGTATCCTTTCCCTCCTTGGGCCAAGCAGTTTGTTCAGCTGTAAAAGAAGAGCATTGGACTGGATGATTTCTAAAGTTCTTTTCATTGCTAAATCCTTAGGCTTCTAATTGTTCCTTTCCCTTCACCCCCTCAGTTTCTTCTCTTCTCATGATTCTTGAGTTTTGCTCAAAACTATAATCATTCTTCAGCAGGCTTACTGATCTGTTTACTTCTGGAAAAAAGAATATGGGCTTCCTGTTTCCAAGGGAAAAGCTTAAGACTGTAAACCAGTCTCCCAAAGCTTGGATGGCAAACAAACATTACGAAGCATTTGGATGTATTAAAAGTAAATACATCAGAAACATATGGATTAAATTTCCTTTAAAACACACACAGGCTTAAAAATTAATAGGAAAAAGACTTGGCAGGGGGTGTTTTGGTTTTTCCAAACCCCAAATGTTTTCACACGCATACACACATGCACACATCTTGCTCATATAGAGACACAAAATAGTACAAGATGTTTAGCTGACTGAATGTATAACTGGATTTACCTTCTCTATACAGATAGCAAGGTCCATATAAATCAGCACTCCGCATGACTTTCCCATTTGAAGTCAAGGGATATGGTTACTGGGGGCTCATTCTAGGAATCTAGAATTTCTAAGAAGAGGCCAAATGCAATTCTAAGGTATAAGAAAGGGTGTATGGAGTTGGCTGTGTTTCCCTGAGTGGGTCAAGATACCTTGAAGAGTTGATTCTTGAGAGGCAGATGCTATTTTCCAAGGTAGGCAAGAATGCATGCAAATGATTTCCTTAGCTTCTTTCTGTTATCCTGACTTAAATAAGAGTAACTTTCAGAGGGGGTTAGTGTGATTCAGTGTGGAGTGATTTAGATTCCAAAGATATAACTCTGGAAGATTGACATTCAAATTCTGGCTCTAAATACTTTCTAGTTTTGTAAACTTGAGTTAGTTATTTTACCTCTTGGAGTCTCAGTTTCCTCATCTATGAAATGGAGATAATACTATTTCTACAGGCTACTTTTCTCACAGGAGTTTTTGTCAGACTCAAATGAGTTCATGCTACATAAATGGAATTATTTATTCTTATGATCATTTATATTCCATACCACTAACCTAGGAACATATAGCATATCTTTTTTCCTCTTCATGTTTACTGATTTCATTTTTCTTATAGAATGTAAACTCATTGAGAACAAAGATTATACTTTCTGATATTTCTCTGCACTTGCTCATTATGGATGTAGGAAGGCATGAACTTTGCCAATCACCCAAAGAAGGCATCATTTTTCTTTTTTGCCTCCCACCGAGGTCCCACACATGACTATGGATTACAATAAGGAAAGGGACAATCAATGGACTGCTGTTTGTATAGTTCCCTTTTACTGTTGTGGCTGAGTTGATTGTCTGGGAAAGAGTAGGAGGTAGTGCTAACTAATGATTGATAATGATTAATTAGTGATAGAGAGTGATCAAGGTAGATCTCTATGAGCTATTTTGGAATCTAATGTTTCTGGGTGAAATTCCTTCTTTTGATCTCTTAGAGGGCATGTTCCTGGAAAAGTCTTGTGTTTTGGGCTATATTGCTGACTCATTTGTCACAAGGTCAGTGACAGCTATGTCTTTGACCCTTTCTGAACACTTCCCTGTTCTCTTGGATTGTGGTTGTGTCAGAAGTCAATGACCCTTGGCAATACCTACTCTGTTGCAAGGCAAATGGAAACAATAGCTCTATTTACACAAAATTTTAAGGTTACAAAGTACTCAGACTTAGTTACTTGGATTGCATAAAGCAGTTTAGATATATATTAACATGTACAATGGGGAATTCGTCACATTTCTTATGAGCCTCTTCTGTTGGCACATAGTGATTTCTC
Organism: Macrotis lagotis; assembly: GCF_037893015.1. Classification (NCBI taxonomy): domain Eukaryota; kingdom Metazoa; phylum Chordata; class Mammalia; order Peramelemorphia; family Peramelidae; genus Macrotis; species Macrotis lagotis. The sequence continues at coordinate 205,804,886 of NC_133660.1, forward strand.
CAGGAGAAAGGAGGAAGATGATGATTATGGCTGAGACATTGTGCCTGGAGATAATCACAACTGAAGGAAATACTGGAAACGAGAAAGCCAAGAATTTCATTGAGACGACAAACAAGAGAGTGGGTAGCTAATGTTAATGGTAGCAATACTTGAATAGCAACTTCAAAACTGTCCACACTAACAGCCTGGATCCATCCCTACACAAAAGCAGATTGTTTCCAGAATACTTGAAGGAAAAGAAAGAAGTATTTCCAATATCTTAGTAATGTTTTTTTCTGGGTTGTATGAAATATTTTTCTCTTTCAATCCTGTTTTTTTCCTGGGTTTAAATATCATGTGGGCACCTGAATATTTAGTTCTGAGCAAGAACTAAATTGCCAAAGGAGTATATGCATATGTTTTGCAATAAACTAGATGACTTAATTTATATGAATAAAGAATGGACCTATGATTTTATTAGTACAGTATACATCCAGATGAAGAAATTTTCTATAAATGTTGATAATCTTCTCTGTCTGTAGCTTAGTCTTAGTCTTTCCTCAAGCACTGAGAAATTAAGTGATTTGTCCAGGACAGTTCACATCATCAAAGTTAAATTACAGTCATATAAAATATCCTCATATCTTAACTCTTCATCTGTATGAATCCAGAGATAAGAAGCAACCAGGTTACACATAATCAACTACTTTGACCCTTCTAAGATAAATAGCAAAAGTATTATAATCCTCACTTTGGAAATGAGGAAACTTTATAGATGTCAATTGATTTGTCCAGGGGTCACACAGCTAGAAAATCCAGGAGTCAGGAACTGAAGCCACATTTTCTCATTCCAAATCTGGACTTCTCACTACAAATTTACATCCATTACGTTTTCTTTTAGTCTGGGAGCATCCTACATTCCCTCCACACTGAGTTGGAAATCTCTTAGCATTCTTTCTGAACTTCTACTCTGAACTACTACACATTCCATTTTTTTAAGTCTTTCTCACTGGGCCTATAATTTTTTTTTTTTTTTAGGATTTTGCAAGGCAAATGGGGTTAAGTGGCTTGCCCAAGACCACACAGCTAGGTAAATTAGTAAGTGTCTGAGACCGGATTTGCACCCAGGTACTCCTGACTCCAGGGCCCGTGCTTTATCCACTGTGCCACCTAGCCGCTCCTAAGGGCCTATAATTTTTTCAGTATAAGTTACTTTCAGTACGGAAATTCCTTCTATCAATGTATGTAAACATTTGCTTGATAACTTGTAGTCTTAAAGCATCTCCTGGAGTCATTGAGGGATTATGGGCCTAGAGTCAGAGAGGCAGCACCTGTCTGAGAGCAGATGGTTGTGTCTCAGGTCACACTTGAATCTAGATCTTCTTGTCTCCAAGGCCCTTAAGCACAACACAAAGCAGATTCTCCACATTCTAATTTGTAATAGGGTTATTTGTTTCTCTGCTTCTAGGTGTTATTCTCCTTATGGACAGGGACCAGTTCTTACTCATTTTCACATGCTCCAGCCCAGGCCTTTGAGCATATCAAAGTAGCTGTTCAATCAATGCTTGTTGAAATGAAAATAAAAAGAGGAGATGGAGAGAACAAAACTGAAGCTACGAAATACTGAACTTTCGGAGGCAATCTGTGCTAAAGAGGAAGCTAACCATAATGGCCTCCAAGAAGCAAATATACTCCAAGAACAGAAGTAGCCAAAAGCAAGTAGGGTAATGCTTAAAGATGAATTAACTAGAGGCAAGTTTTTTCCCTTATTCCCTAAACTGAGAGGAAAGGATGGAGGAAGTCAGGTTTAGGGATTTTTCCTCTTCAGGGATTCAGTGGCAGGCAGCTAAGGGGTACAGTAAAGACATCCTGTCTCTGACACAACTGGGTGACAATGAGCGTCACTCAGTCTAATTTTCTCATCTGTAAAATGATGTCATTTAAAAAATGTAGGAAACTTGGTGGCAAAGTGGATAGAGCTCTGTTCCAAGCCAACAAGTTAATTTAACCTCTATCTTCCCCATCTGCAAAATGAAGAAAATGACAGCATCCCGGGTTGCTGTGAGGATAAAATGTCAAGAACTTTGCAAACCTTGAAGTACTATCGATATAAATGCTAACTATTTTCTTTTCTTTTTTTTTTTTAAGGTTTTTGCAAGGCAAATGGGGTTAAGTGGCTTGTCCAAGCCACACAGCTAGGTAATTATTAAGTGTCTGAGATCGGATTTGAACCCAGGTACTCCTGACTCCAGGGCCGATGCTTTACCCACTGCGCCGCCTAGCTGCCCCTAACTATTTTTTACATAAGGGGATCTGATTGGATGGCCCTGAGATCTCTCACAGCTATGAGCCTATGGTTCTGCCTTGTCCGCATTTCCCCTCACCGAGACCAGTTTATTCTGACATATTGTACAGAGGCTCTGCAACTCGTTTGGCATTCCCTGAATTAATACTTCTACATTGCTGGCAAGTTAATCCTTTCCCTAAGCGGATTTTCAGAGATCCTTTTGCCAGATCTGATAGGAGGATTTAACCTTTAGATTTTCCTACTTCTAACTCACTCGCTAGAATCCAAATAAAGAATTAAAAAAACTTGAAAGAGACTTTCCATTATCAAAACAATCCTGTTTAATTTTCTGACCTTTTTCCCTGATTTCTTCTCCCACCCCTCCTCACTGCCCCTCCCTTCACTATATGGGAACCAATCCTGCCTGAGAATTCTCAGGGGCCTGGAGGAGAAGAGATGGGAAATTTGGGCTAATTTTCCAAATTAATTGTGTATTGTCCTGATTTGCCAACTGGCATTCTGAGCCCTGGCTCTTTGGGAAACACCTGTGTGTAGGTGCTCTGCTACAGCTGGAGGAAGCTTTCTTGGTTTTGGGATCACATTCCAGGCAGTCACGCCAGGTCCCCAAGTGCCCACACTATTTTCCCTTCCTGTTACATTCATCCTGTGAGCTCAGTAATCAGATACCACATGGCATCTTGGAGTGGGGTGGAACTGCCAAACCCTACCTGATTCATTCACAACATCCCTCAGCCTCAGCTTAAACACTTCTAATAAAAGGGATTCACAATTTTGATTTGGAAGGGTCTTTGGTTAGTCCAACTTCTTCCTTTTAAAGATAAAGAAATTGAGACACAAGTGGCTAAGGTACTTATTTAAGATAATATAGCTAGTAAGTAATAGTTAAGATTCAAATATATGTTGTCTGACTCTCAAAATAGTCATCTATTAACTCCACTTTGTTTCCTTTCTAATGGGAAATTCCCAACCTTCTGAGGAGGTTTATTCTGTGCTGGACTGCTCTAATTGTCCTCATATTAGGATAAGAGGACAATCTTAGATTGGAATATAAAATTCTTATGTTGAGTTGAAATTTGTCTTCCTTCAATATTATCTCATTCTCCCTAGCATTCTCTAGACCCAAACAAGTCTACATAAAAACTGTTCAAGTATTTGAAAGCAGACATCATATTCTTCTTTTTTCTTATTTAATCCAGTCTAAATAGTTATAGGATTTTCAACTGATCCATTATGGTTTTGGGTATTCCAAGTTTGCCACTGACCAATGAGTGTTCTGCTCTCCTCTCTTCATTTTATTTTTGTGGCCTAATTCAATTTTGATCTCTCTCTCTCTCTCTCTCTCTCTCTCTCTCTCTCTCTCTCTCTTTCTTTGTTTCTGCAATGGGGATAAGTGACTAGGTAATTAAGTGTCTGAGGTTGCATTTGAACTCAGCTCCTCCTGACTCCAGTGTTGGTGCTCTATGCATTGTGCAACCTAGCTACCCCAATTTTGATCCCTTTTTACTGCTGGTACAGGTGTAAAAAACATGGATACTTTAGCAGTATTTATAATTACCTTAACCTGCATAGCAACTTGTATATGGGACAAAAGTTGACCTTACATGAAGGTGGAATGTGGGGTAACATGTATAACAATGTAACATATAATGATAACTATAATAATTTATATTTAAGTAATGATTTAAAATGTTATTGAATTTCATTCTCACAATAAATCATGATGTAGAACAGAAAGCATTCCCATTCTACAGACTTGGAAATGACCTGAGAGATGTTATTTGCTCAAGTTAAAACATACAAACTGTCTGTTCTATTAACAGTTCAGTTTTCTAACAATCCTTTAGTACTAGATTTTGTGTCTTCTGTCTCTGAGTCCTGTGTTCTTATGTAACTTCAGTTTGATTAGATTTTGAAAGCAGAATGGAGAAATTTCTAGTCTAGATTTTAGTGTGTGATGTTGAACAAACTTTTATTCTTTTTTGGATTTCTGGTTAGTCAGCTATAAATTAGAATAAATGATCTTTAAGGTTTCTTCTAGCTCAGAAATGTTTTGTGGTTCTCTGATGTTAAACACCTGAAATGAGCTTTTTATATCCCCAATAGTTTCTAGGCATGTCCTAAACCATGGCTCCTTTTAAGACTCAATTATTCTAGAGATCTATTTTAGCATTCTTAGTCACTTCAACTTGCCCTTATAGGTTATATTTTGTCTACTGTGCATGTGTCCTGAATATACCCATTTATTTATTTACATTTACTCCCTCATTAGAATATCAACTTCTTGGGATCAGGGGCCATGGATACTTTTCTTTATGTTCTCAGCATTTACTATGTCTGGTGTATAGATACCTATAAAATCTTTGTTGATTGAGAGATTGATTGACTAATCATTTCCCTATTTCCCATTCTGAATGTGCTTCTGAAAAAAAAAATCTCTATTTTTCAATGATTCAACTTCTAGGTTGGGGAATTAGTAAAGACTTCATGAAAAAAAAGTGACTTCTGAACTGACTTTTGAAAGAAGAAAAGATTACCATTGGTGGAGATGAGGAGGGATTATGTTCCAGGTATGGTGTATGGTCTGTGTGGATAAAAATATGGACATGGGGATGGGCCTGAGGAGATTGGAAAACAGTTAATCACATAATTTCCTTGTAAAGTAATGCAAAATTAGGTTGGAAAGAATAAAATGTAAAAAAAAATTCATAGAAGAGGAAGGGATTAGGAAGAGGCATAGAAACAAAGAGATTTTGCTATTTTGCTAAAGTTTACAAATCTATTTTACATACTTTGTAGTTTGTGGGGTTTTTAGCAGGCAGGTGACACAGTGGATAGAGGGCAGGGCCAGGAGTCAGGAATACTTATTTTTCAAAGTCCAAATCTGACCTCAATCACTTACTACCCATTTTACCCTGGGCAAGTCAATTAACCCTATTTGCCTCAATTTTCTAATCTGTAAAGTGAGCTGGAAAAGGAAATGGCAAACCATTCCAGTATCCAAGTCCAGAGAACCCCAATTGGGGTCATGACGAGTTGGACACAACTGAAAATGAATGAATATAACAACAGTTTATGATTTTAAGGATAACTTTTTTATTTTTCTTTCTTTGAACATTTGATTTTCCTGATAGCTTACCAAATGCAAGAAGGTTACTCTCAGTGACAGCAAGCTTTGCTCATTTCTTACCAATGTTTCTGGTGCTTGAGGCCAATAAGTTTGAAGGGTTCTTTGAGACCCTATTGAGACAAAGAAATTTAGTCCAGAAATGTTAAGTGACTTTGGGGAAGGTCACACCATTAGTAAGTGTCTGCCTGGTTTTCTGATTCCAAATCCAGTACATTCTCAGATGTTCCAGAAGACTTAGGTTATTTCCATGGGCTGCTCTATGGAGGTGGGAATGCTATCATGGAGGGGTGGGGAGAAAGGAAGGGAGGAGAAAAATGTGGAACTCAAAAGTTTAAAAAATGAATATTGAAAACTATCTTTGCAAGTAATTGGAAAAATAAAATAAAATAACATCCAAAAAGTTAAAAAAAGAGAAAGCTTATATGAAGTGTGAGTGCTAGGCAGCAGAGATAGATTGGTATAATGGGGATTTCAAGGACCCAAGGAAGAATAAAACTAAAGAGGTATGACCTGAAGAATCATAATTTGTAAGGGAAAAGATGGACCATGCTTTTCATTTATATTGTGAGTCATAGTGATAATACTGGTCTCGTGATGGACAATAGACTCTACTGAATCTGAGGTCTCTCTGTTCCTGATGGAATCTCCATGTGATCCAGGATGCACAAAAATAAAGACCAGAAGAGGGAATTTTCTTCATTATCTATAGCTTTAATTGAGTCCTTTACATATACTATATAGCATTCTATATTCCAAACTTTGCTAGTCAAAATATTTATAGGAGCATTGAATATCCTAGATTAGAATTAGGACTGAATACAATTCAGGTGTTTCTAGAATTCAGTCTCCGTGGGAGGAACCAAAAAAAAAACATGCAACATAGAGTATTCATTGTAAAATTTCCAAGATTGAATCTGATCTGGATGAGCTTAGAACTTCAGTAATGAGCCATGTCTACACAGATTTAGAATTAAGAAAACATTTCAAAGTCTGGAAAGGTAGATTACAACCAGATTGTAGAGGACCTTAAATGTCAGAATAAGAAATTCTATTTTGTCCTGAAGACAATAGGGTGATCATCAACGTTTCCTGTGTTCATGTGGGGAAGTTAAGTTTTTATTCATCTATGATTTAATCAGTATCTTCTGATCATAACTCTTAGATACTATAATATTCAATCATAGAAATTAAAAAAATTTGTGACTATAGGTGGAGTTTTCTAGCTATAACATGGTTGTTCAGGGACATAAGTAAATCAGGTAAGGCAATTTCATGTCCTGAGGATAATAGAATTATTACTTGATACTATTAATCTTGAATGATGCTAGTTATGGCCCAGTCCCCTTCAGTCTATGTGGTAGGATATAGGCACAGGAGACATACTATAGGGGCACAAATAAGACATTTTCTGGAGACTTTCCTTTCTGGTGGGAAACACAGCAGAAGATAGGAATACATACACACACATACCACATGATACACACATACATATATACATATATGCACATCCAGGAAAATGTCATAGGCACTGACTGTCAAATTGCTTCAATCACATATAAGGTCTTCTCTTATTCCTCCCATTTCATCAAAATGTTCTGCAGAATTGAAGGGGGCCAGTTTCACATGAAACAGTAAATATAGCACTGACTTTCCTGCATAGTATTACGATTGAAGGCAGCCTTTGAGTAATTGAAAATGGCAGTGCTGCGGCAGCTAGGTGTTGTAGTGGATAAAGCACCGGTTCTGGAGTCAGGAGTACCTGGGTTCAAATCTGGTCTCAGACACTTAATAACTACCTAGATGTGTGGCTTTGGTCAAGCCACTTAACCCCGTTTGCTTTGCAAAAAAAAAAAAACCTAAAAAAAAAAAAGAAAATGTCAGTGTTAACTCACCATATAAAAGCCATGCTTGTTCCATCACTTCTTCAGAGGCATTATTGAATTGATTTCTCCACTCTACTAATATACTTGTGTTTTAAAAATTATTTTTATATTATTTTAAAATTAAATTAAATTAAAAAAAATTTAATTAAAGTAATAATTTTTAATAATGTTTAAAAGAATTTCCTTGACTTTTAGAAATTGTCAGTGTAGGATTCCCTATTTCCTATATATCTATATAAACCTTGGTGGATGGAAGCACTATTTCAGTTCAAGATATAGTATTACATAATGCTATCATGGAGAGGGGGGAGGAAAGGAAGGGAGATAGAAAAATGAGCAACTTAAAAGTTTAGAAAATTATTTTTTTAATATAGTGTTAGACTTGAATTTATGAAGAGTGACCTAGATGCTAATCATATGTAGCTGTTGGCTACAAGACCTCGGAAAAGTTAACCTCTCCCTGAGTCTCAAGGTGGTACAGTGAATAGAGAACTGGATCTGGAGTAAGGAATACCTAACTTTTTCTTGTTGTTTGACCTTGGGAAAATAATTTAACCTCTACCTCAGTTTCCTTATTTGGGGTAGTGGAGATAGTGGGGATAATAATAGTGTCTTTATAAATAATGGGGAAAATGGGACAATAATAGTACCTTTACAATAGAAATTATTTGTAAAGTACTTTGCACAGTACTTCGTACATTAGCTATGATAATAATTACTATTATTACTATTATTATTGTTCTTTATTTCTAAAATGAGACAATGTGTTCAAATGTTTTGCAAAATTTAAGACATAATAGAAAATACACATTACTGTTATCAAGCATTTATTAAGTCTTCTACATTCACTAGGTACTAGGGATACAAAGACAAATATGGAGCAGTCTATATCTCAAAGATACAATTCTATTGGGGAGAAATATGACCAAAGGAAAAAATGTAGCCAATGAACTCCCATTCTTACTCTTTGTCCTGTATCATTCACATCGACCTTCTCTCACACCATCAGGTTGGTAGTTCTCAGAGATGGATCATCAATAATGTCACCACCAAAGAGATGCAACTCTTAGTCACTCAGAAACCTAGGAGAAACTTGTCTTTGTGTGTGTGTATTTCTAGTACTCCCCACTGTAGCCAATGAACCCCCATCAGTGTGATTACTATCTACACAGAACAAAGACCATTGATTCTCAAACATTAAATATTTATATAACAATAAAGAAAAAGCAAGAATAGTCACAATACAATTATTCAATATAAAACAAATTCAGTAATAATTAATGCTTCACCACCCACACAAGTACCTGGATCACATTCTTCTATCAATACAGAAGTGTCCATTAGGAAGAGTAGGCATGCAAAGAACTTTAGCAGGGAGGCACATATATGAAGAAAACTCAAAACTTACAACCCTGAAATTCAAGTTTTGATATCCTTGGTCTCTTCAGGAACAACTCACACCTCAAAAAGCCTCTTCCTTACTAATTTCTCATGTAATGATCCTCACAGCTCTCCTGATGGGAAAATTCAGACATCTGCTTTCAAACTGATAAACTCAAGTCAAGCTCCTTTAACTCATAACTGTCTTTAAAAATTGCTAAAAAGGTATTACAATATTTTAATGATAAATTGTTTCCTTAAACTCTTGAGTTTAGAGAAATTAGAGAAATGCAAAGTGCCTTCTGTTGGCTCTCTGGGTAAAGTAGATAAGGCTTCAAAAGCATTGTTTCTTCTAGTCATCCATGTTTATGGCAAAGTCCTCCTTCCTGCTTCTGCTTTTTGATTTCAAACCAGACGGGGCAGTGGTGCACCATCAGTCTTTTCTAAGAGGATTCACTTTGATTCTTGATGGTGCTGAAAGGCAGTTAATTAAATGTGCAATGGACTTTAGCTATCTTCCTATCAGTAGACTTCCAATCCTTTTTTCAGTCTGCAAAGCAATGCCTCTCTTCCAATTTTCAGGTTCTAAGTAAAACAACTGAACCCTCCTGTAGTTACTGTCATCTCTTAGAAAGAACAACTTCTGAAATTCACCTTTCCCTCAGTTGTTGAATCAATAGTCCTTATTTAATCTTCTTTTAACCTCCAAATAGTTATTTGATTGACAATTTCTCAAACTTTAAAAAGAGTCACATGTAAATGAACTTGAGGACCACAATGGCTACATTCTCATTAATTTCTCTTCCCTCAAAAAGGTTCTTTCATCTGGGTTCATTCATCTGAGGAACAGATTCCTGTCTGTCTTTTCTCCCATTTTTACTAAAAAAATTGTTGCTTCACTCATATATGTTATCAGTTTTTCATCCATACAAGTTTTTTCCCTGACTCAGCAATCAAAAGGGGCAGTACTTCACAAGTATCTATCTCACAAGTTAATTTCAGCCCTTTTCTTTATGGAAAAATTTATTTTTTCCCCCTTTCAATAATCAAGCTGTTCAGATACAAAATATAAGACTACAATTCCTTCTCAAGGATTCCAGAGCTAGCCTTGAGGGATTGTACCATCATTTTTTGATATGATTGAGCCTATCCTGCATTCTAGTTTTTCTAACTAGATATCAATGACTCATTATCTCTTCAAAATCATTTACCCAAGACTAATTAAAGATTTCCTCAATATAACTGATACCATTATTATCTACAATTTAAACTTATCTATAATTTAAGCAATGAGTATAAGTGACCTCTATAAGGGGCTATTTATTGAGGAGATATTGAAAGAAAAGAAGTACAAAATATCCTCCTTAATTGGGCATACTCTTTCCAACACTACTTTAGTCCCTGGGTACTACAGGCTGAAATTTAAAGTGTTTATTATAAAACATTTGCCCACTCCCTCAAATTAACTTTCAAATATGGATTAGTTGATGGTTGAAGTTGCTGCAGCAAATGATTACTAATGATGTATTCATTGCCTGTCAAATTTATGGATTGGGGAAGTAAAACAGGTAATTTTAATTATATTAAATTAGCAAAGTTCTGTACAAGCAAAATCAATGCAGCTAGGATTAGAAGGAAAATAGAAAACTTGGGGAAAAATTTCTCTGATAAAGGCCTCATTTCTTAAATATATCAGGAACTAATTTAAGTCTTTAAGATTATGAATCATTTATATAGTCATATAAAAATGCCCTAAATGACTAGTGATTAGAGAAATGCAAATTAAAATTAAAACTATCTCACTATCAAATTGACTATTATGACAAAAGAAAAAGATGAGAAATGTTGGAGGGGATGGAGAATATTTGGACAGTAATGCATTGTTACTGGAGTTGTGAACTGATCCAATCATTCTGAAGAGCAATTTGGGACTATGCCCTTTCACCCAACCATATCACTACTAGAGCTGTAACCCCAAAGATTTTTTTTAAAAGAATAAGGACAAAAATATTTATAGCAGCTCTTTATATGGTGGCAAAGAATTGAAAATTGAGGGGATGCCCAGCAACTGAAGAATGACTTTGCATGTTTTTGTAAACAAAAGTGAGCAGGAAGGTTTCAGAAAATCCTGGAAAGACTTAAATAAATTCATGCAAAGTGATGTGAGCAGAACCAGAATATTATACATAGTAACAATACAATTGTACAATGATCAGTTCTGAATGATTTGGCTATTCTTAGCAATACAATAATTCGTGATAGTTCTAAAAGACCTAAGATGAAACATCCTATTCACTTCCAGAGAAATAACTTATGGAGTCTAAATTCAGACTGAAGCATTCTTTAAAATTTTTTTTCCTTGTTTTTTGTTCTCTTTTACAATGTGGCTAAGATGGAAATATGTTTTGTATGCCTGTTCATAATCTGCATCAAATTGTTTGCCTTCTAAAAGGAGGGTTAGGGGAAGGAGGGAGGGAGAGAATTTGGGACTCAACAATTTTTTAAAAAAAGAATTTTAGGGGGTGGCTAGGTGGTGCAGTGGATAGAGCACTGGCCTTGGAGTCAGGTGTACCTGAGTTCAAATCTGACCTCAGACACTTAATAATTACCTAGCCATGTGGCCTTGGGCAAGCCACTTAACCCCATTGCCTTGCAAAAACTAAAAAAAAAAAGAATTTTAAAAATGGTTTTTTACATGTAACTGAAAAATATAAAATTTTAAAAAATTAAATGGTGTCTCATTTTCTGGTTTTAATTTACTTCAGGGCTTTGTGTCAAAAGCTGTTCTTTTGAGCCTCGGTGGCAAACTCTGGTATCTGGTTCCAGTTCCCAATCACTTTCCCTCTCTTTCTAAGTTCACAAGATCAAAACCTGCTCCATTCTGTCTCCAAGACTCCTTTACCTAAAGCAGGCAAAGAACAAATACATTAGTTACCTGTCATTCCCCAATTGATAAATGGTCAAAGGATATGAATAGATAGTTTTCAAATAAAAAAATTAAAGCTATATATAATCATATGAAAAAATGTTCCAAATCATCATTTATTAGAGAAATGAAAATTAAATCAACTCTGAGGTATCATTTCATACCTGTCAGATTGACTAAGATGAGAAAAAGGTGAAAATGATCAATGTAAGAGAGGTTGTGGGAGGATTGGGATGGTAATACTTTGCTGGTGGAGTTGTGAAGTGATCTAACCATCCTGGGGAGCAGTATGGAACTATGCCCAAAGAGCAATAAAACTGTCTATCCCCTTTGGTCCAGCAATTCTAATTCTAAGCCTTATATCCAGAATAAATCATAAAAATTGGGAAAAGTCCCACATGTTCCAAAATATTCATATTAACTCTTTTTGTGGTGGCAAAGAATTGGAAATTGAGGGGATGTCCAGCAATTGGGGAATGGTTCAACAAGTTATGATGCATGACTATTATGGAATACTATTGTTCTTTAAGAAACCATAAATAGTTGAACTCTACAGAAGTATGGAAGGAATTACAGGATCTGATGCTGAGTGAAGGGAGCAGAACCAAGAGAACAATGTACACATTAATGTCAACATTGTGAGGTGATCAACCCTGATGGATGTAGCTGCTCTCATCAGTTCAGAGAGCTAGGGCAAGACCAGCTATGGACAATGCCATCACCATCCAGAGGAAGAAAAACAAAACAAAACAAAATCCTTCAGAATATGAGTAATACTACATTTACTTTTTAAAAAATATCTCTTATGTATTTCTTTCCCTTCATCCTAATTCCTCATACCAAAAATAGCTAACCTGTAAACATGCTTAACACAAATGTATAAGAACATTATTAACCTGATTGCTGTTGAGGGGAGGGGGTGGGAAGGGAGGGTGGAAGGAAATTTTCTAACTTAGAAATATGCATAGGCATATGGATGAATGTTAAAAAAAATTATAACATGTATTTGGGAAAGTAAAACATCAGTTAAAAAAGTAACAGATGCATTAGAGACAAAAGTAACAGCAGAGTCATGTGCTCATGATTTCCTGTTGACTGTGTAAGGAAGGTCTGTCTCCCACCTCAAAGCCCAGGGAAGGCCAAGGTAGTTCACATTCTTCATTCAAACATAGCCAGAAAGGAAAAGAGACCTATTTGCCCCTCTGGGAGTTTTTTGTATGCATATTCACTTCCAGCCAATCAAAAAAACACACAGTAAACAGACTGGAAACAATCACAGAATGTCTCCTCATGCTCTGATTTAGAGAGTAGGACCTTTTGTTTCTCGTGGCCAGAAATAAATGGATCAAATCAAAAGGAAACATCCATATATGCTTCCTGGATTGGGATCTCATAAGCCATTCTCCAGTTATATTCCAAATAGATATGATGATATTGACTATTAAGTCATTAAGGGTACCACCTACTTATTTTATTTCTGATACCTTAATTCTCTGGATTCCAGAAAGTATATCTCTATTTGTTGAAGGCTCTCCTTTCCTTCAAGGTTCAATTCAGGTACCACTTTTTACATGAACATTTTCCTGATTAGCCCATGTGAAAGTTATATCTGTCTCCCAAAATACCTCATAGCATTTTGCCTTCACCTCTCCTTTACACTTACCTCACTGTCATTTACATTTTAATTTAATTCAGCTAACATTTATTGAGCAACAATTAGATGCTAGATATTGTTCAAGGATCTGGGGATATATAAAGAGTACAATAAAACTGCCTTCAAGGACCTTTTATGTTCTATTGGGTTTGTTCCTCCTGTCTCCATGACTTTATATTAAAAATGTATACCAAAATAATTTCTAGTGGGTAGGAGGAGGAAGAAGCAAAACTATACATAGATGGAGAATGGAAACCACAGGAAAACATTCACCACCAGTCTGTCATTGTGACAAATGCTGATGGCCTCAGTATTTTAATCTATGTGTGTCATTGCTTGAATTAAGTGGGGAGTGGCAAAATTGGAAAGCACCCAGGTAGGGAGAGAAAGAATTTGAAAATGTGGTACTTTTGCCAGCACTGTACTGGTTATAGACTTAGAAGAAGAAAATTATTGATTCATTTTTACATTTACATCTTTTATCTTTACATATTTATTCAAATGGCTGGGCTAGTAGTAAGATAGAACCTCTGTCATTTTTTGTTGGGATTGATTTGAGAAGAAATGCCTTCTCACAGGAGAGGAAACAATAGAGTGGCTAGAGAGACAATTCTATCCTAGGTGGGGCCAGATTTAACAAAATGTGAGAATCAAGTGCTTGCCAACACTGACCATCAGCATTATACTTTTAGACCTTTGCTAGAGAGATAGCAAGCAATATTGTATAGTAATTTGTATTTTTTAGGTTTTTGCAAGTCAAATGGGGTTAAATGACTTGGCCAAGGATACACAGCTAGGTAATTATTAAGTGTCTGAGGCTGGATTTGAATTCAGGTGCTCCTGACTCTAGGGCTGGTGCGCTATCTGTTGTGCCACCTAGCTGCCCCAGTAATTTGTATTTGTATCATGTCCTTTCAGACTTTAAGTTCCTTGAAAGTAGAGATTACTTATATATACATTTCACTTTCTTCAGTGTTTACCACAGTGTTCTGAACACTAAAGGTGCATTATTATTGTTTGTGGGATGAAAGCAAACTAAAAAAAAAACCCAAAATAATTACATCTATTCTTTTCCTAGCATCTAACAGCTTAGGATATAAATTTATCAGAAAATGTGGGGCTTAGGAAGTGTTAAGCTCTTCTGAAGGAAAAGCTCTATGTGGGGAAGATATAGTTTGGGAGCTTCAGGTAGCTAAACTTTGGCTTGTTATTCTGGGTTTCTGCTAAGTTGACATTCATCAGATCTCATCTGAGTCACTAAGTTGTCAGCTGCTCTGAGAAGTCCTGAAGTCTGTGGAAAAACAACTCCAAACATTGGCACCATCTGTAGAGGAGGCTTCACTCTTAAGATTCTCTATTTGTACTCATTAAGTCATTACCTGATAAAGTCAGGCTTGTTCCTTAATAATCTGCAAAATAGGTTATAAAATGCACTTTTGTAAATTCATTGCAGGCTGTACTCCAACTGACTGTTAGAAAGGCTTTTAAGATCCCATTCTTATTGTATCATGACTGTTAAATAGTATGTTTCTGCTATTAGACAATCTGCCAAAACTGTCATTTAATCTAATAATATAAGAGGAAACTGAATATCATTTATGTAGCTTATTATTCCCTTCTTTTCTATTCCACCCCCAGTCTCCCAGAGCCCTACCTTTATTTGAAGTACCACAGTATGAAAGGTATGTGAGTTAGTTCACATGAGAACTTTTTTACAGAAGTATTAGTTTTATGATAGAACTGATCACAAGTAAGCTCCATTTAGGATCATCACAATTACTATAATTACTTAAGTATTTTAAAAAGGTCTCCTTATAAAGCTGGATCTGGAGGATGACATTTATTGAGTTTTAACTAAACACATCAATTTAGTTCCACCGAAAGTTATTAAATGCCCATGAACTTGATCATGTATAGCTTAGAAGAAGAAGAGTAAGAAAGAAAAAAGAAGAAACAACTGGCTTTAAAGTGCTTTAAAGTTAGTGATTAACAACCTAAATTTATGCTATTTAAGCTTCATAATAATTATGGCAACTAGGTGGAGTAGTGGATAGAATACAGTAATTTGGAATGTGGATGACTGGAGTTTAAATCTTGCCTCAGATATTTAGTGAATGTATGGGTGAATCATTTAACCTCTTTCTGTTTTAATTTCTTCATCTGTTAAATGAGAATATAATGAATACCTATCTCATGGAAGAGTTTGGAACCATGCCCAGAGAACTATAAAACTGTGCACACCCTTTGACTCAACAATACGACCACTTGGTCTGTATTCCAAGAGATCAAAGAAAAAGGAAAAGATCTGCATGTAAAAAAATATTCATAACAGTTCTTTTTATGTTAGCAAAGAATGGGAAATTGAGTGGATAGCATCAACTGAGAAATGATGATCAAGCTGTGATTATATTGGAATATTATTATATTATAAGAAATATGAACATGATGGTATCAGAAAAGACCTGGGAAAGATTTATATGAACTGAAACAAAGTGAAGTGAACAGAACCAGGAGAACAAAGTACCCAGTAAAAGCACCATTGATGATAAATTGGGAAAGAATTAGCTACTATAATCAATTATCCAAGATAATTCCATAGCATCCATTATGAAAAATGCTATCCACCTTCAGAGAGAGAAATGATGGCTCTGAGAGCAGATTGAAGTATTTATTTTTTCTATTTTTTCTTGCTTTTTTTGAAACCTAACTAAGGAAATAAGTTTCGCATGACTTCAAATATATGATGAGAATCATATTTTTTTTTTGTTTTCTCAATGGATGGGGGAGAAGAAAGTTGGAGAGAATTTGGAAATAAAAAATTAAAAAATGAATATTAAAAATAAATCTAAATTTTTATCTTATAAACCTAATAACATTTATGTTATACTACTTGCTATGGTTATTATGTTTTCCAGTCATAAAGAAATTTAGTCCTAACCTGCCCAAGGTCACATAGATTGTGTCAGAGGTGGATTCACATTAGATGTACCATTGTTTGAGTAGTAGGTACTCACTATGAGACATATTATGCCAAGACATTCAGAGAAGTACAGAGTTCCAAGAGACACATGAGAGACACATAAATGAGAGATGCATAATTGCCAATTTGTGGAAGGAGGAGGTGGAATTGGAGCTGAACCTTGAAGGACATAGACTAGGTTTCACTAAGAGAAGATGGTTGTGAGAAGTGATGGCCATTTGCAGGTATGGGTAACAATAATGTGAATTAAGACCTGGATATGGAAAGAATAGACAGTTTTGAAGGAAGAATTAGTAGTTGCCTTTTTGTAATATATGGCATTAAGATAAGAGTTGTGTGAGATTTATTTGAAAGGATAGAAATGTATCAGTTTGAAGAGACACTGAATGGTAAGCTAAAGATCAGATTTATTAGGAAATGGGCAGCAGACAAAAAAGTTCTGAGCAAGGGATTTTTTGCATCATTGGCAGTTCATTCAAATAGCTCAGGTTGAAGCTATTACTCAACTGTTTTTATTTTTATCCTTCTGATTTGATAATAATTTTGACCTTTGCACTAAGAAATTTGATTACACACCATCAGCTAACTCCTATACAACCCCCATATAAAAGCATGTGAAAATATGAGCTGTTTGGGTGATATTCCCACAATGGGAAATGGGGAAATAGTCAAAGATTAATTCATTTTTTTGTCATACCTTGGTCAATGTACAGCAGTTTACAAAATGAAGGGGGAGGTCAAATCATTTAATTAGTTCTTACTTGCTCTTTTTGTTACATAGAAAGATATGCTAATCAAAAGCAACACCAATTTGGAATGCAAAAACATTGGTAAAATACTAAGATGGATGGTGGAAGGGCAAGAGCAGAGTTTCCTGTAAAACAGGGAAAAACAGTGGAAGTGAAGCTAAATCTATGGAATACTTGGCATGGGATGTCATTAAGACTGTACATTTCAAGAGCATTTATAGATGAAATTGGCAAGAGGATAACATGGAAAATGGAATAATTTGTCAACATTTCCATAATGCTATATTTTCATCATCTATAGTAACAGTAGAATTACTAAATTTATACCTAGTACTCCAATTTCTATTACACAATGGGATGAGTTAAAAATAGCATTTAAGGAGATAAAATTAGTAAAATTTCTGGACCTGACTAACTACACATAAAGGAAATTCAAGTTGGAGACTATACCATTTTAGAATTAAGTCATAATGTCAAAAAATTTCACAGAAAAGGGAAGATATCAAAAAACAGGTGAAAAAAGACAAATTACATTACTACTCCCAAAGGCAATGAAAAGAACATTATTAGAATAAAATAATTCATATGCATTATCTCTTAACTTTATTAAATCATTATAATAAGTTGGGGTGTATTGATGAAAACATGAGAAGAAACATTTTCTCACTGATGAATCTATATAAAAGAATACATTTTTATAGCCTTATAATTGACTGAATGGTGGTTATTGTTAATGAATATACATATGTATTTATACATACATACATATACATGTATATGTATATTTGATAAAAGAAAATATAACTCCCAAAGATCTCTACCACAATCTCTTATATTTAAGATCAAGTATGACTTTTTGCTAAATGCAATCATAGATATGCTCATCACCCTATCCTGTGATTATTGATATTATAGATACATAAAACAGAAGCATTCCTTGCAAAAGGTGCTTTCCATTGTCCTGAAGGTTATCCTGTCCAAGGTCCAGATGGAAGATGGAGATGTTGAGATTCTCCTGAGTCTTCATTTTGCATATGCTTTTGTGCTGATTGTATCAAGCCTTAGAATATTTCAGGGCCTCCTTGATGAGATCTATGAAGGAAATCATCCTAACAATCCAAGCAGCAAAATCTAAATTAAGAAAACATGATTATCATCCAGACTATAAGATGTAGCTAGATGGCAAGTCAGTACATCTATCTAAGATTAAGAGTACAGAAAGACAAAGAGCTAAGTCCATAATTCAGTGAGAAAATAAGATCACGATGAATTTCACCTGGAAAATTGCACAGTGCTCCCTGTACCATGATCCTAAGCTGTTTTCTGGCATAAAGCCAAAACCTCTAATGAAAATATTGAACTCTGATATTCTATATGGTTGCGAATGGTGGTATAGTATAACTGATGAAAACTCAAAGTTGTTGATTACCCAAAAGGCAGTAAAGAGTGACATATGGCACAATTCATCTGAAATATATTTCATGTGATAACTTCTGTGCTAGAATTGTGAAATATCATTGAGGAAATATAAGTTAGAAAAGGAAGTTGGCAAGTCTTAAGTTGAGAATGAATGATACAGAATATGCTGCTCTGGTATCCTTGAACCCATGAGCAAGTACTTAAGGGAAGGCTTCCAGAATCTTGTCAAAATGTCTTTGGGAAAACATGGACAAGCATCATAAAGGACAAAGGCATATTTGAATTGTAAACTGTATTTATGAAGGGGAATGCCAGCATGGTCAAAGATCTCTACATAAATGAATCAACCATTCATTTGACAATTCAGGAGGGGCATTATGCACCTACCATATACCAGAGACTTGTCTAGGTACTGAGGATACAAAAACAATAGTGAGAAAAGAGACTGACGTGAGCAGATCAATAAAGACACTATTCCAATAATCCTAGTTCTTGTAATGAGAGTCTGTTCTTATTTTACTTTCACTTGTAATTTCTTCATGAAAGCAGTTTTTTCCACTAATCAAGATCATTGATTGAATGTAAAACTTCTGAAAATACCATAACTAAAGGCTTAGAGAAATGAGTTTCTTTCCTATTTTCAGAGTAGAAAAAAATTCTGGTTTTAGATTCAGAATACTTAGGATTTAGCCTCTTCCTTAAGATGTTTTAACCGGATGACTTTGGCAATGTATGTTAATCTTATGGTGGATGAAGATTCTATCTTGACACCCTTAAAGTCTTGAGAGTGTGGGAGTCTACTTTTTGGTTAGTATATAGTAGTAATGAGGATAAGGCTTAATTCTGAGGGACTCATTTCATTCCCCTCTGTTCTATGGCCTCATCATTACCCTAGGTAAGCATGAACTCTATGTATATTAAACATCTCAGGAAAAATACTTACATAAACCTCTCTCTTTTGGTCTCTGAGGTAGGGGTTATATCCTATCTATCTCAGTCTTTGCCACATAATAATTTACTATGGGTCTTTGATTAAAGGACTCTGGAAATATTTGTTGAATGAGTGGAGATGTGGACACAATTTTATATCTCCCTCCACTGTGCTTTTGCATTAGTTTTCCCCAGTGTCCCATGGAAGAGCCAGCTACAAGGTGCAGTGGATAGAGTGCTTGGCCTGAAATCAGGAAGACTCATTTTCATGGTTTCAAATCTGGTCTCAAATACTAGTTGTGTGACCCTGAGCAAATCACTTATTCCTATTTGCCCCATTTCTTCATCTGTAAAGTGAGCTGGAGAAGGAAGTGGCAAACCACAGCAGTATTTTTGCCAAGAAAATCACAATTGATGTCACAAAGTGACTGAATGAGTCACTTGACCCTTTGAACCTCAGGGAATTATATTAGATGACCTTTATGGTACCTCAGAGCTCTGGATCTACCATTGTCTTCTCTTTTGGAAGATTTAGCTAATTTCATTGCTGAACACCATATACATATATACGAATTATAAAGATATATTGACATGGATAATAATAGACATATTGAGAAACATGTAGATTAAAGTCAGAGAGGGAAGGAGATGAAACATTTTTAAACTCACTCTCCTCACTCCTAGAACTTTGTATTTTTTTCTAGAATATTCTTTGTATTTATATCTCTTTCCAACATGCCCTGGTTTTTTGGGATAAAGACTGAATTGATGATTTCAATCAAATATTGTACTCCTGGTTATGAAAACCTATGATATCAGTAAAGTTTGGCACCTCCTCTGTCACTTGTAGTATTAGAGATTTGCCTATAGAAATGGTATAAAGCTCAAATAGAAATGTGGACAGCTATTGGTCCAATACTGTTTTAGAAAAGTGAAAATTGACATAATCTATGTTGCATTGAATTTTGATTTATTTTATTAAAAATATTACCAGTTTTATTTTAATCTGCTTCAATTACACTCAACTTAATTTTGATATCTCTGGTCTAGAATAGAGAAACTTTAAGTGACTAACCCAGGGCTATACAGGTAAATATCAGAGGCAGAATTTGAACCCAGGTCTTTTGGCTTTCAAGCTAAAACTTTAATTCATCAATACAATCTTACTGAATTTCATCAAATTGTATGGAACTTGGCTAGGTACATTAGCCAACCAGAGCCTTAGTTCCCTCATTTTTAAAGTGAGTAAAATAATATGTACTATATTCCACACTGAGGCATGAGGAAAGAACCTTGTTCAAATTTTATATCAATAAAAATTAATATCTTTGTGAATAGATTTGTAGATTTCATTTGTATTAATCAGATTATAATGATCCCTAATACAAATATATATCTGATTGTGGGGATTTTTTATCTTAGGAATTGATAGGAGGGTGCTTGTTGCAATAAAAGGAGAACTAAGAATAGAATTTCAAGTTTTAAGTATAGGGAACTCACAGAATGAAGACTTGTTATTTATTTTCTTTGAGAGCTGTCTGGGGTCATGGAGAGGTGGACTAAATTCCTTGCTAATGACTTCAAGGCTAATAGGCACCAGGAGGAGAATCTGAATACAGCTCTTTATTATTCTGAGGCTGTGTCTTGTGATGTCTTGTGATGTTATACTCTTTCTCTATCATGCTTATATGATTAAAAAAAGATAAACTTACTTTTTAATTATGTGTAAGGGAGAAAAAAAGTTGCCAGTGAGATTGTAAGACATTCATTTGATTTGACAATATTATTTACAACTTACATTTATAGACACAGCTGTGCTTACTCAGAAAACCAGTCTATGTTAATTGATTCAATAGGGTTTCAGGAAAACAGAAAATATTTGAACCACTCCCATTTAACCAACTGGAATTGTCTGTGAATGGAACTTCTGACCCTAGAGCAAGGACCATTGGTGCTAATTAGCTTGGGTGTCAGAAAACAGAAATTCCTTTTGTGGGCAGAATGTAGCCTGGCACAGCCTTACTTGGTTCAGAAGATAAAAGGAAATTAAGTACATTATTTCATTGTGTCAACAAATTGAATCTGGTTAAACACTCCACATTTTTCTGTGACCAAATGAAAGGAAGACTAAATGCATTTTTGACAAAACCATCTCTTCTAACCTGTGTCCCCCAAATGAATTTTTGAGCTCAAAATTTTTACTTTACTCTGTCTGCAAAAAGCATCTTGTATTTTGTCAATAAATGCAATTTTACTCCATTCATTCTATTAATGTGGAGGAAAATCAAATCATCATTTAATTCAAAGTCAATGCTTATCTTTTTCTCCTTTGGAAACAAAATTGACAGCATCCAAAGTTGTATGGATAAAATAAAAATTTATAGTGCATCCTGAATATCATTGAAGCCACCTCTGAAATCAGACTCTGAAATTAGATTAGTTTCTTTGCTTGGTTGAGAAAAGTGAAGAAGTTATTAGGTCTTTAACTTTTCTTTGATGGTTTAGCTTTGTTTTCTATATGTTTGAATAGATGAGGAAATAAATAAATAAATGTAAATGTTATCTTTGCTACTTACTATGAGAAAGCAGAGTCTGAATGATAAATTAAGATCAACTAGATGATAAAACACTTCTGGTAGAGAAGACCCCTCAGAGCTTTTTGAGAGAAAATAAAATACTTAATAGCATTTAACAGTTGATAGACTTTAGAAATAATTTAATCCAATTCCCTTTTCTACAGATGAAGTGAAGTGAGTAGCTTAATCTTAGAGATAAAGATATAGATCTTAGATTCCAATCTATTTTTTAAAAAAGAAATACTACATCCAGTGTTCTTCCCATTATACTACAATCTCAGTTGAGGTACAACTAATCAGTTAAGTGATGCCATCTTTAACCAGGGCTGTACTGGAGCCAGCTCATAATGATTCATGAGAACCAATTGTTAAATTTTGGGCATTTATACCTAAGAAATCAGCAAATGCTACAAATCAGGTCTTAACTTGCTCTTTTGTTGATTGTATGGGAATGAAGTAATGGCAGAAATGTTAATAATGAAGATCAAACTGAAAAGTATGTCATGAATATTTTTCTCCCAGAGAACCAGTTATTTACCAGAACACCTCTGCCTATAAGAAATGAAGCCAGAATATTGAGTTGAACCAAATTTGGGGGCTCCTTTCTCTCTGCTGGAAATGTAGGTGTGAATTATATCATCTGCATATAAATTACTCTCATATAAATTGCATTAAATTGTTTTAGTTTCGTAAATATTTTTATCTTTTCACTTTGTTCTCTTTTAATTGACTACATGATCCAGGACAAGATCATATTAACTAAATCAGAAAACCACAAATTAAGGAACCTCAGATTTGGAAGGGAACTCAGAGGTCTTCAGATTTAACTCTTATATGGAGCAACAATCCCCTTTCATCAACACTGATTGGTCATGATCCCAGAGATGAGAGGTGATGAACTTAAAAAGCATTTATTTTTAAACAGGCTAACAAGAAATTTGTTTTTTCTTGACTTGATTTATTACAAAGATTTCCTTTTCTTATTTCTGAAATTGTGAGGAGTGGAAGGAAATGAACATAAATGCTCATTTATTGAAAAAAATGTAAAATCTGAATGGTCAGTCATTATTAAAGAACTCTATTGAATTTGAAATGTAACCATTCCATTTTTAGATAGATCTAATTGTTAGGAAGTTTTTCCTTACATAAAACTCAAATACACTTCTTTGTAACTTTACTCCTTGTATCCAGTTCTCTCTGGAATAAAGAAAAACAAGTCTCATACTTGTTCCAGATGACAACTCTTTAAATAGTTGAAGAAAGCAACTGTGTCCCACCCTCCCCACACCCTTCCAGTCTCTTCCATGTGTAAAATCCTATTTGGGAACTATCTCATACTTGAGATGGAAGAATGAAGTAGTAAGGAGAACTTCATTTGTCTTGTTGACTGCTGATACTCTCCCTTTGCCAAAAGCTGAGTAGACATTACTTTCATGAATTTCTGTATGCTACAACTTCTAAATGATATTGTTACACTGGAAATCAGTTAGTGGAGGGCAACCAGAATAGTTAAGGGCATTGAGAACAAATCATGTAAAGATTAGTTGAAGAACCTGGAGATATTTATCTTGGAGAAGAGAAGACTTAAGGGAGTAATAAATCTGAATCATCAAATATTTGACCAGTTGTCATATAGAAGAGAGATTTCATTTATGCCTGAAGATGTAGGTTGCAAAGAGACAGATTTATACTCCCTGGAAGAAAAAAATTCCAAACAATTAGAACTACCCAAGAATAAAGTAAGCTATTGTAGGAGGATATGGGTTCACAAAACTTGAGAGGTAAAAGGGATCTCAGTGGCCCCCTAAATGAACCCACATATGAAAGGAATCTCTGTTACTAGAAGTCTTCATGAAAAAAAAAGCTGAGTGATCAATTGCTATAATGAATGGATGCCCAGGGAGTCTTGGGAATAACAAGACATGGGTTTGAATAAGCATGAGTCTTACCCAGGGAGAGGTGGAATGAAAATGGCAGCTGTGTCTTAAGCTCTTATTATGAGACCATTTCCAAGGAAGCACAATCTCTAGATCATTTCAATGATCATCCAGTTTCTTTGCAGAGAAGACCAGTATTCCTTAGAGTTTCAATGAGTTTCCTTAGCTGCTCTCTGTGAGTGACTAATATCTTCTTCTCATTGCATCAAGAAGGCAGAGTAGTTAATTGCAAACTTAGATAAATGTTCCCCCGGAATATATGTAGGGGCAGCAGTCATTTGGGTATGTGTGCATGAATGTTTTATACCTGATTAATCTTCTGTGCTTAGCGATTGCATTTCATTCAAAGTCTTTGCTTTGAATTCTTGATCATCAGTTTGATTTTTTAAAAGAAACCTTGGTTGGAGCTCATGAGTTATGGATTTGATTAGCCAGTTACTCTAAGAGAATCATAGACCTGAGTGTAGTTGAGAAAGAGGACCATATTATTCTGGTATATTATAATAAGGATTTTTTGTTCATTCATGGGATGGATTATCAGGTCTCTCAGGTCTTTTTTTTTTTTTAACTCTGAGATTCATTGATTCTATATGGCAGAATTCTTACCACTGTAGTTGCTCTCAACTACAGCCAATTCAGATAGCCAATGGTCTTTTTGATTCTGTTCTTCTCAAAATTTAAACCAATATTCCATATGTATTCTGACCAGAGCAGAGTAAAACTATGCTATCATCTCCCTTGCTATTTATGACACTTTCCAAGATTGTATTACAGCTGCCATGCCATGTTATTAATTTATAATAAACATGTATTTAACTAAAATATCCAGATCATCTGTTGTCCAGCTATGTCTCCCCATCTTTGAAGGTTTGAAATTGAGTTTTGAAACCCAAATGGAGAACTTCATATTTACATGTTTCCATGTTTTCCTCTCATATGTGTGAGAGATTCTTTTAAGTTCTTTGTTAAGATATAGGTTACCTGAAGTATATCTGTACTAGGGGTTCTTAATCTTGGGATGCATGGTTATTTTGAAAATTTTTTTTGGACAATTGTATTTCAATATCAATAGGCTTTTTAAAATTAATCTTCTGTTTTTTGTCATCTGCATTTAAAATCATTATTCTTTTTTTAAGAAAGATTTTATTTATTTTGAGTCTTACAATTTTCCCCTTATTCTTGCTTCCCTCCCCCCACCCCCACAGAAGGTAGTCTGTTAGTCTTTACATTGTTTACGTGGTATACATTGATCTAAGCTGATTGTGATGAAAGAGAAAGATAGCAAAATTACATAATAAGATAATTTTTTTTCCCCTGAAATTGAAGGGAATAGTCTTTGGTCTTTGTTCAAACTCCATAATTCTTTCTTTGGATACAGATGTATTCTCAATTGCAGATAACCCAGAATTGTCCCTGATTGTTGCACTGATGGAATGCACAAGTCCATTAAAGTTGAAGTTGATCATCACCCCCATGTTGCTGTTAGGGTATACAATATTTTTCTGGTTCTGCTCATCTCACTCAGAATCAGTTCTTGCAAGTCTTTCCATGCTTTCCTGAATTCTTATACTCCCATCCCTCCTGGTTTCTAATAGAACAAGACTGTTCCATGACATATACATATATATATATATATATATACACACACACACACACACACACACACACACACACACACACATATACATATCATTCCCCAATTGAAGGACATTCACTTAATTTCCAATTTTTGCCAGTGCTGCTATAAATATTTTTGCACAAGTGATACTTTTTGTTTTTACCCTTTTTCATGATCTCTTCACGGTATAGACCCAGTAGTGGTATTGCTGGATCAAAGGGTATGCACATTTTTGTTGCCCTTTGAGCATAATTCCAAATTGCTCTCCAGAAAGGTTGGATGAGTTCACAGCTCCACCAACAATATATTGGTGTCCCAGATTTCCCACATCCCTTCCAACATTGATCATTGTCTTTTCTGTTCATATTGGCCAGTCTGAGAGGTGTGAGGAGTACCTCAGAGATGCTTTAATTTGCATTTCTCTAATAAGTAGTGTAAAATCATTGTTCTTAGATGAAGTGGTTAGGCTTCAAATGACTGACAGAAAGGGTCCATAATATATAGAAATATACCATTGAGTACCATTGCTGTGACCCATCTGCTTTATAATCCTATCAAAATCTACCAAAATGAATTTATTCTTGTATGACCTATTCTTGAAGCCAGATTGAATCTTGGATATCTCTGCTTCCTTTTTGAGAGTTAATCAACTAATAAACTCAATTATGATGCATTTTAGAATTTAGTTATTCTTTCAAACTCTCCACCCTCCTCCACAATTTCAAAGGTCAGGACATTTGTTTTTCTCCTGTCCTGTAGTACCTCTGTTATTGTTTACAATATTAAATGTCACCAGTGATGCCTTAGCAACCTTATCTGCCAGAGAACCCCCCACCCCTCCATCTTAGGATGTAATTCTTAGATATTAGGTGACTTGAAGGAATCAAGGACATCTAGCTGCTCTATAACTATCTCCTTTCTTATTCAGATATCAAATCACTAGGATCATATTTGTTCTATAGCACCTAATGTAAAGATTATTATCTGCCTTTTGTTCTCTACCTTCTATTACATAGATTATTATCTTTGAAAGAGAAAAGAGAAGTAGAATTGACCAGTTTTGCCTTCTTTCTTTTGTTATTGCCACTAGCCAATCTACCCCAAGAAGCAGTCTTACCCTTTCTTTGTTTCTCCTCCATTTAGCCAAGAAATCTTTGTGGGCAAGCCTTTGCTTCCCTCGCCAACCTCAGTTCATGCTGACTTTACTTGTTCATCTTGGGCGAAGTGGAAAACATTAGCAGCAATGGGTGAAAATTGCAAAGAGGCAGACAGAAGAAGCAAAGATAGGTGTTCTCAAAATAGAATGAACTGTCTTAAAAGCAGTTTGTGCAGTAATTTGAGGTCTTCAAATGGAGATTAGGAATAATGTAGATTAGGGGACTATTGGAGAAGATGGTTTTTGAGATTTCTTCCAAATCTAACATTCTATGATTTATGTTTCTCCAACCTGAAACCTTTTAATAAAATAGAACAATTTATTTCTATGACTCTGTCAAAATAGCTTAGATTATTTGATGGTATTATCTAATTACTAATGTCAAAGTTCAGCATACTTTCTGGAAAAGTCATTTGTGTGATTTTTCATAATTATGAAATGTAGGATCCTAATTTAATTCTTAAAATAGTAAAATGGAAGTGTTATTTCAGAGAATTAGGAAATCAATCATCTACATTTTAATTATTCTTGGTATCTTTTGCATTTCAATGAGTCCCCCATTGGTATGGGTTTGGTAACAGAATTAATTCATTTATTAGTACCAGGGACATTGTTTTACTGAAAAGTGTTTTTACACACACACACACACACACACACACACACAAACACACATACAGAACTCTTATGTTGAAACATTTTTCCTAACATCAACATCTCAGTAAAATTTTTTGAAATCTATCAGAAAATCTCTGTCTTATGCCTTTATAAAACACTGGGAATATAATTATATGACTTACTTAGCTTTTCTAAAAGTCTTCAGTGCTATTGTAAGCACTTAGATTAATAAGATATTAACTACAGAATATATTTTATCCAAACCACCCACAAAACATAAAGAGTTACAGACCTGAGATCTTTAATAGTTAAATTCCTGCCCATTCTCCTTTTGGTTAAACATACAATATTTCAGGGTTTTATGTCTTACAATACACACACATATATCAGTAATTTCTGGTGGTTCAATCCCAAGTCATCAAACTCTTCTCTATTATAAAGAAAAATTGATGAGCAAAATTTACTGATAAAATAACTCATTTCTAAAAATAAAAGCAAAATTCCACCCCATTAACTCCCCACCTCTCTGCCAAGAAGAAGGATGTGTTTCATCATCTCTTTTTTTAACCAAGATTGTGCATTGCGAATAATCTGGATTTGACTTTGTTCTGTGCTGTTTTTATTTATCTCATTGAAATCATTATACATATTATTGTTTTGGTTCTATTTTATTTGTTCTGAACCACTTCATGTAAGTCTTCTCTTTTTCACTAAATCCTTCATATTTACTATTTCTTGTGGCACAGTAAAATTCTATTATATTCAGATGCCTATAAGTTTGAGCTTTTCTTCAATTGTCTGACAGTAATTTCCTTCTCTCCTTTCCTCTTTTCTTTTCTCCCTTCTTACTTCCCTTCTTTCCTCTTTCCTTCCTTTCCTCCTTCCTTCCCTTCCTTCTTTCCTCCCTCCCTCCTTTCCTTCCTTCCTTTTTTCCTTTGTTTCTGTCTTCCCCCCCTTCCTTTTTTCCTTGCTTGCTTCTTCTCCTTTTCCTTCTTTTCCTTCTCCTTTTCCTTTTTTCTCTTCCTCCTCCTTCTTTCTTCTCTTTCTCCTTCTCCACCTCTCTCAATACAAATGATAACTTTCAATGGATTATTGAATTCTTATGTATGGCCCCAGTAATGGGATTGTTGGATCATAGGACAATTAGCTTAATGATTTTTCTAGCAAATTTTAAATTATTTTCCAAAACAGAAGGATTAATTCACAAGTCCACCAAGTATACTAGTGTGTCTGTGTTGCCACAGTTCTTTCAATATTGTTTAGTTTCTGTTTTTTTATCATCTGCCACTTTTCTGGCTATGAGATAAAACTCAAGGGTTGTTTTACTTTATACTTTGCTATTAGTACATCGCAATATTTAAAAAATTAATTATTAAAATTTTCAATTCTCCTTTTGAAAGCTATTTATATTTTTTGATCACTTATCTTTTGGGGACTGGCACTTAATTTTACATATTTATGTTAATTCTATATAGTTTATATAACAGACTTTTTTTTATCAATGTATGTATACTTCTTGTAATTTCAAATTCTGCATGGCATAGTGAATCGAAAAGTAGCTTCAGAGTCATGAAGAGATGGGTCAAGATCTAGCTTTCCAAATCCAGGCTGTATGACTCTGGGCAAGTGATTAAAATTCTCATGCTCCACTAAATGAGTCTTTCTCTTGCCCTATTAAGTGTTAGTGGAACAGTTGCAGATGAGAATTTGTTCAGCGAATGTCTTTAATAGGAACTGTCCAGTCTAATGAAATATATCTGCAGTAAATACATTCTCTCTCTCTCTCTCTCTCTCTCTCTCTCTCTCTCTCTCTCTCTCTCTCTCTCTCTGTCTCTCTGTCTCTCTGTCTCTCTCATAAGAAGAGTACACCCTTTTATCTACCTTTCAGTTTAAAAAACAAAGGTTTTTTGATACTATCATCTTAGGAAGAAGGAGCTCTCCATACATCCAGTCATCAGAAGAAAGATAAAAACCTTCAGGGTTTTAATTTCCCATCAGGAGGGTCTTTCTATATTCAGAGCCTTGTCTGTATCAATTTTTTTTTCTAAAAGGAGATTTCATGACATAAGAGCCAAATTTTGGAATAAAATATAGTACCTGAATAATTCAGTATATTTTTTTAGCCTTGACTTCTTACTTTACAAGGGCAAGGTCTTTATCAGAAGTCTCAATTGTGATTTAAGGTTAAGAATTTTTCCTAGCTCCTTGTTTACTATTATATGTTACATTGCAATTAGCACAAATTTAGATAAATTGTCAAGGGTTTCTTGGATTTGAAGTCCTTCCCAATTTTCTCAATTCTAATATTATTTTATTCTCCCATACCCATGTTTGAACTAAAATAGAACTAAGGTCAAGGGACAAAATGATTGTCTTCCTCCATATTCCTGCCTTTATTATTGATAGTTGAAAGCATCAAGCCACTATCCATTTTATTCAAATCTATGTAAAAATTGTTAGTCATCTCTATATTCTTTTCCCTTAATTTTAAGGCTGAATGACCAGATAAGGAAATAGTGTATGGTTATATGGATAGAAGTGAGTTGATTGCATGAGTTACAAAAATAGTGATATAATGTCAGAATACTAGAAGAGATTTTTGGAAAATAGGGCATAGGATGTCAAAGGTAGAAGGGAATTTAAAATATGTAAACTTAGATTGACAGACCTAGAAAGGATAACAGTTTTCAAGTATTTGATGCCATCATGTGCAGGGTTAGGGCCTTTCTTATTGGCCTCAGAGTACAGAAATAAGAGCAAGAGATCAAATTCTCTCTCTCTCTCTCTCTCTCTCTCTCTCTCTCTCTCTCTCTCTCACACACACACACACACACACACACACACAATTTGTCTAAATTGACAGAAAAGGCTATCTTACAATTATAGCTTTCCAATAGTGAGGGGAGATATTGGGTTCTTCTTTCTTGAGATTTTTAAACACAGGTTGTATTTCCATTTGAAGATAGTCTGTAAAGAGAAATGTTTTTTTGGATACTGTTGGACTAAATAATTTTGAGGTTCTTTCAGGGATACCCAAGGGTATCTAGGTAAAACACATTTTTAAATCTAATTGGCATTATAAACATCTTCCAATCACTTTCTTAAATCTAGACAATCACAACAAAAAATCATGCCCTCATTTATAGCATTTGCTGATTCCTGAGATATAAATTCTCACAATTAAAATTTAACATTTGGCTCTTAGATGGTTCAGTTGACTCCAATATATCCATGGATCACTTCCAACTATGCAAATCTCAGAGATAGGAATGAACTTAAAACACAGAAAATCCAGATATTAGAGCTGGAAAGAAGATAGTATAGTTCAATCGTCTGATTTTATAGATGAAGAAACTAAGGAAAATTCTAGTGCTGTCCAAAGTATCACAATTAGTTTCAACAACTAGAACCCAGATCTCCTGAGTCTTGACCCTCTTTCCATTTCCCCCCTCTTTTCCAAAGAAGGAGTTTAGCAGTCTCATTTCAATTCAGAGTGAATAGCTGTTAACATTAAAAACCCATACCTACCATTTGTCACAGCTGGCAGTGTGTGCTAGAGAAGGGGCCAGACCTTCATTGCCATGGAAACGCCATTACCTTGCCTTCTTTCAGAAAAGGGTTTTAGCAGGTTGTGGTTGGCTTCACTCCTAGAGCCTTGTGGGGGATATGGGAACATCATGGGGGAGGGGGAAGAGCAGGATAGAGGGTACTAGGCTGGCCACGCTACTATTTCAGCTTTTCCTTTCTCCAGCACAGCTCAAATATTTTTAATCTTCACATTTTCCATTATTTGCTCATCAGCTCAAAATGGACTTGGGTGCATTCAGGTTACAGAATAAATTGTGTCATTAATAGCAAAATCCCTACATTATTTCCTCCTCCTTTCCCTTCTCTTTCTCCCCTTTCTTCCTTAATTATGTCCTTTATTTTAGTTAAAAAATATTAGGATCCTGTGTGAGAAAAGCTAGTACTCAAAAAAAAAAATAAAGTTTCCAAACTTAAAGAGGCATCACATCATCCATCCATCAAGGAATCAATCAGTAATTTATTAAGGACCTATTATGTGACAGACTATTAAACACCTATCATGTGCTAAATGCCAAGGATAGAAGTATAAAGACTAAAAATATCCCTTCATCATTCTAACAGGGAAGAGAACAAGTACCTATGACAACATAACTACAAAGTTAATTAGCACATTCATTTAAAAAGTCGTTAAGTACATGGTAACTTAGGAGGGAGAGTACTAGTAGGTGATTGGAAAGACTACATGTAGAAGATGGTGCTAAAGCTTTGCAATAAAGGAGAGGAGGTTCTCTATAAGGTTGAAGTTAGGAGACAATCCATTCTGGAAATGTCAGATATTACAAAGGCACCCATGAGATGGATAACCAAGTGGCACAGTGGATAAGGTGCCTGGCCAGGGGTCAGGAGGACTCAACTTCCTAAGTTCTAATTTGGCCACAGACACTTTAATAGCCATGACACCTTAGGCAAGTCATTTCATGCTGTTTGCCTCAGTTTCCTAATCTTTAAAATGAACTGGAGAAGGAAATGGCCAGTATCTTTGCCAAATGGGGTCATGAAGGATTTGACCTGGTTTAACAGCCACAGGGATGAAAGGATGGATTACTGTGTGTGAGGAATGGAAAGAGTTTAGGATTGGGAGCCAGGAATCCAGGGTTCAAGTCTTGGTTTTGGGAGAAATTACTTCTGTTTTATGACTTCATTTTCCTCATATTAAAAATGGAAAGAATCAAACTTGACCTGTCTGCTTGGGATGCTGTGAGGGTGCTAAGAAGAGATATGTGGAAATGCTATAATTAATAAAAGAGATATACAAATATAAATTCTTGTTTAATGGCCTCCATTTCTTCCTTTCTTTCCTTCTGAGGACCATTCCATTCATCATACTCTCATAAGATCTAGAAGTTCCTTTAGTCATTGATCTTAAGAGAATTTAAAATCAGTATTTGACCTCTCTCAGTCATGGGTTTGAAATTTGAATTTCAAAGAGAAGTAAAACTGTCTTCTCTAGGAATTTTAGCCTAAGTAAACAGGCGTTTGAACTAGTTGTGAATGGGATAGCCTCATGGAACCTGCTGAAATTGTGTGAAGAAAGGACATAGGATATTTATGTTTGTTTTTGCAAGGGTTAAGTGATTTGCCCAAGACCACACATTATTAACTATCTGAGGCCACATTTGAACTCAAGTCCTCCTGTCTCCAGGGCCACCTAGTTGACCTAGAATAGTGAATAGAGAATTGACCTTAATTAATAAAGACTTGGGTTCATGTCTTGCCTCTGATAAAACTTGCCATAGAATCATTGGTAAGTTAATTTTAACTTTGCTACAGGAAATTCTCTGAAATTGTAAGTTGCAAATATTTGCTAATTTGCATTGGTGGAAGGAGGTTGCTCATCTCAGAGTTCCCTTTACCTGGTTCTGGTTGGAACTGGTTCCCAAATGTCAATCATTAAATTTTCATCATATGCATTTAAACCTGGGAAATCAGCAAGTACTAGGAATTTATTGATTTGTTGAATATCTAGACTTAAGAAAGTTATGAGGGAAATGCTAATAACAGATGAAATTTTCAAGTGTGTTGAGAAGACTATTTTTCCTCAGAGAGTGGATTATTTCACTTTTCCCATCACACTGTTGCCTAGATCCAATTAAATCATACATTCAGTCTTAATCATCAAAGGATTTCTTGCTTTGCACTGATGAGGGAAAGCTTTTTCACTGGGAAGAAAGCTCCCTGATGTACTCAAAGGGGAAGTCAAATAAACAAACCTGGAAGACCTTGCAGAGATTGAGAAGATGAGATTCCTTATTTTTCCTTACCTTTGATTCCTATAAGGTTGTCTTTTTTATGTGTATTCAAGCAGGTGAGGCTGGTGCAGTATGGAATGTGGATATACATACATATATATATATATATATATATATATATATATATATATATATATTTATATGTATGGCACAGAAGCTGTGGACTGAATGATCACAAGCCCTCTCATTGAATACAAGCTCTGTCCTTCTTGTGGGTGAAGAATTTGAGAGCTAATTGCAGTTGTTATCTTGAAAATGTAAGCAAAAACTCTTGATGTGACTATTGAGTACACAACTTCTCTCTAATACTTTCACTCCTAACCTCTCTTTCCATCAGCCTAATAGGTCCCCCTGTGGTCTCCTCCCCTTTTCCATTCTTACTTTCCACACCATCACCTACATCAAATCTTATTTTTCTCCAAACTATCAGAAAGGGAGGAGGATGTTTTAATAAATGGAGACTTCAAAACTGTTCAAGTAGACAAACAGCAAACATTTGCAGATGGAACTGCCCATGCAAACCCAAGAAAGAAAAGGTTTGATCAAATTGACCCAGTAGGAAAGGCACCATTGTTAAGAATATCAGATATTACTTTTCCCTTATCTTCCAGGAATGAAGTTAGATTGATATGGTATTGAGAAGCAGAAGATTTTGCTTGCTAAAGCAGATAAATGGTGCAGTGGATAGGATTCAGGCTTAGAATAAGGGAGACGAGTTCAAATCTGTCCTCAGACATCTACTTGGCTGTGTGATCCCAGACATGTCACTTAACCATGTTTGCCTCAGTTTTCTCATCCATACAATGAGCTGGAGGAGGAAATGGCAAATCACCAGTATCTTTGAAAGAAAACCCCAAATGGGGTCATAAAGAGTTAGACACAACAGAAATTACAGAACAGCAAAACAGGGGAAGGAGTTAGAGGGGAAAAAATTCTCAATTATTTTTCCCAGCTTTATAAGTCTATGTTTAAAAAAGTTTTATTGATGCTTTAAAAAAATCCTAATCATTTCTAATACCCATCTTGCCCTTACCCCCCCTTCCCTTCTCTTTCCTTAATTGAACCATCCTTCTTGACAAAGAAATAGTATATTTTAAAACTAACAAATAAATACTGTTGGTTAGGTCTTATAAAATATAACTTTGATCACATTTGCAAGTCCAGCCTTCTTGTGGAGAGAAAAGGTCTTGCTTCTCCTTCAATCGTTAGAAGTCTCCATTGATCACTACAATAATCAAAGCTCCCAAATCTTTCACTGTGGTTTTCCTTTATATTGTTATAGTTATTGTGCAAATGACTTTACAATGACTTTTCAGTAGCTCCTAATATTTTTTCAACTTTCCTCTGAATTCTTTGTAATCACAATTTCTTATATTATGGTAATCTATAACATTTGTATATTACAATTTGTTTTTCATTCCCCAGTTGGTGGGCATGTACATTCTCCTTTGTTTTTTCTTAATACTGCTATAAATATTTCTATATACATGAATTTTTCCCTCTGCCTTTGATTTCCTGAATGGTTATTTGGCTAGTTTTGGCATCACTGAATTGAAGGTCTATATGTAGTTTAATGGCAATCTATAATTCTGAGAGCTTTTAGTTGGCTCAGGTGGAATTTTATTTCTATCTATGGTCATTTACTTTATTTAAGGTATTTTAGGATCCTTTCTTCAGTCTGAATTTATTCATATGCAAAATGAGTGCATGTTCATGCATTAATTTTTAAGTTTTTCTTGCATATTTGTTGTTGCTGTTATTACTATTTTAACCAGGGGTATAATTTCATCAATAAAGGAAACAAATGTTGTGAGAACTCCTTCCAACTATATGAATAGGTAATTCTGTTGTAACTTATTAGTTTAGGGGGCTGCTTGAGGAATTGAGAGGTTGACTTGCTCATAGGTAGAAAACCAATATTTATCAAAGACAAGACTAGAACTGAGATCTTAAGTCAAAAGTTAGATTGTTTTACAAATTTTAATGCAAGCTTTCAGAAATGAGGGTAATAATATTTAGCATTCAATTTGAGTGAAGTATTTTCTTACATTAATGTATTTATTAAAATGAATTGTATTCTCAAATTCTAGGATCATAAATAAATGAAATCCTTCAAAAGCAGCATTTTAGGTCCTTGGGAGAGAGGGAATAATGGTGAAGGAAAGTTATCAGGAGGATGCTTTATTATAAAAGAAGACTTTGCTTGCAATCAGCAATGTTCATTATTAGAATGAACTGTCTTCCATTTGTCTGAGATTAGTGCTAGGGGGAAAGTTGACTAGATAACTGGAAAGTCCTTACTAATACAAAAATCCATGCTTCTATGAATACATGGCAATTGCTGTTTGATCAATAAAAGAGTTGCAAAGATTGTGGCTTTCTTTTGGAAACTTCTGAAAGAAAGATCTCTAGGTATATCTTCTTTCTTAAAGAGTAAGCAAATCATAGATTATATGTAACTTAAAAAGACTCTCCATATTGGTGGAAAATGATTACTTGATACTCTGTTCCTGTTCAAGATTGTTGATATGAGCTTCTTCATATAGATTTGCCCTGCTTCCCCGCCCCCCCCACCCCCGCCCATCTTAGGGACTTCCACCTGATGAAAATGTGAAACTCTTGAGATGAGAAGCCAGGAGAACAAGAATCTCTCTTCTCTCAAATTCTTGCCAAATTTCCACCTCAGTCAGATGTGTCTATATGAGATGTAATAGTGTAGTAGAAATCCAATCATTTTACAGATGTCAAATATGAATCATGAGACTTCTCCAGATTGGAGGAATGGAAATAGAGCTCACACTTCTAGAACAACTTCTAGAACAATGCCTGCTGGCACATAGTAGGAATTAATACATGCTTATTGAATGATTGATTCTGTGATGATCATGTCATCAATAATAATAGATGCTTACTAATGTACAAAGCAGTGTGCTAGGTGTTTATCTGGTAGCCAGAAATGCTCCAGAATGAGCAACTCTATTGTAGAGAGCATAAACAGAACTCCATAATGAGAGAGTACTTTGACCATTCTCAAGTAGAGAATGCATCAGCATATATTACTGGGAATTTTTGCAGGAAGAGGGGAATGGATAAAATGGATGAGAAGGCAGGAGTTTCTCCCACAATAGGGTTTTCTCCTGAGGTAGGAGCATTCTTCTTTTGTGGTAACATTGAATTTTGGGGGCTGTCAAGTTGGGGCAACTTTATACACCTTGAAGAGGCCCTTTTTATATATAAAATCTTGAGTTATAGGTTCTTGCCATCAGGGTTTCAACATCCATCCACTAAAAATATCCACTACTCATAATAAAGAACAGAGAAGTGACTCATTAAAGTGGGAATGAGTGGATTCACCTAAAGTGACCTTGAAGATCATCTAATCCATGAATTGTCAATCTTTTTTTTTGTATCATGGACAATAGACTGGCAAAACCTGCAGACTTCTCAAAATAAAGTTTTTAAATGCACAAGGTAAAATATATAGGATTTCCAAGGAAATCAATCATATTGAAACATAATTATAATTTTTTTTAATTTAAGGCAATAGGATTAAGTGACTTGCCCAAGGTCACACAGCTAAGCAATTATTAAATGTCTGAGGTTGGATTTGAATTTAGGTACTCCTGACTCCAGGGCCAATGCTCTATCCATTGCACCACCTAACTGCCCCTGCTTTGCATAATTCTTTTTAAAGTTTATGGATCTCATGTTAAGCTTCTTGATCTAATTCAACTCCCTCCTTTTATAGAAAATAATTCCCATGATTTTTGAGTTCTTGTGTGAACCTATGATTTCATCAATGTTGGGGACTCTGTGGGAGGAATCTCTCTACCAATGCATTTTAACATCTTTTCTGCTCTTTTAGCCTGAAGGTGTTGCCTCAGAAATTATAAATGACATAACTTCCCAGGTTAAGTCAGTTTATATTAGGGTATGTGAATCCAAGACTTGCCGACTTTGAAGCAATCTCTCTGGGTACCACACCTTACTGCCTTCTGCAGCACATATAATACTTTCTTTATAACTATTCTGCTAAGTAAAGTTGTCCAGGCATGATTTTCATTATTTACAGAAGAGGAACCTCAGGCTTAGAGGGGTTAGTTTACATACTTCTTGTCAGAAACCTTGTAAATTTGGTGACTGTAATAATCATCAGTTCAGGGAAGTAGAAAGCACTGAATATGGAATCAAAAGAACTGAGTTTGAGTATCAGATTTGACACTTATGAACTCTGGACACTGGTAAAGTTCTGCCATTTTTTCTAGTCTGTTTCCTCATCTCTAAATTGAAATGTTAGGACTAGGTGACCTCTAAGGTTCTCTTCAAATCTAAAATCCTTTGAGTTTTAGTTTCCTTTTAAGAATTCTTTTGACCAAAACAAGTCATTAGAAAAGAATGCTAAAGAATGCTTAATTATTAGATAAGTGAGGATGGTAGACTAGCCATCTCTAAAGATCTTTCCATTTATAATATATTAGCAATAATAAATTAGTATTTATATTTCATTCTAAGGTTTGCAAAATGCTTTTCATATGATATCTCATTTTATTTTCAAAACAACCCTAAAAGTTAAATGCTATTACTATTTCCCGTTTTACAGGTGAAGAAGCAGACTGGGAGAGGTCAAAGTTATCAATGATGCTTAAGATTTTAGATTGTTAGATCAATTTTGGTCCTGTGACCATTTTTCCATAATTGTTTACTCCAGATTAAGTCTTAAATCTAAATAACAGCAATTTCTTTTAACTTTGTGCTGAATGGTTACTTCTAAAATATTCCCATGTGTCAAAGCATGTATTTAAATAAAAATAACTTAAGTTATCCACTTCTGTCTTGTCCTTCTGGACCACAACAAAAGAGAGAATTGGTGATTTCAGTGTCCTCACCCATTTCTGCTGAGCCTCTCTAGAACTGAAGACAATTTTTGAGGGGAATTTAGCAGAGGCAAGAAGAGGAAATATTTCCATAAATTCTTGGGTTAAAGGTGAGACTTTGTAAGGGAAATTAATTAAACATTGCACTAAAAATAGTTCTGAATTGGGGAGAATTAGAGCCTCTTTGGCCCATGGAAAAATAGAGCAAGGATAGGAAGTGCACTCACAGGGTGTTGATTCAGGCTACATCATTAATTATAATTCGTAATCTAATTATGTTGCCTGAATCAACACCCTGCCAGTCTATTTCCTATGCTCCTTCTACTTCCCCACACTTTGAGGATGAGAAGAGGATGTAGTCCTTGAAGCCTTTTTTTTTTTTTTTAAAACATGTTCATTTAAGAAGAACAACAGAAGATGTCCCCCATGGTTTTTTCAGTTGGAATCTATTTCCCCCTGTTAGTCCTTGTTAACTAGATTGATTTTCAATCTCTTTAATAAAACAGTATGAGGTAATAGAAAGAGCACTCAACTTGGGAGTCAGCAGATCTTAGGGCCAAATTCTGATTTTGGCACTAAGCATCTATGTAATCTCGGGCAAATGGGTTACACTCTCAACCTCAGTTTCCTCATCCATAATATAAATATAATAATTCCTGACATGTTTATTTCACAGGGTTCTTAGGCTGCTAAAATGAAATGATGCATGAGAGTATTTCATAATTATAAAACATTACATAGGCATAAGTTATTATTTTTTTCTGCAGCATTTCAAGTTCCTACAACTCAGTTACCAATGTCTTATATTGCTGCCAGGACTGATTATCTGGTATATACTTCATGTGAATGGCTTCACTACTTGCACTAATCAGGGATATAGTATATGCCAACAAATGGTTGATAGATAAAAATATAAAGCTCATTAATATTGAGTTTGCATTTTCATATGGCTAAATCTATTCAGTGAACAACATTTGGAAATATTAGAACTTATGACATGAATTGGCTTGAAATTTAAATAAATGAGGCACAAAAATGCCTAAGTAATTTTCTTCTTTCATGTTTCCATCTCTCATAAGAATAATGATAACTTTTAAAAATAATTGAGGTGAATGAACATTCAGCTCAACACAGCATTGATCAGAACCATCTCCTACTATTTGAATTCTAAAGTGTGAAATGCAGTTCAACCATTCTTAATAAGTGTATAGAAGCAGTAACACCTGGAATGAATGTAGCAGATAATACTTAAATCAGATTTTTTATGCTAAGGAAATTTCACTTTCAAAGATTCTGCCAGGCTCCTGAGTTGTCCAGGACTTCCTCATATGGTGGGTGACTATTATTGAAGGCCTTGGAATGCCTAGAACTGTCAAGGTCTGGTTGAATAGTAAATATTTTCTTCTAGTAAAATTGCCTAGAAATAATTGGGGAAAGGACTTTACAAATATTGTCTCATTTGATACTCAAAAAACGTCCTGAGAGGTTGTGGAAACTGAGGTATATCAATTTTTAGGGTAGCTTGTATCTGGGACTGAATTTAAATCCAAGTCTTCCTGACTCCAGACTCAATACTCTATTTACTCTGCTACTTAACTACCTATTATAGTTGTGCTGCAAAGCAGACTTTTCCTACTTAGAATCAAAGAATAGTAATTTGGAAGGTGAACGCTTTTGTCCTATTTAGAGTGGAAACAAAGTGGCAACAGACAGGATTTATATCCAGGATCTTCTAAGGAGTGGACTGACATGGTGGAATGATTAGGGATTCCTGGAACAGTAGACTCCTATAAGGGATCCAGGAACATTTGGCAGATTATTTATCATAAAAGGGTTGGATAGTTCTAAATGGGCAGGAGGGTGGCTGAAGATCTGAAAAAGCATCTCAATAATATTTCTTTGTTGGGAGTTGAAGCCAAAGTCAGAAAATGTGGTCTAAGAACAAGTAAGAGTTCAAGAAATTGAATATCTATATAGATTCAGGTCAATCAAAAAGGTCAATTTTCTTTTAGACTCATCCGATATGGAAATTTATTGAAATCTTTTTGAGCTCTAAACTTTGACTTCCCTTTTCTTCTGACCTCCTCCCACAATTAGAATTTACCAAATGATAAATAGCTGTCAAGATCCTGTTCAGAGATTATAAAGTCTAGTATCTGTCCCAGATATGAGATTCCTCTGCAATATCCTTGACAATGGGTGATCCAATTTCTACACAATACCAACTCAGGGACAGTAAGATCACTCACTGGTTTCTAATGAAGTTCATGCTTTATTGAGAAAATTTGAACATTAACAATAATATGGAGTAGAAATATATTTCCCTGCTCCTTCCCCTCCTTGACCCTAGTTGTACTCTCTGAGCTAAGGATGATAGGATTAATCCCTCTCTGCCTATAGTCTGTCACCTACTCAGAAATACTTGTCTTGACCAGACCTTCTCTTTTTATCACTAATACCTCCAATTGATTTGGTTTCTGCTTCTTTTGAGTAGGTGAGTGAGTCTAGCATGTACGCCTGCTTTCAGAGTATTTCTCATCTTAGCGATGCAAAAAGATTCTTAAGAAATAAAAAGAGGAGCAGTTGTTTTCTGATGATAAGGCACTGGAAATTGAAGGGATGCCTATCAGTTGGGGAATGGCTAAACAAATTGTGATATATGATTATGTTAGAATGCTGTTCTGCTATAAGAAATGATGTGCAGGATGCTCTTTGAAAAACTTGGAAAGATTTGCATGCATTGTGTACAAAGAAACATCAGTATTGTAGGATGATTAAATGTGAATGACTTAGG
Source organism: Macrotis lagotis (assembly GCF_037893015.1). Taxonomy (NCBI): domain Eukaryota; kingdom Metazoa; phylum Chordata; class Mammalia; order Peramelemorphia; family Peramelidae; genus Macrotis; species Macrotis lagotis. Next base: position 205,845,628 of record NC_133660.1, read on the forward strand.
TTTTCTCAACAATAAAATGACCCAAGACAACTCTGAAGGACTTAAGATGAAGAAAGCTTTCACCTCACAGAAAGAGGTGATAGTTTTAGAATACAGATCAAAACACATTTTTTTAAACTTTATTTTTCTTGAGTTTTTTTGGGAGGTGGAGATCCTATGTTTTATTTCATAACATGACAATTATGGAAATATTTTGCATGACTACACATTTATAACATATATCAAATTGCTTGTTTTCTCAATGAGGGAAAGTAGGGCAGGAGGAAGGGAGAGAATTTAGAACTCAAAAGCTTTAAAAAGGAACATTAAGAATTGTTTTTTCAAAAAAAGAATTGTTTTTACATGTAATTGGGGAAAAAAATACTAAATAATTTTAAAATTACCCTAAAAATAAAAAAACTCAAAAAAAGAAATACAAAGAAGTCTACATTTAGTATGGATTGTAAATCCAATGAAGTAATCTCAAATTCACACCACATACTTCTATTAGACTGGAAACAATGACCCTATCTTTCTGTAAGTATAACTTCAAATAGTGCAAATTTGAAGATGAGTGGGACCACCTCACTAGATTCATTACTCTCACCAATTTGGGTCTAGCAATATTAGCAAAGGGACTGGAAATGGTCACAGGAAAGACATAGCTTACTCCTCTCCCATTATCTGCATCTCAGATTGCTTTTTGTTGTCAATGAGAGGGAACCAAAGAAAAGCAAATGACGTCAATCATTTTATGGGACAAGGTCCCAGGAAGTCATCCTTCAAAAGAGAAGGAGATGTGTTTGAAAATCTCCTAATTTCAGGCTAAGCCACTCCAGGATTCTGGGTTAAGCCTTCTACTTAGCTACTGAGGGTAAGTTTAAAAGGTACAGTCAATTACCTTGATCAAGAGGTAATCCTTCTCCAATAGCCTCCTTTCTCAGGGCATCTTAGGAGAGCACAGTTCATTATTAAGTTCAGTTGTTTGGCTGAATGGATGAAAAGAATCAAGCAAAAATTGTGTGACTTTTATTTCCAAATTCCTACAACTCCTCTTGTCCCTTTTTTCCCTACTCCCACAAATTTTGTTCTCTTTTTTCTGCTGTAGCAAGAGTATGTTGTATTCATTTACTAGGTAAGGGGGTTCTTTTCATGCTCAGGTCTTTGAAATGAAAATCGTCTTAATTTGTACAGTTTGGAAAGGTAGTGGAGATGAAAGAGGATGGGGAAGAGGATGAATTGGAACTTAGACCTGATGTGTAGTTATCTGAGAGTGTCTTTCTAAAAATAGAGCTTATCTAAGAGATCCTTTACTTTGTTGTGACATTATTAATAGTCCAAATCATCTCACATATTTCTTTAAGTCTCTGGAAAGAAACATCACTATATTAGCTGTTCAGCAAATTGTACTTTGACTAAATCACTGACAATAGGCATTTTGGTGCTTCATTTATTGAAAATTCAAGCCCCAAACAAAGCCCTGGTCACTTCAGAATCTCTGAGAAATATATAAGAAAGTTTTCTTAAAAGACAACAGCATCCCTACTAGTCACCAGATTGGGCTTCACCCTACAAACACCTAGACTGCTTCCCATGATCAATGAACCTGAGATTTCAGATGTTGCAATAAATGAATTGAGAATTGAAATTGAGTAATAGTCAAAATATCAAAATATGAAATCTCTGGCCTACTTACAGCTCCAGGGTCCATAGCTTATGTCTGTATTCACCTTCCTCTAGCTATTATTGTCCCCAGATTCCTAGAACTGATAGTTAACATCCTTTGAAACTAGTGAAAAAGGAAAGGAAATAGATTACAAACATCAAAATCAATCTACCCACCACCTCCAGTCATTATCTAAACTTTTTAATACTTAACAACGCAGATTTTAGGATAGTGAAAGTAGTTTCTGAAATCTCCTGCAGCCACATCTATGAACTATTTGATTGTATTTGTTCTTTGTAGTCCTTTTGATTAGTACATTACCTGGATCACAGTAAGAACTTAATAAATGCTTTTTTTTTGTTGATGTTATTGCTCTCTGTGTGTTTGGGTGAGCAAGTGGGATCCTTTTCAGGAGGTAGAGGAAAGGATATTACAATAATAGCTAATATTTAATCATACTAGCTAGTTCTTATATGATACTTTAGAGTTATAGGTAACTAGGCATTATAGTGGATCGTGTGCTGACCCAGAGTCAGGAAGATCTGAATTCAAATCTGTCCTTAGAAACTAAATGTGTAATCCTTCTTAAAGCCTCTTAGTGTGGGGTCTGACACAGAGTAAGTGCAATATAACTGCTTCTTTTTTTTTTACCCTTAACAAATATTACTCTCTTTTATCCTCTCAACATCACTGGAAAGATGATGTTATTATCATACTCATTTTATTGATGAGGAAAGTGAGGCACATCAAGGTTAAGTCACATAATTAGTAAGGGTCTGAGACGTGATTTAAATTCAGGACTTCTATCAATAACTCCAGTGTTCTACCCACTGCTGCCATCTTTTCTAATCAACTCCCTAGCCTAAATGACACAATACCTAACAGTTTCACACTTGGTATCCCCTCTTGTTTTTGCTTCCATTCCATCCTTAATGAAGGATCAAATCTTCAATGGGGCTGGTCTCTGGAATTAAAAACCATTGTCCAATAGATGCCCAATAGTGAATATTCTTGGATTCTTTTAATTATACTTTGGAAACCCAGTAGACTCAACCCAAAGACTTTTGACACTTACCTCAGAAATTTACATAGCTGTCTATCATGAAGTCTAAATCAGGGCCTTTGAAGAAAGGAAAGGCAGGCTATGTTGAAGGCTAGAGTACAGATCTTGGACCACTTTCTTCTACATTCTAACTTTCCATCCTCTCAGAGCTCATGTTCTCTTGCTCCCATTGAAAAAACCAAAGATAATTCATGTGACTTGTGTGCCAGAATAATCAGAAATAATTTTAATAATGTCCTCTCCCACTCTAGTCATCATTACCTTGGAATTAATTAATATAGATGGGGGGAAAGCATGAGAATGAAAGACATTCTCACATAGAAAACCGTTATACCAAACCAATACCATTATTTCCTGCCTTTTCTACCATTTGCTATACCATATTCAGGATGGCAGAATAAATCACTTCCATCCATAGTTTATGGAAAAGAGTAAAAGGAGTGTGTGTGTGTGTGTGTGTGTGTGTGTGTGTGTGTGTAGCTGGATTGCTTTCTCTCTCTCTCTCTCTCTCTCTCTCTCTTTTATTTTTAGAGTTTTGCAAGGCAAATGGGGTTAAGTGGCTTGCCCAAGGCCACACAGCTAGGTAATTATTAAGTGTCTGAGACCAGATTTGAAATCAGGTACTCCTGACTCCAGGGCCGGTGCTTTATCCACTACACCACCTAGCCGCCCCTGCATTACTTTCTAAATGAGAAGACTGAGTCCAGAGAAAGATAAAGAGTCATGGGCACAGTAGTGGCAGATCTCATATTTGAACTTACATCTTCTTGTTTCATATCCACCCCACTTTCAGCAAAACTGCATAGGGCAAGGGAATAGATCTTAGCAACAAATGAAATCAGTGTATCTGAGCTACCATGTGTCTGGGAAGGTGGATGAGACCTCAAGTACACAAAATACTTCTACTGATAAGCACTGGGATGAAAGACATTTTATATCTAAGATAAGATGGTAGTGGGACTTTCCTTTCCTCCTCCCTTCCTCCCTCAGTCATTTTCTCCTTTATTCCCTCCCTCATTTTTTACGTTACTTCCTCTCTTCCTTCCATCCTCTTTTCCACCCACCCTCCCTCTCTTTCCTCTTTCTCTCTTGTCTCCTTCCCTCCCTCTTTTTCCTCTCTCTCTTCCTTCCCTTCATTTTGTTATCCCTCCTTCCTTTTTTCCTGCCTATCTCTTTCTTCTTTTTCTCCCTGATTTTTCCTTCCCTCCCTCCTCCCTTTCTTCCTTTCTTCCTTCCAGCATGAATGGGGGGGGGGCGTGGAGATTTAACTTGAAAATAATTGAAACAGAAGAAAAAAATCTTTGTGGTGTGAGATGGGCCTTACATGGTGTTAACATAGATAATTTTGCACAGGCAATCAGTATACCTATTAAGTTCATAACAATGTTTAATCGCCATTATAGGATGCTTCATCTAGGCAGACAATGGATCTTGAGGGTATGCCAGCAGAACACATCTGCATTTTGTAGATGATTAAAAGAGATTTTATTGTTATTTCTGCAGCTTCCTGAGTGAGGGCACATCTGGCAAATTCTACTTGCCCTGAGTTTCCCAAAGCTAATGGAGTGCACTGATTCCCCGTGAATTGGGCTCTAGGCCCACTGGCCTTTTTGGGAAGTATTCAGGTTCTATGAGATGCACTAGGAAAGGAGAACAACAGAGTGGGAAGTAGAAAACAGAATAAATTCAAAGCTGCCAACGTGCCATTATTGTGTGGAAACCTCTAGGATTTTGGGATTAATTAAGGTGAGATTTTTAAAGAAGTGAAGTCATATATCTGTATTGTATTATATCTTCAGAAAATGCTGTAGCTTAAGTCAGATCCTAATGACCTCCTTGCTTTACTATTATAACGGATCTCTTTATTAGTCTTCTTGCTTCTCTTCTCTCTGTCTCTGACTGTGGGTATGTGTCTCTATCTTTGTCTCTCTCTCTCCGTCTCTGTCTCTCTCTCTGTCTCTCTCCAATTCATGCTTTATGCTATTTCCAGATTAATGTTTGTAATGCACAGCTCTGATCCAGTCATTCTTTTGCTCAGAATCTTTCAATGGCTCCCTGATGCCTATCCAATAAAGTTTGATATCCCTAGATTATCAGGTCAAGTTATCCACAATCTGGTGCACATATATTGGAAATACATGGGACTACTCACTATCCTAAAGATATGTCTTAGAGTCTATCAGTTTAGAATTAGAAAAGACCTCAAAGGTCATCAAATCCAACCTGCTCATTCTGCAGATGAAACTGATAAGGGATATTCATTTTATCAAGTCAGAATTTGAACTCATCTTCTGAACAACAAATCTGGCATTAATTCCATAGCTTTGCCTTTGGGTCCATGGAATATTTTGCCATTTCCTTCTGTAGCTTAGGGGCTTGCCCAATCTGATTCTGAGACCAGATTTGAATTCAGGAAGACTCATTTTCTTGGTTTCAGACTCCATCTATTGTGCTACCTTGAAGCTCATCATTCTGTTACTAGTTATTTGTAAATGTATAACTTCCTAGCCTGGGAGCTCCTCGAGGGCAAGGAAAATACCATTTGAATATTGCATTGCTACCAAAGCCTAATATATTGCTCTGCATATAGTGGCTGATTAATACATTTTTCTTTAAGTATGAATTTGAATAGTAAAGACAACAATTGTCAAAGCAGTTCCAAAAAAAGGATTCATCACAAAAATGCAAAATACATTATGAATGTAAAGGTCAATGAATGATACTTTTATGGAAATGGAAATCTGGTATAAAGTTTTGTTTTGTTTTGTTTTTGTTTGGGAAAGAAGTCCAACTCTAGAAACATTTGTAATTCCTTTTAAAAGTTGCTTTGAAGATTTTTTTATTGCTGAAGGAAGAGGGGGGGGAAAAAGCAATTTTATTTTCATGCAATTGTTTTTTAACAATCTAGATGGGAACCTCACTTTGTCTGTACGTCATGAATAATGAAATGGGAACAATGTCTGTTGTCATAATGCCAGTTCTGAAACAACTCGTGCTTGAAAGGGCAAGGATCTATATTGCTCTTTTACAGAAATGGAAGTTCAATATTAAAACTGCTGGGGATTATATGATCCAGACAAGCAGTGATTTAAGATCATCACCTTAAATGAAAATATCTTGAGACTGACAGCACAAGAAAAATCCTAACATTAATGATGGAAATCCAATTTAATAAATTTAACAGATCTCTACTGAAACTTGATGTCTACTATGTAAGACCCTTATGATGCAGTTTAATCTCTTTGATGATTGTATTTGTGATGATCTCTTTGGGATAGAAGAATGTTTTACTGCTAACTTTAGATGTTCAGATTCCCTAAAATACTAGGTCTTAGGTCTTGGCTGGCACAACTTTAAATCAGAAGTTACTGATTTGCCTTATATTCATGTACAAATGCTGATGGGAAACTGATCTAGAGATTTCAAAGAATAATGTAGAAAGAAGATTAAAGTTCTAGGGTCCTCAAACCAATTTTTGCCAAGCCTAATCAGTTGACTTAATTAGGAGTGTATCATAGTGATTCAATGTGAGTTAAAATACCTCCTAACCAAGAGAATGGTGATAGAATATACAGGAAGGGTTATATCCAAGATATCCTTCAGGTTTCATACTTGAAGAATCTTTAGTTTACTTGAGGTTGATAGGCCTCTAGTAATGGAGATTGCAACTTTTCTATAACTTGGTAAATGAACTTTTAGAATTGTGGCTAAGTGTTATCAGTCTGGTGATAAACAGCTCTAAATTTAGTCATGCCTTTCTTTAGACAATAGGCAAAAGCTTCTTAGCTGAATCCTAAATTTGGCCCGAGAAGGAAACTCGTAGACAATAGACATCTCTGCACCTTCTAGCCTGAGAAAGGAAATTTATGAAACAGTATAAATTTTTAGAGAAAGAAGTATGGTCCCTATGATTTTAAGGGTTGGTAAGGGGGACCTGTGATTTGGAAAAAAAAAGGGATCTTGCCTCCAGTTAGCCTCTCCTCATAATTTCAGTGAATGATTTGATCCAATGGGAAGAATGTTGTACATTCAGTAGCATCTAAATATAATTGCCTTCTAAAAGTTGTCTATGGGCTATTAGAGCACCTAATGTTAATTCTGTATCTGCTTATGAGTTCCTAGAATTCCTTTAGGTACCTTATGCTCTTTTTATGTCTGCTTCTGAGATCCTATTTCCAATATTTGGGAAAATGGAACACAAGTTACATTTAAACTCTATTGTTTTCCTGAAGTCATTTTTAGGTGGGAGCAATAAGTCAAAGACCCTCTTGTAGTCAGTTACCAAGAATGGACATAGATAAAAAATAATAATGTTAATAAAATAGCTAACATTTCTATGGCCCTTCCAGTGTACATGCTAAACTCTACATTTTTTACTTTTTTTATTCTCACAAAACTCATATAGACAGGTACTATTATTATCCTCATTCTGTGTTTGAGGAAACTGAGGCAAACAGATTAAGTGATTTACCCATGATCTCACAAAGCTAGTGTCTGAGTCTAGATTTGAACCTGGGTCTTCTTGACTGCTGGCCCAACATTATAAACACTATGCCATTTTGCTACCCCATAACCTATGTCATGACTGCCCCAAGTCCTAGGAGATCTGGTCCCACCATGGGTTGCAGTTTGATAAATTTTGTGAGGGGGAGAAAAAGAAGTCAAAAAATCAAAAGTCTCAAACCTGTGACTGATATTGTATTTAAAAATGACTTGTCTAAATTCTTTGTCTTGGAATTTAAGGTACTCTATGGTTTCTCCCCCATTTCCCACTCTTCTTTTATATATACTCATATAAGAATATGATTGATCTTTACAGGGCTATTTCACATTCTTTGATATATATATATATATATAATATATATATATATATATGTATATATATATATATATAGAGAGAGAGAGTATAGATATAATTAGATGACACACTGTCCTTTTAAGAGGCTCTTGCACTCTTACTTTTGCTGACACTTGCTTTTCTCTCCAGAATGGCCCTCTCTATCATCTTCGCCTGTTAGAATTTCAAGGCTCAGTTCAAAGGTCACATTCACTATTTTCCAAATGTTTATGATTTTTCCCTCTTCTCTCTCTCCTCATGACCCTTACCAGATCCATAGATCCCATCTGTCTTTCAGTGTCATGTCATTTGTAGATTTTTCTTTTCTCCATTACTAGGTTTTTGAAAGGCCAAAGTTAGGACTAATTTATCTTCATATTTCCTAGAGCAGATAGTTCAACACCTTACACATAATAGATATTCAATAAGCATTTGTCAAATAGAGGTTGCATTAATAAATGGCAGGGAAAAAAAGTCAGTTTTGTTGGAAAGATGACAAGTTCATTCTTAGACATGTAAGTGGAATAGTGAATAGAGTGCCAGATCTGGAGTCAGGAAGACTTGAGTTCAAATCTAACTGTATGGTCCTGGACAAGTCATTTACCCTGTTTTCCTCAGTTTCCTTATCCAGAAAGTGATCTGGAGAAGGAAATGGCAAACTGCTCCAGTATCTTTGGCAATAAAACCTAAATGGGGTCCTGGACAGTCAGACATGAATGAAAAATTCAAGAAGAGTATGAGATATTTAAGAGAAAATATCTAGGAATACAAAGGAGAAAGTGAGAAAACACCGGGGAGGAAGCAAAATATTCTCTATCAGTTAAGGTCAGTCAAGGTTTTAATTGACTCTTGGACTGGGTCCAACTGGCAAGTAAGAGTCTGAGACCTCAGGTCTTGGCTACTCTCTTCCCATGCAAAGCCTAACAAGATTGTAAACTCTTTTTGCCTTCAGCAGGGAAAGATGTTTCTGTTTAACAAATCAGTGGTGAAGACATGTTCCCACAATGTTTACATGTTTAGCTAGACAGACATAAGGCCTAAGCAGGCTTGATCAGCCAAGTCTAACTGTTTCCTTTATCAGTTGGGAAGCAAAATCTCATACCTTGAAAATTACAACAAAACATGTCCTCTTCAAACACCTTGGGGAAAGTAGGATTCTATCTTTGTAAGTTTGGGAAAGCTTTCATTGCTTCAGAAAGAAAATGCACAAATGCCTTCCAGAAAGGATTTTCCATTGCCACCCCTTCCCTACTGAATTTTTGGCTATTTATGGTCTCTGATATACACCCTCTGGAGAATGGTGGATTTCATTTGGGCTATTCCCTTTGTTAAAGATGAATGAATGAATGAATAATAATATTGGTACCTTACTTTATATTAGAGCTTCACAATATTCTTTCAATACTTTTTGTTTTTATATCATATTCATTCTGGATACACTTTCCTCCTACCCTTGCCTTCACTTCTCCAACCCTCAGTGAGTCTTCCTTTGTAACAAAGAAAACTAGTTAAGATAAATCAACATAACAACTGCATTTGAAAAGCTTTGGAATCCACAATCCTTCCCTTATTCCAGATTTCTTGCATCCCTTCTATTACAAAAAGGGAGAGGTAAATTTCCTCATATCTTCTTTGTGACTGAGATTGGTCCTTACAAGTACACAATAATCATTTTAGTAGTCTTTTTATTTATAATATTATAATCATAGTATATATTGCTTTTCAAATAATGAGATTTTATTCTATATCGGTTTTTACAGCTCTTCCTGTTTTTTAAATTCCTTTTAGCTGTTGCAGAAAAACAATCTCATTATATTCATGTATCATAATTTGTTCAGTCTTTTCCCAATTAGAAACAACTCCCTCTTTTGTTTTTGTTTTTTGGTCATTTCTGAAAGTGCTGTACAAGGGGTTGGGGCAGGAAAGGGATGAAGGTATGAGACCTCTGGACAGTGCAGAGAGGAATAAAGACATGAATGGTTTGAATGGCCACCTTATAATGGAGGTTCTGGAAGGAATCAATCAAGTAGAGAAAGAGATCACAAGGTTGAAAGATATTTTCAGTATGTGAAGCCTAGGACTGGAGTTCATTTCCAGGGTGGAAAGGTTTATGTGGCATTGTAGAGAAAGTCTAGTAGGAAAGTAAGCGGTAATAGCCTGCATAAGATGTGGATGGCTTAGCAAAACTCTGTCATGAATACTGTACAAACAGTTCAAAATACTCGATTTACCCTAGGTTTGTATCATCTTCCACATGCAAAATTCCTGATTTTGAAAGCTAAGAAAACTGTCAATGACTACCTGTTGTATACCAGGAGCAAGAATGAGATAGAGGAATGTGTTTTCAGTAATAATATTCATTGTATTCTCTCCTTGTCAAGAAGAAATTAATCTGTGACCTATTAGGCTATGATGTAAAGAATGGAGAAATGCAAGGTCACGGTATTCTCGATTTTTCTCTTCACCATAAGTTAATCCCAAAGGATGGAGTAGGAACAAGAAGAAAAGCAACAGAGATAAGGCAAAAATGTTATCAGTACTTTAATCTTCCATATGGAATACGTCCCCCCCCCACCACAACCATGGAGATACTATTGCTATAGGAAGTTGGTGTCAAGATACCACAGTGATTAACTTCCGGAGTTCTTCAGTCTCTGACAGAAGACCTGTGGCTCAAAAGATATTCTAATCAACTTAAATGTCCTATGTGATTTATACCTAACCTCTGATGTTTCATTGTGACTTGGTAGTGAATCAGGATTATGAAAAACTATGTTAATAGAAAAGAAGAAAACAATACCTCTTATTCCTTTGTAAAGAAAATAATATGAACTAGGACATTTGACTGATTTATCTTTAAGGTTCCAACTAACCAAGTAAACTGAAAGACAAGAAAATATAAAGGGAGTTGTGAAATCAGTTTAAGTATGACAAAATGTTGCATTACTTTCTATTAATTTTAGTAATTCTGTAAACAACTATCAGCTTCATTTGCATTGTTTGTACAGTGCTATTTATTTTGTGATTAGGAGATAATGCATTAGGATAGTCAAAAGAGCAGTGGTGTTGAAATCAGATGATCTGGGTTGAATCTGGACTTTGACTCTAAGTTCTTGTAGGACCTCAGACAAGTCATCCTCCCCAAACTTTAGTCAATTATCTGGTGCTTAGGCAATGGGATTACAGTCTACCACTGAGAAAAATATGTAGTTTAGAAGTTCCAGAGTTTGTATTATTCTGGGATAAGCTTTGACAATCCAGAATCACCTCTATGCCCTGATAAGACAAAAGATTGAAATGTTAGTCTTTATGTGACAAAAATGGTTGATTGACTGGTTGGTTGTTGTCCTTTGTTCTCAAAGAGGACCAAAATGACATTACTGTGTTAGGGTCAAGGTACAGTGTGGACAACTGTGACTGATAAAACCAAAATGAATTAGAAAGTCTCTTCCACAGGTAGGGCACAAATAGTCCAGATGGACATTTGGAGGAAATATGTGTCTATGATTGTAAGGCAGAGACTAATGAGGACCTTGGAAAAGATATCAAATTAAATAGGCTGTGGTAGACAGGAGAGGGTACTTCAGGCTAGGGGGGGATTCAGGAATATTTCAGTTTTGGATTGGACTTAATTTGTTGTAGTGCTAAAGCGTAAAATGTTAAGGGAGGTAAATTTCACTCAAATATATGGGAAAAATTAGAATTATTTAAAAGTGGAATGGGATGATGCCTTAGTAGATAGTAAACCCTATCACTAGTGATTCTTAAGGAGAAAAGAGAACAATTATATTTTAGGGATATTACATAGGAAATTTATATATTAAGCATAGTATTGTTTTTTATGAGACAGTGCTCTAAGCTCTGAGATGCTTTGTGTGTGTGTGTGTGTGTGTGTGTGTGTGTACAAACACAAAGAAATGCACATTTTGAGTATAAATGAATTAAAATTAAATTTGATTTAATAATTTTGTTATTTATTAAGCTTTATTCTTTCAATCTACATTTATTGAATCCTAATGTATCTTACACTATTCTTTTTGTTATAAGAAATAAGTGATGCAGTAGATATAGTGCTGGGCCTGGATTCAGGTAAATTAATTTTCTTGAATTCAAATTTGACCTCAGACATTTATGAGCTATGTAACCCTGGTTAAGTCACTTAAACCTGTTTGCCTCAGTTTCTTTATCTGTAAAAATGAAGTGGAGAAGGAAATGGTAAATTACACCAGTATCTCTGTCAAGAAAACCCCAAAAAGGATCACAAAGAGGTGGACATGACCAACAATGACTAAACAGCAACAACAATAGTATAGTTCAGGCTAGATTGTGTTTAAGGAAATGATCAATGTTTTCATTGATTAAGGTCTACTTATATTCTTTAGTAAAAGGTGAAAGATTTGTGCACTTTGAAGAGAAACCAGAGTGTAGGTCTACTTATATTCTAATGGATCTCTGATCTCATCCAAATGGATATTTTTTCCAACAATATAGATTGTAATTCATCTGTTCCCACCTATCCTTTGTGACTGTTACATATGTCTTTTTGTAACTTCACTGGAGGGGGTCCATTCAACATATTGAGGCCTCAACAGTTGTCCTAATATTGTGAGATTACCAGGGGTACAGATGGTCTCTCTATTAGTTTGCTCTTGCCACATGACCAGACTAGCTTCTTTTTTTCCTCAAACATTTCTTTGATGTCATATTTTACTATAGCTCTTGTCAGTCTTTGTAATGTATTGCAATATATTTATTCCCATTTTACTATGGTTCTTGTCATTCCTTGTTTGTAATGAATAGAAATATATTTATTCCCTTATACTTTTTGCACTCTGGGAAAAATCTAATTTTTAATTCTTCAGAGACTGATATTTCTTGACTCAGAGTCATACATCAATATTATTATTTTCATGTTGGGCTTTGTATTGGGGAGAAATTTAGGGTTATTTAAAAAACAACTGAGAAATTTCATTAAAGGCAATCCAACTCACTCTCCTTCTGTTCAAATCTGGGTCCAACTTAATATCCATTTGCAACCAATCAACAAGTATTTAAGCATTTAGAATGTCAGGCAGACCCTGTGCTAAGTGCTGACAATACAAAGAGAGAAAAAATTACAATGCTTGTGCATCTATCCAAGATGCACATGTTGACAGATGAGTCTATAGAATATCTCTAGCATCAGAGTTCTGAATGTCTTAACCTAAACTATAGTGATGGTGATTGATGATGATGATAGTCAGCATTACATAACACTTTAAGGCTTACAAAATACTTTGCAAACATTAACTCATTTGGTTTTTAAAACCTTGGAAGGTTGGTGATATTATTATCCTCATTTTACAGATAAAAAAAAATGAGGCAGACAGAGGTTAAATGACTTGCCCAGTAGCGGGGACTTAAGCCTTGTTTTGAAGGAATATAGGGATAATTAGAAATATGCTAGGGCAATCCCACTGAGAAAATGAATTATCTAAAGATTTTGATAGCTCATTTCACTGTTCCTACTTCCTCCCCCCACTTCTAAATTCAAGCCCTAAATAATGGGTATTTCATGCTAAAATAATGAATTCTATAAGGAAAGGAGACATCATTCATTAATCACCTACTATGTTTCCATATTGTGTTAAGTGCATTTAATATATAGGAGGCAAAGGCTACTATAACATCTGGTTATTCCAGTTTTTAGGTTTGTTCCTTAAAAACACTCCAGTGAAGAAAGGTTGGTGAAATGGTCAGAGAACTGATTTTTCACAGTCAAAAACTAGAATTTGAATTCTGTCTTTTCCTGTTAAATATATGGGCATCCTGGAGAATCAGTTTCTTCATCTGTAAAATGGGTGGGGGAGTCAATAAACCATTGCCTACATATTGTAAAGAGCTAATGTGAGCTTCAAAATGAGAACCCTTGGGTGAAAGTGGTTTTGCAATCAAGAACCCATGGTATATAATGGGAACTGGTGGTTGGACTTTGCCTCTCTCTGTCTGTCTCACAGGCCCTGTTAGAAAGGCAGCAACTCCCTGAGGCCTCAGGGAAAATAAGTGACTGGAAAGAAATGTCAGCAAAAATGAGCCTCCGATTTCATTGCTTCTGGAAAATGAAGCTGGTACTATTGTTCTGGGCCAGCTGCCAGTTGAGGCCACTAACTGCTTCAGATATTTTAACCAGACCCTTTCTGTTTTGAATGGGGTTCGACTCTACTGGTTAACAATCCAGTGAACTCTCTTGGTCTGCCCAAAATTTAGCTTCTGAATCTTATTTCAGTCCTAAGGGTGGGGCCTGTTCTTTGATACCAATTTTGATAGTTTTCTCCATTCAATTTCCTTGTGTCAAATGTAAATCCACAATATTTATAAGTATGTATATCTATTTCAGAAGACCATGGCAACCTAGATTAATAGCTAAAAGGGATTTCAGACATCATCTGGATCAACCCCTCTTATTTTAAAGTTGAGAAAACTGAGATCTAGGAAAGGAAAATGATATACAGTCACCCCAAAGGGAATGAGCAGAATCATTTGAACTCAGGTCCTTTTCAGTATTCTTTCCAGAATATGATAATATGTTGATTAGCTTGTTTTATATAAATTCAACCATCTACTGATTTTATATTCTCAAAAACAAGTGTTACTTTTTTTAAAAATTGAAACTGATAGGATGTAGAAAAAAAGGCACTGCAGACCTTCTCCTATGCTGAATTTATATGCAAAATGACTAGGGACAACTCAAGACTTATTATCTAGCATCTTGAGTTTACAAACCATTTTCAGTTCTTCCTAGAAATCAGTTCCATGAAGCATTTTGAGGGATTCAAGAATCCATCTGCATAGGAGGATGGGTAAGTGCAGAGATCAAGGTGATGTGGTGAAAAATAATGGTTAGAGCATGGTCAGGAGCAAGAACCAAAGAGATTTTTTTTTCAAGAGACTCCTCCATTTCCTTAGAAAAACGTTTTTAGATATGTTTGAAATTATTGCTAATCTGTAAACTCCTTCATGAGAAAGTCTATATCTTATCCATTTGTATATCTTCTCTATCCCCTAGGCCTTGGAATATAGCTTGATAAACTTATTGAAGTTGGATTCTGAAGACTTGGGAGTAGTTTTAGCTTAGTCATTTCTTAGTTCTCTTTCCTCGAGTGAATCAGTGTGCCTTTGTGAGAGACTCAAATTCCTCAAATATAAATATGTTCTATTTCCTTCAAAGAGATATTATAAAAATGAAGTAGGATAATATATGCCGACCATTCTGATTCCAGCACCAGAGACATCATGTCCTGGAATATTTTAAATCAATATACAAATTCAATCTTTTAAATAAACATTATCATAATAAATTGCTGTTTATTCAATATGTATTCATTCAGTAAACATTTATTATTCCCATAGAATTATGGTAGCTAATGGGGGAGACAGTGTTTAAATAAGACTTTACTCTTATTGAACTTATTATCACCACTTGTTTGTTGAATTTTACAAGGCACTGGTGTACAACAATGGCCCCTAATTAAAAGGGTGTCATCTTGCCTTCTAAATGTTACGTCACTTGATCCTATACTGAAGTGTGCTGAAAGAACTTTGGTCTCTGAGTCAGATGTTCTCTAAGATATATGCTTCCCATTAGTGAGAGTTAATAATAAAACCAGATGCTATGGGAAACCCAAACTTGATTTTTCTGTATAAGACATAACAGAACCATTGGGAGAGTCAAACAAGCAAATCAAAATTTAGCACCATCATCCCCTCTTTTTTTTCCCCAATTTTGACAACAAGAGAAAGAGGAAGATAAATAAAATTTCAAGGTCTTAGATAACTTGAATTCTATTTCAAGTTCTTCAATGGGGCCACCTTGAAACTTGGCTAAGGTTCAGTTTTGAGTAAGGGAATCCATTACTTGTGACATTGGAAAAGCCACTTAAAATTTCTAGACTTCAGTCTCCTAATCTGTAATATATGGGCTAGATCACATCTAAGGGAGCTTTCAATTCTAAGTTTATGATCCAATGATTCTGAGTTTTCTCATCTGTAAAATGTGGATTTCAATAATTGGACCCCCCTCCCCAGGGTTGTTACAAGGATTACATGAGAAAGTATATAGGAAAGTGCTTTGTAACAAGCAAGTGTTACATGTATAGAGCCTCCTCTGGTTTCACTCTCCCTTCTGTTCTAACTGGCAGGTTGAATTTTCAGAGGATAATGATTATTTCTCCCTCCAGGGTCCAGAGGTAAACCTGAGGGGTTGTGATTTCTCATACTATCACTCATAAACCATCATCTAGTGTGATTTCACTATGTATATCAACCAGTCAACATGAATTAGATTTTACAAGAAAGTATTTACTGAGAAAGTATAATAAGGACAAAAGTTTAAAAAGTTACAGATGGAGGGAGGGTCTTTCCTTACATACAAGGTTCCTGCAGAAAGTGGTCTTCAGTATGTTTAGGGAACATGTGAGCATGAGGGGCATCTCCTGATTCCTAGTCATGGGGATCCTTTTCTCCCTTTAGAGCTCCTCATCAGGCTTTTGCTGGGACACTGGTTTGGTCATCATTACTTCACTCAGTGGACTGATTCCTTCCAGGACATTTTGTCTCTGCTGCTGGGTCAATGTGCCACTGAGCTAGTTCAAACAGATCACTGGACTGCTGTGCCAACCTCTTACCAAACTGACCTGTTGTTGTTACTGACTCCGATAATTTCTGTTACTGATTCTGGTTGCTTGAAGGGACCTCTGATGGCTTTCCTCACCTTTTTCAGTTCATAGCAATGTAATTTGGTGTAATTTGATCAATTCTATCTCTGGATACTACTTCACTTAAAATCAGGAAGAAATAAAAGCAAAAACAATAGGCATCATGCTATTGTACCTTCAGGAGAATCTGGTAACTGGAACATATTGAATTTTGACTCCTAGGCCAAATAGGAAAAATCTCATCAGCACTTGGTGCCAGTGCCTTAGTCACTCATGTCTGGTAAGGCTCAATAAGATATCACATATTAGGTTCAAATCAGGAAATATTATTATACACGCTCTGCATAAACTTCCAAGAAAGGCAACTCTGAGTATGTTCTAAGTACTAGACTTTCATTTACCAGTCCTCATATAACTGAAATAAATGATCAAAATAATAACAATAATAGCACAGGGCTTTTATAAAACAAGTGCTGTACAAATGCAAAATATCATCACCAATTTCATCCTTTAAGAATTAATTGACTACTATAATCATTATGCTAAGGCTGGGGAAAGGGTATAGAGACAAAACAAAGAAACATCTTCTACCCTCAAGGAATTCATATTTTAAAGGGTAGTGGATTAGGATGGGCATGGATACAATATTTTCACAGATGAATCAGTAGAAGATAATTTCAGTCTAGGGCAAGCATAAACAACTAGAGGTGAAAAGCAGAATAGCACCTTAATTAAAGCTTTAAAGCAAATGATAGATTCCAAGAGGCAGAAATTTGGGAAAAGAATACATTTCTTTACACCCAAAGAGCGACAAAAATGTGCATACCCTTTGATCCAGCAATACCACTCCTGGGTCTATACCTTGAAGAGATGATGAAAAAGGGTAAAAACATCACTTGTACAAAAATATTCATAGCAGCCCTGTTTGTGGTGGCAAAGAATTGGAAATTAAGTGAATGTCCTTCAGTTGGGGGATGGCTTAACAAACTGTGGTGTATGTTTGTCATGGAACACTACTGTTTTTTTAGAAACCAGGAGGGATGGCAATTCAGGGAAGCCTGAAGGGATTTACATGAACTGATGCTGAGCTAGATGAACAGAACCAGAACATTATACACCCTAACAGCAACATGGGAGTGATGATCAACCTCATTGGACTTGCTCATTCCATCAGTGCAACCAACAATCAGGCACAATTTTGGGGTATCTACGATGGAGAATACCATCTCTATTCAGTGAAAGAACTGTGGAGTTTGAACAAAGAGTAAAGACTATTACCTTTAATTAAAAAAAAAAACTTTATCTTGTCATGTAATTTTGTTATCTCTTATACTCTATTTTTCTTCCTTAAGGATATGATTTCTCTCACATCACACTCAACTTAGATCAATGTATACCATGGAAATGATGTGAAGACTAACAGATTGCCTTCTGTGGGGAGTGGGAGGAGGGAAGCAAGAATTGGGGAAAAATTGTAAAACTTAAAATAAATAAAATCTTTCTTTTATTTAAAAAAAGAATACATTCCTATTATAGGGGATAGCCTATGCAAAGATACAAGAGACAGGGTGTCAGGTTCTACAAATCTGACAAATTCAGTAATTAAGCCAATCTGGCTGAAACATAGACTCCGTGAAAGGAAATAATATGAAATGAACTAGAACAGGTAGGCTGCAATTAGATTGTGAGAAGTTTTATATACCAACCCCTGGAACAGATGGTCTTTATCCTAGAAAGAAAAGGGAGCCACTGAAGATTCTTTTGATTTCATTTTATTTAAAAAATTAATAGTATTTTATTTTTTCCAATCACATGTAAAAATAATTTTCAACATTCATTTTTTTGAAAGATTTTGACTTCCAAATTTTTCCCCTTTCCCTTTCCTCCCTTCTTCCCAAGGAAGCAAGCAATTTGATATAGATCATACATGTACAATAATGTAAAACATTTTTCCACATTAGTGTTGTGAAGCAATACAAGGCAAAAAAGCACAATTCTCCACACACACACACACACACATATGCATACACACAGACACAAATGAAAACACTATGCTTTGACTGCATTCAGACTTCATCAGTTCTTTCTTTGGATGCGGACAGCATTTTCCATCATGGACCTTTTGGAATTGTCTTGGATCATTGTATTGTTGAGAAAAACTAAGTCAGTCATAGCTGATCATCACATAATGTTACTATTATTGTGAACAAGTTTCTTCTGGTTCTTCTCACTTCACTCAGGAACAGTTCATATATGTCCTATTAGATTTTTCTAAAATCCATCTTCTCATCATTCTTATAACACAATAGAATTCTATCCCATTTATATATCAAAACTTGCTTAGTCATTCTCAAATTGATGAATTCTCCTCAATTTCTTATTCTTTGCCATCACAAAAGCTGATATATTTTTATACCTGTGTGTCGCTTTTTTTTAACTCTTTGGACTATAGACCTAGTAGCCATTGAAGATTTTTGAAGGTGAATGGCACTGCCAGATCTATACTTTAGGGTGATTATTTTGGCACTCAGTTGTAATCATCATAATCACCATCTTTATCATCACCATCACATCAACATCATCATTATCATCATCATTATTTTTCCACCTCTCTGGCCCCATTCATCAGCTATTTTATTATGAGGGTAAATTATAAGAGGAAATTTTCAACAGCACTCAAAAACTCTCACTACAACATTGGGAGGCAGATAGTTTAAGTAGTAACATTAGCATTTTACATATGGGGAAAATGAAGTTTAGTGATTTTATCCTTGGTTATACAGATAACAAGTGTTATAACTGGGATTAAAATGTCATCTTTTGAGTACATCAGTGGCTCAGTATGGATATGCATGACTTCTTCAAGAAATGGGGGAGTATGACAGAACACTCTAGAACTGTTAACCATCCTCCCAATGCCTCTTTTTAACAAGGATCTTAGGCAAAGGCACCTCATAAGAATAGAAATCTGTATTGCTGTATCAACGACTTCCAGAATTGTATGGGATATTCAGGATTTGTCCTCAAGACCAATTTATCTGCAGAATTAACTTAGTAATTTACCAGTTACTTCTTGCTTTCAAATCTGTTTATAAACTAGTCTTTTAGCTCCTCTAACAAGGTCCCAAATCTCATAAGTGTCTACTATAGATTTAATATTTTTTTAAGAAAAAAATCACTTGAAAAATTCTTCTAATACTTCCCTCCTTTCTCCCTAATCCATATTTTGAAAATAAGTCATCTCAAATTGTGTGATGGAAAAGAGAGAATATCCTTGCATTGGATGCTTCCTAAATGTTACATTCTGGCACTAAAGTTTGACTTGACTGCTAAGATTTTGTTCAGACTACAAGAGAGCACATGGGCATCGCAGTCCTTGGCATTCCTTTCTCTAATTTATCAATAGCAGAAAGAGAAGTTAATTGATAAGAAAAATCAAAAGTTGAATATAGAAACTGAATTCAAGTCCCAACTTTTCCATTAGCTATGTGACTGTGATCAGGCACTTAATTTTGTTGACGTTTGGGTGTTCTTCTTTGACTCTCTAACTCCGTGGTGATGTTGTGAAAATGAGATAAGACAGGGTGTCCCAAAAGATGCAGTTGTAAACTTTGACAACTTACACCTGATTTAAGGGCACCAATGAGTAAAGTGATTTTAATAGCTTGTTATTATTGTTGTTCAGCTGTTTTCATTTGTGTTCAACTCTTTGTGATCCCATTTGGGGTTTTCTTGGTGAAGATATTAAAATGGTTTGTCATTACTGCTTCTATCTCATTTTATAAATGAGGAAATTAAGGCAAACAAGGTTAAGTTACTTGTCCAGGGTTACACAACTTTCAAATGTATAACTCAAGAAGATGAGTCTTCTTCACTTCCAGGTCTAGCTCTATCTGCCTTATTTATATCCACAAAATGCTATCTAAATAGCTATTAGTTAGTCATTCAGAACTGTATCTAGGGCAGGGTAATCAGAACTTTATCAAGGATGTAGAAATTAAAGAAGTTGCTGGTATGTGTAGGTTTACAGAAGCATCTAACTAATGGTTGCTGTAATCAAAATTTGCATTCCTTTGGTCAGAACACTTGTTCTTGGATTACTGAAAGTTCACAGATATCTTGTGGTTTATAGGTTACATTTCTTTCTTAAGTATCATGCTTTATACTCAAATCATTTATGCTTATTGATTGGCCAACAGTAGGTCCCAGGTAAAGCCCCAGTTAGTCATTGTTTGGGTCAGAGAGAATGTAATTAGAAATTGTTTCTGCCTTGACCAGAAACCCTGAGACTTTTCCCCTCCCAGGTGGATTTTTTTTTTTTGATTAGATAAAAGAGGTCATTCTCTGCCTCATTTCTTACCCAGCCTTAATTATTGAATTGGCATTTCTTCAATCAAATTGATAGGTCAAGGCCCTCCACTGCATTTGGGGCCATCTCCAGTTGTCCTGATCCATGTCTGGTCACTGGATCCAGATGGCTCTGCAGGAGAAATTGAGACTGGTGCCTTTGCACAACCTCCTCTCACTTAAATTCAATTAAGTTGCATAGTATATAACATTACCTCCCTGATCTCATGGTCCTCTTCAAGCATGAAGGACAACACTAACAACTGATAGAGCTTCATAAACTATTTCTTGGTTCAGCCTGTTCTCCTTAGAACTCCATAGCAGTGTCCTAGGATTTCCATTGCTCTACAGTTGTCTGGGCATCTTGTCATAGTTCCTGCTCCTTCAACCGAATAGAATAAATTGCTTTAGTAGCCTTTTTCTTGATTATGAAATGTCTCTGGTATCAATTACTCAACAAATAAGTAAAAAAATGATAACATATAAGACATATAAAAGGAATCCAAAATTACGTGGTGGAGAGGAGAGGACAGTTCTGGGGTGGGGGGGAGTTTGGGGTATGTTTTATTGAAAAAGGTAATACTTGAACTGGGTCTTGAAGCAAGGAAAAGATTGGAAGGGAGCAGAGGAAGGCATCTGGAACAACAGGAAGAATGTATGGAGGTGAGAAAACACAAAATATGTTTGTGTGAAGGTGAACTATTCAGTTCTATGGTATTGTAAAGTCCATAGGCAGAAATACAAATATGAGCTCCTTGAGGGAAGATACTGTCTCAATTTTGGTTTTGTATTCCCAGTGCCTAGCCTAGTGAGTGTCCCTGATAAAAACTGAAGAAATGCTTGAGTGATTGAAATAAGAATTTGAAAGGAGAAACTGAAGAACTTAAAAAAAATAGATGCCAAATCTAAATATGAGACACCATAAAACTTGTTTGCAAGCAAGAATTCCATTTTCATTATTGTGTAAACCAAAGCCTAGGGCTAAAGTGATTTGGCATGTCAATGCAAACATAGTTTTTGCCTAAATGATTAAGTAGAGTAAGTTGCAAAAAACCCAAGTATTAATTATGAACATGTTCCCACACTGTGGTTCAAAGATCTCATATATATTCATTTCATTGTTTTTAAACTAAGTTTTAAGGATGCACCTTTTTACTTTTAATCATATTTGTTAGGGTTCTTGTCATTCCTTATTGAAGAAGACCAAAATGACATCACTATGTTTGAGACAAATTACAGTGTGTCTGACTGTGACTCATCAGACCAATGTGAGCTTGTAATGCTCTACTACAGATTGGGCACAAATAGTCCAAATAGTGATCCATTGGGGTGTGTACTCTAAAACTTACAGATATCATGTTTCCTTTGAGCTACTTCAATTCTGCCTTCCTAATAGAGTGCATCCCCCTCACTGATGAAGGCATGCCACGCTGGAAAGTCCTGTGCCAGTGCCTCCCATATTAGACAATCAATTCTAAAGTTTTGCAATGAGATGTTCAGAGTAGACATATAGTACACAGTAGTATAGCTTCTTCTGACTCCCTTGTGTGCACTTGCCCTGTGTGACTTCTCCATTAGTTTTTCTTTTTTTTTTTTTTTTTTGGTAAGCATATGTCTGGCATTCTAACAATGTGACCAGCCATTGTAGTTGCACTCTCTGTGGTATTGTTGGAATGCTAGTTAGTTTAGCTCAAGAAAGAACCTCAGTGTCTTGCATCTTCTGCCAGGTGATCTTCAGACTCTTCCTAAGACAATTTAAATGGAAGTGATTCAGTTTTCTGACTTGATGCTGGTAGTCTGCTCAGGTTTCACAGACATATAGCAGTGAGGTCAGCACAAAGGCGCCGTAGAACTTCAGTTTGGTAGTCAGTGTAATACCTCTTGTCTCCCACACTTTTTTTGGAGCATACACAGGAGGGGGAGAGAGAGAGAGAGAGAGAGAGAGAGAGAGAGAGAGAGAGAGAGAGAGAGAGAGAGAGAGAGAGAGAGAGAGAGAGAGAGAGAGGAGAGATCATAATATATTCCAGGAGAGTGATTATCATTATTCTCTATTGTTAGATAGATAGAAAGATAGCCAATGATAGGATAGGCATAGTCAGCAGTTCGTGGATTATGGCAATTGAACTGTTATCAGATTTTTTTAAAGAGCTAGATGACCCCTCAGAGATTATGTAATCTAGCTCTCTAATTTTATAGATGGTAAGTGGAGCTTGAGAATTTGAATGACTTGTACAAGGTTACACAAATACAAAACAGCAATTTCAATTTGAACCCAGGAATTAGCTCTCTTGGGAATCAGTAAGAGTTAGATATCTTCTCCAAATATTCATTTGACCTGATTTCTTTATCACAGATTGTTTTCTGAATTCTCCATAGAACTCGGATTCTCTGGCTAAGTCAAACTAGTTCAAAAATAGCTCATGAACACTAAACCTCTTGAGTTATACTTTTTCAACCCCTGAATAGCCCTCTCTCACATTACTATCAAATTATTTCATTGAGATTCTTTCCCAGGAAACATGAGGTCTCTTGTACTGTATTTACTATTAGAGTTCATCATAAATGTACCATAACAAAGCTATTGTGAAGATGAAATGATATGATGGATATAAAATGTTTTATGGATAAATTATGAACATTTTATAGCACATTAATTATTTGTACCCATTGTTCATCTTGTTAATTATTAAAAATGAAAATAGGGCACATGAGGCAAGGTGGCTTTAAAATGAGATCAACTTCTAGTTTTGTGTGTGTGTGTGTGTGTGTGTGTGTGTGTGTGTGTGTGTGTGTGCGCGATAAACCCCCTTTGACAGTGTGAGAAACTTTGTGGACTTCTCAGAATAATGTTTTTAAATGTACAAGTAAAACAAAGATTACAAAGAAAATCAATTATGTTGAAATAAAGATGTAATTTTTTCCCATTCAAGATTATGGTCCCTAGATTAAAAAGTTCTATTTCAATGAATATTAAAAAAAAATAAAAAGAGGAATGTAGCCGAGGAAATTTAAAAAAAATCATTTTTTTAAATCATCTGAGTTCCATAGAAGTATTTCTATGGCTGTTGTCCTTATGTGATTTTCTTAAAAAATATATTTATATATATTCCAATTTAGACTTTTGACTATCAATGAACAAGATTTTGAGGCTTCTTTTTAAGCTGGCTCATTAGTGAGAATGTAGCAAGAGTGTTGATTCATTAGGAGCCTTTTCACTGACAGGAGTACATTCATATGTAAAAAAAATAAGGCTGCAAAAATTAACTTTCATCAATGACAGGCATTCAATACTCTCTGGTTCTAATCTGGGGCTTGCATCTTTAATAGAACCCTGCTAAACAGCCAGGAGAGCATTGTGGATGAGAAGCATGCAAATTTAAAGGTCAAGTCAGTGATTTCAAGAAAATAGAAGTATTTGGTTTTCAGTAGTTTGCTTTGAAATATTTCTGATTTTACAGCCCTGAAAATTTTTTTCTGTGTGTGTATGCATATATATATGCATATTTACATACATTCCCATATATACCAACATATATATGTATATATACCCTATATATCTCTCTATCTCTCTCTCTATCTATGTACACATATCGTAGAGAGAGAAAACAAATGATGTTGCTTAGTATAGTAAAAGGAAGACTAGCTTGAGAGTGAGAGAGACTAACTTCTTCCAATCAATAAGCATTTCTCAAGGACCTTCCATGTTTTTGATTCGGTGTTAAGTCCTGGGTTACATGTATGCCACTGGGTGGCATAAATCACTAAACTCTGCTACTGTGAGGGAATATCTAAAAGATGATTCTCAAGTCCCTTCCTGCTCACATTCTATCTTGATTGTTCAATGTGCTTCTCTAGCTATAATATGTTCCTCTCTGGTTGCCTAAGGTCATGCAACAAATATGTGGCAGAGCCAGGATTTTTATTGGGATCTTTAACCTTCTTACCCCCATTTTACAGATGAGGAAACTGAAACCAGAATGAACATGGCTAGTAACACTATGCCTACTTTCTAGGAGGTAGGATAGAGCTACTCCAGACAATTTGCTGCAACCCTCTCTTGATGTTTGGAAGTATTTGTTGGGTAAAGAAAATGACAATGTGATATTCTAGATATTTTCTAGACGGAAGAGAACCATGTCAATTTAAGAGCTTAGTATTGAGTAAAAATTAAGATATTTGCATCTCTCTAGGTTTAAGGCTGGATCATTTGCATAAAATGCTTTTTTGTAGGTGGAAAGGATTCTGATACAATCTGTGTGTCTATAGGAGGGACAGAACGAATATGAGAACTTGAGAAAAGAGAGACTTCTTTTATCTTCCTGATTTTTTCATAGGGAAACCAGAAGAGAAAGGGGGGGAAGCCTTTAGGAAGGGGCAGACACTAGAGAATCTCCCCACAGAGATTCTGGAAAGTTGTCTGTTTTCCCTCAAAGTAGGAAGCAAGGAGATCTTCCTTCTCCCAAAACTGTAAGACCAACTCATTGTCACACAGGGTGGAGTCGGCACCTTCTTTGATAATGAGGACAGTCTTATGCAAATAAATGATCTAGTTTTGAACTCAAAATTATGTGTTAATTAATGAAAAATATGCCACCCAGAATTAAAATCATCTGAATTTTCCTGAATAAATTGTTTCTATTTTCTAGGTCTCTGTTATTACCATAAATCTAAAAATTGACTGAGTTTGACTACATGAATTTTTAGGACCCTTAAGCTCAAAATTGTCAGTAATCTATATCCATCCTTCCATAGAACACTCTGATGATCTTGTTGCCTATCCATGATTCTCTCTCCACACAAATAGGATGTACCCAGTTCTCTCCTTTTGCAAATGAATCATTTTTTAAAAAGTGAACGTATTAAGCCATTTAAAATTCCAAAACTGATAACACTTTTCTGAAAAAAGTCAAAAACAAACAAGAATCCAAAGAAAATCATTCAAAATGTGATTATCTACCTTGTTATAGAATGTTATTTTTTTTAAAAGGTAGATTATTGATTTTTTTTGTTTTTATATCTTCTATATTCCTCAACTCACTCTGTATGATACAGAGTTAGGCTGGATTTGACTTATTTAGGCTTAAATTCAGATTAAATTGTCAGTGAGTTGATAAATGCTACAAATCAGGGCTTGATTGATTGTTTAGACTCAGAATAATGGAGAAACTGTTAATAAGGCAGATTAAATTTAAAAGTGTAACTTTTGTGTTTAAATATTTTCCCTATAGAGTAACTGATATTTACCAGCCAAACTCTGCCCATATCCCTTCCCCCCCCTCTAGATAGAAGTTAAAAGGGGAAAAAAATTAGGAACAAGAGAAAAATAGAAAAAAGAAACAACTCTGACATTATATGCAATATTTCCAATTATTAGATTCCAATCTATGCAAGGAGGAGAACAGATATCTCCTCATATTTTTTCTTTCAGGGAAATCTTCATCTTTATAATTTTGAAACTGTTTCTATTGTTTTGTGGCAATTATTCTTTTATGTACAATATTGATTCATTCTGTATATATATATATATATATTCATTCTGCTCTACCTACTTTACTTTGCATCAGTTCATATAAATCTTTTTATGCTTTTCTATGCATCATGTTCATTGTTTTTTTTTTCCTTAGCACAGTAGTATTTCATTACATTTATGTAGTACACCACATTTTACATAGCCAATCCCTAACTGATGGGCATCTACTTTTCAATTTCTTTGTTTCCACAAAAAAGTACTCTTTGAATATTTTGGTTTATATAAAATCATTTTATCACTGACTTTGGGTTATATAACCAACAGCATGATCACTGGATCAAAAAATATAGATACTTTGATCATTTCATTTTTTAAACTCTTAATTTCAATTCAACAAATTTTATTAAGCAACCATCTTTGAGAGACAATGTTGTAGTGTTGAAAATACAAGGGGGAGAAAAAAAAGAAAAATTATTCTTTTCTTTAAAGAACTTTGATTTTGCTCAAGTCAGGTTCCTACTCTTCTAATCTTTCTTTGATGGAAGAAACCTTGAAGAAAAATTGATGTCACAGGCCTCTACATGCATAACATATACTTTAGTTTATACTTTATACTGACTGATAATAATGGGAAATATATGTGTTTGTGTATGTATGTATGTATGTATGTACATACACACTCCTGCTATATAAAGGAGATATATAGTTCTCTATATAATATAATATATATATATGTATATATATTATATATAGTGAGAGACAGAGAAATAGAGACAGAGACAAAGAGAGACAGGAAGAAAGAGAGAGAGAGAGAGAATCTTATACAGAAACACAGTAGAGAGAAATAGAGGGTTGGAAGGGAAGGGGAGAGAGAAAGATGGTATAGATAAATGTAACATATAAACATCATAAAAAGCTTTGTGAGGGATATGTCATTTTCCATTTCTCAGAGGACTATACTGAGGCTCAAAGAGGTTTGGTGACTCAGTAAGTATCAGAGCAAGGAACCAAAATCTGATTTTCCTGATTCCAAAATTCAATCTTCTTTTTTTGATTCCTATATACATTATTCAGGATGTCCCAGAAATCTCTGTCTTTGGAGTGAAGACTTCTGGGACACACTGTGTATAATGGAAAGGACACTGTTAGGAGTCAGAAGCCTCACGTTCCAATTTCAGTTCTTCTACTAATTCACTCTGAGCTTGATCAAATCACTAACCATTTTGAGTTCTCAGACAGATGTTCCAAATGGGGTGCTGTTTTAGTATGAAATAGTCTCCAAAGTCTCAATCAAATTTACCATTCTATGATTCACTCAAAGTTTCAAGAATTTATCATTTATAAATTTAATCTAATGCTTTGTTCATTTGTTTTTTTTGAGTTAGGCAGTATGGTATTGTGACCAACTCACTTGAAAGGAAATTATAATCCATAAATCCTAGACCTCACTTTGACTCTAAGAAGCTTAGTTGGCCATCTTCCCCTACTCTCCACCCCCAGTTTCTTCAACTATAAAATAAGGATGTATGTGTAAAGTGTTATAATAGAAATATTGAAAGACCTGTGCACCCTTCTAGACTGTTTTGTTAACTTCACCTTAGTTTTGCTCTACACAGTTCATTTTGTAACTCTTAATTTCACTTAACTAAACATTTGTGTTATTTCTCCTCTCCGATAAGCTTTATAGTACTCAACCCTCTATCAATATTAACAGATTTTGGATAACTAGGCAATATCACAGCATTTATTCTTCTCCTTTTGTGAGGATTTTCTTTCATCTCTAGGGAGCAGTATTTGAACTTGTCAGTTCTACAAACACAACTTCCTATGGAAACTCTGGGTGCCATTATAATGTGAGTGGTTGTTTTGACAGCTCCCAGCAGAAAAAGGAGTAGGCTTTCATAGTGAAAGGAATTCAGGCAAATTATTGAGAATGGTATATTCTATTCTCAAACAGGACAGGAGAGCTTCTATTAGAAAGAAAGGAAAAATTGGGAACCTATCTTACAGACCTGTATTTGAAGGTGGATTGAACTTGATCAATAGCTTCTCAAGGGCAGGAAATAATAATAATCATAGCTAATTTTAGTATAGTGTCAATTATGATCTCATTTGACTCTCACAGCAACTCTGGAAGGAAAGCGTTATTAACTATTCCCATTTTACAGATGAGGAAACTGAAGCGAACAGAAGTTAAGTAATTTTCCCAGGGTCACATAGCTAAGAGGTCACATTTGAACTCAGGTCTCTAGATCAGCGTTCTGTCCATTGTGCCTCCATTTATGCCTGTATTTCTATATTCTTAATCTTTAATAAAATCTTTCTCCATTACCTTAGCTTGGTGTGGAGGTAACACTATGCTTTTACAGGATAGATCAGTAGAGACTAAGCTGGAAAGGCACTGAGAACAAGCCAAGCAATCTCCTATTTAACTTCTGGCTGAGGAACAGTCTTGATCAATATGGTTATTTGACATTAGAAGATTGACAACTAGAGTATGTTTTTTGTTTATATTTTTAGGAGAAAAAGGCCACAGTAACTCACAAAGAGAATATACTTAAGGAACAAAGGGAGTGCAATCCTTCCCATACATTGTTAATCCTTGTGCTCAATAAATAATTGCTTTTTAATTTAATTTTTAAATTATTTTTAATTTGTGGTTTAAAAGAAGCATTTCCATTGCATAGTATAGCAAAAATAATGATTGAACATAAAGTTGCAAATCCGCTATGTACAACTTACTATTTTCTTCAAATATACAACAAAGTTATCATGCAAAATTTTCTCTTTTTTTCCCCTTCCCATTCCCTCCACCCCACCACAGAATTGGTCACCATTAAACAAAAATAAGCTCATGTGTGTGTAAGTACACACACACCCATACCCACACATATGTAAAATCATTCTATATATATACTCTTATTTGTCAGTTCTTTCTCTGGGTGCAGATAGTAAATTTTATCATTTTCTTTTACAGTTAATTTGGATATCAATAAATAATTATTGAAAAATTTATAACTCCTTCCAAGTGTCCAGAGATTAATGAGTTTCTTTGGGGAGGAGAGTTGGACTGTTAAGGCAGTACAGTTTGGGGACAAGAGAGCAGGTTGGGGGTGTCCTGTACACCTGCAATGGGCAGCTGGACTCATTAATTAGATTCTGATCTCCTTCTACCCATCTTAGCACCAGCAACCAGAATGTAACCATTAAGATCACACACTTTCTTGGCAATGTCAGTGGTTGAAACCACATTAAAAATCTACTTTAAAATGGTGAAGGAGAAATTACTGCTTGGTAAACTAGTTCAGATCAGTAAAGGGGAAGGTTTGGAATCATAAAACCCTAGAGTCAGAAAGAACCTTAAAGACCAAGGTATCTGAGAGCTTATATGGCATAGTGTTTTATGGTATGTCTCTCTGTCTCTGTGTGTGTGTGTATATATATATGTGTGTGTGTGTGTGTGTGTGTGTGTGTGTGTGTGTGTGTGTATATATGTGTAATGTGCATTTATGTGGTATGCACACACACACACATATATAAAATGTGTATTTATATATAATTCATCACAAAAAGTGGGAGTTGTGGAGTGGGAAAGTTGGTTAGATTGTAAAAGGTTTTATTTCTATTTCACAGATGAGAAAATTGAGACATACAGACTAAATAATATGTTGATTGTCACACAGCATTTAGCAACTGAATCTAAGCTTTCAAATAATAATAATAATATTAATAAATATAAGCATGTCTAGAATTATTTTATATACATATATTACATGTATATTATATATTGTATATATATATATACATACACATATACACACTTGGATCTAATAGTCATCATCTCTGGGGGGAAGAGACAAAAGGAATAAAAAGGAAGTTGCATGAAATGAAATAGCAATAGAAAAAGAAATAGTTTCATGTGTAACCATTTTATTCTACTACGTTTTATAATTTAAAAAAAGTTCTAAATGGTAACAATAATAAATACTATGGAAGATACAGAAGTAACCAGGTAGAGAAAAACCTGCTTGGATAGAACTCTACATGGGACTTTAGATTCGGCATAGGGAAATTGTTCCTTAAATTATTGCTTTTCTTTCGGTGTAAGTTTTATGGGAAGAGAGGATGTGGAGGAATCAAAAGGAAAGGTATACTCACAAAACTGTTCAAGGGACATGAGGGATACAGTAACACAATGTTCAATCCCATTGTCTTGACTGTATGGCATATAACCCACAGGGCCCCATGAACTGGTTGTACCCCATACTTCCGGTGGACTCCAAGAGGGTACTGCCATGCCACTCAACTTGGACAGGGAGTATGTTCACCCAGGATAAAGTGTCTTCTTTTCCCATCCCCATACTGTTGATAAATGGGAAAGACATTTTTGCTCTGTGTTACCTCTGTTTCCATATTACTTTCAGGTTTACAGAATGATCTCTCCACTTCCATCCTTTGAGGGAAGTTTTCACATATTTGATCACCACTTATGAATAAACAGATTCAGAGAAGGTAAATGACTTTCTCAGACCCATACAGTTAAGAAGAATCAGGGCCAGAACTTTAGCTCATAGGATTCAAATAAGGATAGGATATTCAGGATCAATCTAACATTTCCATTTGACACAGGAAAAGGGTGAGAGTCTCAAAGGATGGTGCTGTTTGTCAAAGAGACAAAGTGAAAGAGCAATGAAGGTATCGGGAGGTTGTAGCAAGTGATAATAACCTGGGATATCTGTCAACAATCATTTGTTATGGACTCCTTTGCCCAATATGGTGAAACCAATGGGATCATTCTCAGAATGATTTTTGAATGCATAAAATAAAATATAGAGAATTTTGAACCAATTATATTGAAATATAACCATCAAATAAAAAGTTCATGATAGGAGGTTAAGAACCTCTAACCTAGGAGGATACAGATATTCTTAACCACATTTCCAAAAGTAGATTTTGTTATGGGAGAAGGGAGAGCTCCAAAGGTATCTGCCTGAAGGAAGGGGCAGAATAGGACTGCCAAGGAAAAGAGCACAGAAAAGAGAGATCAGTTTTTTGAAGACCTATTGATATTACAATTTTACTGGGTGGGGGGTGATGCTGACCAACATCTGTTCAAATATATAGAATCCAGGGAGACTCAAAGAGCTCTTATTCAAGTGCTCTGAAAAATAAATAAATATAACTCACTCTAAATGGACATGAGAAAATCCATTTTTAGGTTGGAGTCTAATTCAAAATTCAGAGCTTGAGAAGCTTATGAGAAACCACCAGGAAATTTTTTAGAAATCTGTACTAGTAGGCCTCCATTTCTGGTTTACTCCTGGTGGTTTAAAAAAAGTCTTGTTTTAAAATTTTGTGTTGGCAGTGAAAGCTGTGACAGCTTTGAAAATGGAAATACAGCCATATGAACCCTGAGGAAGAATGCCTGAACCTTGAGATAAACAGCCAGCCAGCTCTCCAGAAAAAGAAAAAAAAACTGCCAGGCTGAGAGAGCGAGAAAACATACTGGGACAATATCATCTGTCTTCTACAGAGCAGCACCAGACAGCATCTCAGCAGAATGTGCAAAGCAATTCTAGGCAGAGAGACATAGTGTAGCATGGAAGGAAAAAAAAAAAGCAAAAAAACAATGAACAAACCACCAAAACCCATGAGATTTGGAGTCAGAGGACCTAGATTTGAATGATAATTAACCATTTTTCCTCAAAAGTTTTTTCCTTTCTTGGGATCCAAAGTGATTAAAATGACACTATAAATGATCCATCCCTTGGGATTGAAGTGCCCTAGTAATGGTCCTCTTTTAGAAAGCAAATACTCAGGAAATGAGTTTATATTCAATTGGTGATATTTTACTTTATATATTACAATTTTAAAGTTATTTATTTATTGCAGGAAATGGGATTAAGCGACTTATCTAATTGTCACTCAACTAGCAAGTTTCAAGTGTCTGAGTCCGAATTTGAACTTAGGTCTTTCTGACTCCAGGGCTGGTGCTCTATTCACTGTGCCACCTATCTGTCCCCAAAAGTTATTTTTTTTAATATTCATTTAAAAAACTTGAACTCCAAATTATATCTTTGCCTTCAGCACTTCCCCCTATCCATTGAGAAGACAAGTAATATATCATCTATTCCTGTGAAGTCATGAAAAACATATTTCCATATTAGCTGTTTAGAAAAAAATAATAAAATGCAAGAAACATAAAATTGAAAAAGCATGTTTTCATCTGCTTTTCAGAACTCATTGATTCTCTCACTGGAATTGGATAGAAGTTTTCATTATGGTATCAGTATCTTGATGAGGGAAGCAGTCTTTCACAACTAATCATTCTTTCAATATTGCTGTTTCTGTGCACAGTATTCTCCCAGGTTTGATTCACTTTACTTTGCATCAATTTATATAAATCTTTCCAGATTTTTCTGAAATCATCCTGTTCCTCATTTCTTATAATACAATAGTATTCCATCAAAATTATATACAACAATTTATTCATCCATCCCCCAATTGATAGGCATCACTTTAATTTCCAGTTCTTTGCTACCACAGAAAGAGATTCTATAAATACTTTTCTTTATTTAAATCCTTTCCTCCTTTCTTTGACTTCTTTGGGATACAGAATTAGTACCTGATTCAAAGAGTATGCACAATTATTAGCCCTTTGGGAATAATTCCAAATGATTTTACAGAATGGTTGAGTAAGTTTACAACTCTACAACAATGCATTAATGTGCCCATTTTTTCACATCTTCTCTAAAATTTCTCATTTTCCTTTTTTGTCCTATTAATCAATCTGATAGAAGTGAAGTAATTCTTCAGAATTGTCTAATTTTCATTTCTCTACTCAAAAGTTATTTAGAATATTTTTGTTAGTTTGAGTTCTTCATTTCCTTTTGACCATTTATCAATTGGGTAATAATTCGTGCTCATAAATTTGACCCAGTTTTCTATATATTTGAGAAATTAAGTCTTCATCAGAGAAATATACTATAAAATTTACCCTGTCCCTCAACCAGGTTTTCACTTTTGAATGCATTGTTTTGTTTGTGCAAAACCTGTTTAATCTTTTGTAATTAAAATTATCCATTTTACTTACTGGGATATTATTTCTTACTCAGTCATAAATTTTTCCCTTATCTGTCATGAAAATTTCTTCTTTGTTCTTTTAACTTTCTTATCACCTTTTCTATATAAATAATTTACCCATTTTTGACCTTATTTTAGTATAGGGTGCAAGTTATTGGTTTATACCTAGTTTCTCCAAAATAATTTTCCAATTTTTCCAGTAATTTTTCTCAAATGTGAATTCCTACTCCAGTGTTTGGATCTTTGAGTTTATGAAATATTAGATTATCATGGTTATTTGTTACTTGTGTATTATGTACCTAATTTATTCCACTGATCCACTACTTTAATTTCTTGCTCAATACAAGCTTTGCTTTTGTTTTGATGGTCAATGCTTTACAAAGGAGATTAAAGTCTGGTTTTACAGAGAAACCTTGCTTTACATTTTTTTCCATGATTCCCTTGATATTCTTGACCTTTTGTTCTTTCAGATCAATTTTGTTACTATTTGTTTTAGTTCTACAAAATAATTCTTTGGTAGTTTGAATGTTATGACATTAAATATGCAAATTGATTTAATTAGAATTGTCATTTTATTAAATTGGCTTGATTTACACAAGAAATTAATAATTTTCCAATTGTTTAGATCTGTCTCTATTGTGAAGATTATTTTGTAGTTGTGTTTATTTGTCCTTGAGTTTGTCTTGGCAGGTAGAGTCCCATGTATTTTTGTGTGTGTGTGTTTCTCTTATCTTTATTTTTTAAATTAATTTTTATTAAAGATATTATTTGAGTTTTACAATTTCCCCCCCTAATCTTACTTCCCTCCCCCCACCCCTACCCACCACGGAAAGCAATTTGTCAGTCTTTACTTTGTTTCCATGTTGTACCTTGATCCAAATTGGGTGTGATGAGAGAGAAATCATATCCTTAGAGAAGAGGCAAGAATTCTACGAGGTAACAAGATCAGACAATAAGATAGCTGTTTTTTTCTAAATTAAAGGGAATAGACCTTGAACTTTGTTCAAACTCCACATCTCCTTATCTGGATACAGATGGTATTCTCCTTTGCAGACAGCCAAAAATTGCTCCCAATTGTTGCACTGATGGAATGAGTCCATGTATTTTTTTTTTATTAAATTTATTATTTGAGTTTTACAATTCCCCCCCAATCTTACTCCCCCCCACCATGGAAAGCAATCTGTCAGTCTTTACTTTGTTTCCATGTTGTACATTGATTCAAATTGAGTGTGATGATTGAGAAATCATATCCTTAAGGAAGAGACAAAAAGTCTAAGAGACAACCAGATCAGACAGTAAGATATCTATTCACCCCCCCCCCCCAAATTAGAGGGAATAGTCCTTGAACTTTGTTCAAACTCCACGGCTCTTTATCTAGGTACAGATGGCACTCTCCATTGCGGATAGCCTCCAAAATTGTCCCTGATTGTTGCACTGATGGAATGAGCAAGCCCTTCAAGGTTGAACATCACCCCCATGTTGCTGTTAGGGTGTACAGTGTTTGTCTAGTTCTGCTCATCTCACTCAGCATGAGTTCATGCAAATCCCTCCAGGCTTCCCTGAATTCCCATCCCTTCTGGTTTCTAATAGAACAATAGTGTTCCATGACATACATATACCACAGTTTGCTAAGCCATTCCCCAATTGATAGAGTCCCATGTATTTTATAAAGAGTGAAGTTATTTTCATTAGAATTAATCTATCTCTTCTTTTAGGGGTTTGTTAGTAATATACAGAAATGTTGATAATTTGTGTAGGCTTAATTTATATTCTGCAACATTGCTAAAGTTGTTAATTGTTTCAGTTAATTTTTAGTTGATTCTTTTTTTGAGTTCTCTAAGTAAATCATATCTTCAAAGAGTGATAGTCTAGTTTCTTCAAGCCTATATATTTCTTCCATTTCTTTTTTTCTGGTGTTATTGCTATAGTTGGCATATCCAATATGATACTGAATAGCAGTAATGATAATGAACATCTTGATTTAGCTTTGATCTTAATGGGAAATCTCATAGCTTATTTCCATTACAGATATTTCTTGATCTTCATTTTGGATAGATAATTTATCATTTTAAGAAAAGTTCCCTTTATTACTATATTTCTAGCTGTTTTTAATAGAAATGTTGTTGTATTATGTAAAAAACATGTGCATCTATTGATATAATCATATGATTTTCATCATTTTTTGGTATTGATATGGTCAATTAAGCTTATCATCCTCTTAATATTGAATAAGCCCTTCATTAATTATATAAATCCTACCTGGTAATAGTGTATGATCTTTGTATTATAATGCTAAGATTTCCTTGCTAGCATTTTATTTACATTTTTTTGCATTCATATTCATTAGAGATATTTATTGGCTTATAGTTTTCTTCTATTTTTACTCTCCCAGTCTTAGGTATCAAAAACCATATTTGTTTCATAAAAGAATTTGGTAGGATTCCTTCTGTAGCTATTTTGTTCAAATAGTTTATATATTAATTATTTCTTAACTGTTTGCTGGAACTTACATGTCAGTTAATCTGGTCCTGGGCATTTTTTCATATGAAATTCATTGATGGCTTGTTCAATTTCTTTTTTTAAAATAAGGCTATTTAAGCATTCTATCTCCTCTTGTATTTTTTTTTCTGCAGGTTATATTTTCAATAATCACACATTTCACTTAGATTGTAAGTTTACTAGGATATACTTTGACAAAATTATGCCTCATAATTGCTTTAATTTCACCTTAATTATTGATACACTCACTCCTGTCAATTTTGATACTGATAATTGAGTTTTCTTCTTTCTTTTTTGAAGGAAATTATTAAATAATTTTTATTTTATTGCTTTTAAATAAGATCAGCTTTTAGTTTTATTTCAATTTGTAAAATCTCTTCTTTGATTTTTCAAGATTTCCCTTTTGTTTTTAATTAAAAATTTGTTTTTAGTTGCATGCCCATTTCACTGATCTGTTTTTTCTCATGTATTGATGTATGCATTAATAGATATAAACTTTCCCCTTTGTACTATGATTGTCTTCCACAATTTTTTTTCAGTGTTGTCATCATCTTTAATGAAGTTATTGATTATTTCTATGATTTGTTTTTTTTATTTACTCATGCTTTGGGATTAGATTACTTAGTTACTAACTAATTTTTAATCTATGTTCCCTTAATCCTTTATTGAAAGCAATTTTACAATATTATGGTCTAAAATGAATATATTTAATATTTTGCTTTTCTACATTTGTTTGTGAGGTTTTTAATGTTTAATGTTTAAATACATGGTCATTTTTTGTGAAGATGCTGGGGTGACTAGGTGGCACAGTGGATAGAGCACTGGCCCTGGAGTCAGGAATACCTGAGTTCAAATCTGGTCTCAGACACTTAATAATTACCTAGCTGTGTGGCCTTGGGCAAGCCACTTAACTCCATTTGCCTTGCAAAAAAACCTAAAAATATAAAAATTTTAAAAAAAGATGCTGTACACAGCTAAGAAAAAATATGCTCCTTTCTATTCCCATTCAATTTTCTCCACAGATCTATTGCTTCTAACTTTTAAAAAAATCTATTCATCCTCTTGAAGTCTTTCTTAATATTTTATGGTTATACTTTTCTAGTTGAAATACCCAACCATTCTGCTCCTGGGTAGATTATTCTTGTTTGTAATCATAAGTCCTTTGCCTTCTGGAATATCATTGCACTTCTTTAGTGTAATAGTTGCTAATCCTGTAGGATTCTGGCTATAGTTCTATGGTGTTTGCATAATTTCTTTTTGGCTAATTGAAATACTT
This sequence comes from Macrotis lagotis, assembly GCF_037893015.1. Classification (NCBI taxonomy): domain Eukaryota; kingdom Metazoa; phylum Chordata; class Mammalia; order Peramelemorphia; family Peramelidae; genus Macrotis; species Macrotis lagotis. Next base: position 205,882,541 of record NC_133660.1, read on the forward strand.
TCTCTTTAACTTGGGAACTCTAGCATTTGGCTATAATATTCCTAAGAGTTTTCAATTTGAAATCTCTGGAGGTGATCACTGAATTCTTTCAATTTCTATTTTGTCTTTTTCTTCTAAGATATCAAGGTACTTTTCCTTTATATTTTCTTGAAATATGATGTGTAGACTCCTTTTTTTGGTGATAGATTACAGGCAGTCCAATAATTCTTAAATTATCTCTCCTTGATCTATTTGTCAGGTGAGTTGATTTTGTGATGGGATATTTCAAATTTTCTTCTCTTTTTTTATTCTTTTGACTTTTTAAAAATGAACTCAGTTTTCACTTGTGCAATTCTAATTTTTAAGAAACTGATTTCTTCAGTGAACTTTTGTATCTGTTTTCCTATTCAGACAAGCTACATTTTAAAGAGATATTTTCACCAGTAAAATTTTATCTTTTACCACTTGGCTAATTTTACCTCTTATAATTAGCTATTAATTTATTTTTCATAATCTTCATGCATTCCTCTTATTTCTTTCCTCAATTTTCCTTTACCATTCTTGTCTTTTTTAAAGATATTATTAGGCCTCTCAGGTATTCTTATTGGACTTCTGTCTAATTCATATTGTTTTTCCTTTGAATTTTTGTTTGTAGCTGTTAGACATTGTTGTCTTTTTTATCTTTATGTATTGCTGTTACCTGTCACCATAGTTGCCTTTTATGATTTGGTTCTTCTTTTGTTGTTTGCTCATTTCCTCAGGCTATTTCTTGAGTTTGAATTTTATGTTAAAGTTGGGGTCTTTTATCTGGGTTGGGAAGCACTGTCCCAAATTCAGGTTTTTTTATACTGAGTTTTAAGAACTTGTTTTTTGGAGTTTGGGGATTTTCAGGTCTTTTAAGATATTGTATTATTTGGGGCTTACTGTCTCTCCTGGTCTGCACCCTGGTCCTTCGTTTTGACTCCACCCTCAGAAGTAGTGGTGATATTTTAGTGTGAAAGAGTTTATCATGAGATCCTCAAATAGTATTCCTTTATTTTTACAGGTGAGAAAATTGAGTCCTAGAAAAGGTCAGGCCTAAGTTCACACAGGTAAGAGGACAGCACCAGATGAGCACTAAGTTCTCTGAAAGTGGAAAGAGCTTTAACTTTATATTGCATCCTAAAGGAGGCAAAACTGGATTAATACTCATAGAATCAGGCATAAATTGCCAGATTTGGACAGGACTTTAAGAGATCATGCAGTCTATCTCTTCTCTCTCTCTCTCTCTCTCTCTCTCTCTCTGACTCTCTGTCTCTATCACTCTCTCATATATGGAGATTTCTTTTCATTTTTACATCAATCATTTCTCAATACATTCCCCTGTCTACTTCCTTTAGTTTGAATTCTGTTGACAAAAGGAAATAGGGTAACATACAATCAACCACCTCTTGACTCACGTCTTCAGAGAAGAAAGAAGGCACAAATTCTGATGTTCTTTCTGGAACCATGATTGCCATTATACAGCACCCATTCTACAGAAGGGAAGACTAAAGTTGGGTGGTGAGATGACTTACTAAAGTTCCATAGCTAGTAATTGGAAAGAAAAGAATTTGAACCGAAGTCATCTGACTCTGCTTTTCCACTGGAAGAGGATCTGGGTTAAAATCTCAATGGATTGTGAGCCTTTGCTTTCATGGGAAGCTTATGCTCAGTAAAAGTTCTTTGTAATTTTACAAAAGCAGTTCATGTCATTCTCCTCCTTCTGTTTAACTCTGAGTCTAACTTATTGTCTATAGGCATATGTCCAGATAGATATACTGTTGAACAAACTGAATAAATAAATCTAATGAAATGTCTGGTGAAATCTTGGCAATAGATATTCTTCTTTATCCTCTTCATCCTTCCAGTGTGGATGAATAAATCTAAATCCTTTTAGTGATTACAGATCTCTCCCAAGAGGCTCTGAAATCAGGACTATGCAACAAATGAAACATCTGGAGGATCTTGCCATTCACAGGGAATTGCTCTTAAACTTGACTTGTTCTATTGCATCACTCTATCACTTTGGCAAAAATCTTTGGTAAGCATTTGCCTACTCTTTTTATGACTTGCCTGAAGTTGATTATCAGATCGTCATAGAACAATCTTATTTGTTATTGTTTTTCACGTAGTTTTAACTATTTCCATAACCATGCAAAGGAGTTTGACCTGTCTATCCACAGGAGTTCTTTGATCTAATTATTTCCTATTCCATTAATAAGTTTTCATCTAGGTAACTGTCTTTTGTATGTGATCTATGTCCTAATCTCAACCTCTTTTGGATTAGGCAGATTTATGGGAAGACTGAAGATTGTTTTTTAAGTTTTTTTTTTTTTTCTGGAGAGGAGCAAAGCAAAGAATTATACTTGGATATACCAGAGAGTTATAGCCAAGAGACTTAGCTGAAACTATTACTTCTTTCAACTGATGCAGACCCCCCTCTTCCCATTCTCTTTGCCTCCAGAATCTTGGTAGAGTAGACCAAGTGTACCCTCCCCATCAGGATTTACCATGTAATATTAAAGGGAAAAATCTTCTGAGATGAGTCAAAATACATCTGGAAACAGGCTCCAAAGGAGCCACATAGTCATTAGGACAAAGAATAGCAACTCTGAGACTGCTCATGATGAGTGGGGAGATCTCCCTTCCCCCTCCTCCCAAACCTACTTGGATGTTTGTCAACTTTATGAGTCATAACAAAGGGTTCGTTTCTGTCTTCTGGTTTGTTTTGTTTATTTTTTTCTCTTCCTTTTAAGAAATAGTTCCCTCAGACATCAGAGCTGTGAGTAAATAGCTTTCAAAGACTTCTTTCTGTGACTGACAGGCACAAAACAGTAAACCTTGCTTCTGAAAGTGTCATCAGGAAGGTTTGGAGTTGGCAGTTGGTAGGAATCTCGTGTAATACCCTGAGTCAAGTTCAATCTATGAAGGCGACATAGCAAATTTAAAACAAAGATCCACACATCATTAACAATGAATCCTGATGAGAAAGTGAAGTAGGAACAGCATCAGTAATGGATGTTGATGAACTCAGCATTTCTTCTCTCCCCTTCTCCTTCTTTTGCTTCTCTTGTTTCTCATTTCCAGTAAAAAAAAAGAAGGAAATACTCTCAAACTAAGCCTTTAGCCTTACTGGTATAAAAATATGGGGCCTCATATAATTGTTTTTCAGACAAATAGAAGCCAAGAAGGGTCATGCAATCTAAAACTTGCAAGGGACCTCAGGTTACCATCCCACAGAATTTTTTCCAACAATTCTCTTTTAAAAATAGCCAGCTATATAAATACATAGCACTCCAAGGTTTACAAAGTACTTTAAATATTTTATTTTATCTCATTTGATCCCTACAACAATTCTATGAAGTAGGTAATGTGATCTCCATTTTACAAATGAGAAAACTGAGGCAGATAGTGGTTAAGTGACTTACTTAGAGTCAAATAACTATTAAGCCTCTGAGTTGATAGTTATTCTCCAGTTATTCTCCAGTTACCAATTGTCTAACTGCTTCCTTTGACAAAATTGGCATCTGGCCTCCATCCTCTGCTCAAAGACTTCCAGTCACAGGGAACTCATTATGATCCAAAGCACCTGGTTCATTGTTGGACATTTTAGATTGCTAGGATGTTAAGGACCTCTGGAGGTCCTAGTGGCCTGGTGGTTCAGATTCCTTTAAAGAAGAATGCAAAGGCATTTATAATTTGCTATATAAACACTCAGCAAACATTCCATCTAAGTAAAAGGGAAAGCATTACGCTATCTCTGGCCTATGTGCTCCATTAGTTAGAAGACTAATGTTTACCTAAATCTGACAATTAAAAAATCATTAAATTTTCCAAAAATAGCATCAATCTGTGCTAAGGTGGATAGTTTAATAGAAGTAAAGTCAGTTGGCATGCTTTTTTCCCCCTTGGCTACTTAGGGGCAGTGTCATTTATTGCTTCACCTTTCTGAAAATTTTCCATGAGTCTAGAGGATGGAGCACTAAATTCCTCCCATAATTTTTCTTTATGGGGGGGGGGAGGATTTTTACTTTTCAGTTCACTTTACTTTCCATCTGCAGCTGTGCTTGATTTCAACTTCACTGAACAAGATACACACACACACACACACACACACACACTGGGTACATCATCTCCCTCTCATTTTCCAGTTTCCTTTTGTATGTTGTCACCCCACATAAGACTGTAAGAAGAAACTGTCTTTTTGTATTTGTATCCCAACACTAAACATGGTTCCTGATATATGATAGGTGCTTGAAATGCTCAGCGAATTGAATAGAATATTAAATCATATTTCCAGAGAACTAAAACTTACCCCTTTCAACACCAAAAGTAAAACCTAAATTTATATACAATTCTTTAAGTAGGATATCTTCAAATGATATGTCTTTAAAGATATAATACCGAGAATTTATCAATGATTTCTGATTATTAATATAAGCTGGGGTAGAACCATATTTGCTAATGATGTTTACTATTGTCATGAAGAAAACGCAGAAATGAAATCCTTAGTATTGCCAAAGGGTAATCAAACTGCATCTCCTTTGATCCAATAATACCACTACTAGGTCTTTAACAAAAAAATAAATCACACAAAAGAGGAAAAGACCCACATGTACAAGAATATTCATAGAAATTCTTTTTGTGGTGACAAATAATTGGAATTGGGGAAATCAATTGGGGAAAGGCAGAACAAGTTATGGCATATGAATATAATGAAATATTATTGTTCTATAAGAAATGATGGACAGGAAGATTTCAGAAAAATCTGGGGAGACTTCTGTGAACTGATTTTGAGTGAAGTGAGCAGAACCAGCAGAACATTGTACACCTGAACAGCAGCATTGTATGATGATCAACTTTGATGGATTTAGCTCTTCTCAGCAATACAGTGAACAAAGACAATTCTGAGAGAACTTCCGTCTAAAAGGCCATCCACATGTAGAAAAAGAACTATAGAATCTAAATACAGATCAAAGCATACATTTTTCACCTTTCAAAAAAAAGAATGCTTATCCCATCCTCCTGACAAGGTTGCTGCATGGAAAAGCACTTTATAAAAAGTTAAATGCTGTATTTCTATTTGAAAAAAAATGAAAGAAATGAAGTCCTCTAAGTGTTCCTGTATACAAATGACATTATCCTATTTGCAACAAGCCCTTGCAACACCACAAAGATTCCTAAATTAATTCAAAAGTGTTTGACTTGACCATTCATACTGATGGGAGTAGGAGAATCCAACAAAGGAGTGAAAGAAGAGTGCCTGTTATTAGATGAACAATCAAGAGATTGACTGTCACTGAAAACTGGTCAAAAAGTTGGGCCTAGAAGTGAATCAGATTTAGGAGAGTAGATTGAATTCCACTCCAGGCTTTTTTTTAATGACCTCAAACTTCTCCCTGAAAGTACCTCACCTTTTACAAATTTTAATAATATAGTCAATATTTCACTTTTCCCCAATTAAATATAAAAAATAATTTTTACCATTCATTAAAAATTTTGAGATCCAAATCCATTCCCTTCTTTCCTCAGATACCCTCTTACTGAAAATTTGATATAGCTTACAAATGACCAAATCTTTAAAAAAATAAACAGCAATGTTTTTTCCAGGGATTTTTTTTTTTTTGCAAGGCAATGGGGTTAAGTGGCTTGCCCAAGGCCACACAGCTAAGTAGTTATTAAATGTCTGAGGCTGGATTTGAACTCAGGTACTCCTGACTCCAGGGCCAGTTCTCTATCCACTGCACCACCTAGCCGCCCCGCAGTGATGTTTTGATTCTCCTGACTTCTAATGTTGAATCTTTACCTATTATACTTCTCAAAGTGAATGTCTTATAGACATTTTAAACTTAACCTGGATAAAACTGAACTCATTACCTAATCTCCTTAACCAAAAAATTTCTCCCCTCCAACCCCCCCTAAAACAACCCATCCCTCTTCCTTCCTTCCTATTACTATTGAGAACACCATCATCCTCAGTCAGGTAGGTTTGCAACTTGGGTTGTAAACAATGCCATTCTCTATTTAATATTCTTTGTAGTAACAAAGTAATAATTTGTTACAAATTCCTGTTGATTTTACTTTTATAATATCTTTTGTGTATGGCCCCTTCTTTCTCTGACTCTGCACAACCAACTATCCCCCTACATAACACTTATTCCCCCCACCCCACACTGCTGATGCAAATCATCATAAATCCATGCCTGAACAGTTACAATTGGCATCTGGTTGACCTCCCTGCCTCAGCTGTCAAAGTGATCTTCAAAGCATAGGTTTAATCATGTCATATCCCTGCTGCCATTCAATAAACTCTGCATTTATACAGGACATGCATATTTCTAAAACATATTGTGAAATTATCTGCTTTATTAAACAGAATACTGTGGATAATTTAATATTTCATGGATAAGAAGTATCTTGACATGTATCAGTTTTCATACTAGAATAATTTTAATATAAATATTTTATTTGTTTTCCAATTATATACAATAGTAGTTTCTATCTATCATTTTTTGGTAATGTTTTGAATTTTACAATTTTTAACCCCACAATCTCTCTTCTCCCCCCACCCAAGGCAGTCTGATAATCTTTACATTGTTTCCATGCTATATATTGATCAAAATTGAATGTGTTGAGAGAAAAATCATATCCTTGAGGAAAAAATAAAGTATAAGAGATGATGAAATTATGTAGTACATAAAACAACTTTTAAAGGCAGTAGTCCTTGGTCTTTGTTTAAACTCTACAATTCTTTCTTTGGATACCAATGGTACTCTCCACTGTAGATACCCTAAAATTGATACCGATGAAATGAGGAAGTCCATGAAGGCTGTTCATCAGCCCCATGTTGCTGTTACAATATAGGTTACAAATATATGTGTACAATATTGTACACATTGTACATTGTACATTGTACACAAAAATATGTGTACAATGTTCTTCTGGTTCTTCTCCTCTTGCTCAGCGTCAGTTCATGCAGGTTTTGGAATAACTTTTTTTGAAAAAAGGTCCAAGTACCTTTTTTCAGATGGACAATTTTAACTTTAAAACTTCATGCTGGAGACAATTTTTAAAAACTGCTATCAAAAGGTTGTAACATGGTAGAAGCTTGGGGTTTTATATTGCTTGGTAACTCTTAAAGGTCTCAATGAATACATTTCATCTTTGAGAATCATCATAATTCTAAGAGCTATAAGAGAGATCAAAACAAAACCTAGTTAATCCCACCAAGAATTGTTTATAAATTTAGTCAACAGCAGCAAGTAGTAAGATAGTTAATCCAGTCAAAAGCATCATCCCTCCAAAGGAGGAGATAATGATGACTTTTTGGCATTTGGTATAGCGAAGATTACTTCTTGCAATCCCTGTTGAGAAATGTCCAATGGAGCACTAGTGCTTTCTGAATCTTTATTGGGACCAGTATTCCTATGAACAGGTTGAGTTTTTTGCTGTTGCTGCTATTTTTGTTTTTGTTTGTCTGGTTTATTTTTCAGAAATGACTAACAAAATGTTTCTCTCTCTCTCTCTCTCTCTCTCTCTCTCTCTCTCTCTCTCTCTCTCTCCCCCCAATTTATTTTTTTTAAATCAACAATGTTTATGTTTAAAACTTCATGCTAGAGAAAGTTTTTAAAAACTGATATGGAAAGCTTAAGGTAGAAACTGATATTCTCGAGTTCTACTGAGGTTTGGTAGGACCATTAACTCCTAAATTTCCTCAAGCTTCTGGCTTTGAAATTTTTATGAACTAGGTTTTTCTGTGTTCTTCCTCATTGTCACTTAAAACTAGATTATTTTTGAGTTCCTTTTCTATCCTTTGTGACTCTATGAACTTTAAAACGTATATTTTCCCCTCTGATTTCTTCCTAGTTCTCAGATGTCTTAGGAAAACTATTGTTGGATAAATTACCTGATAAGTAGGAAAAATGAAGATAAAAATTTAATATGTAATTATTGTGTGCAGAGTAGTATGGTCAGACCTAAGAAAACTACAAGGTTTAGCCAAGGCAGGGTCTCTATCCTCAAGGAATGTAAAGTTTAATAATCATTAATTGGCGTAGTGGAAAGATCACAAGAATTAGATTCACAGTATTTGAATCAAAACCCAGCCTTTGATACTTAATTTATCTGTGAGATCATGAATAAGCCTCTTCCCCCTCATTAGAATTTAGTTTCTTTATCTATGAAATGAAGAATTGGGCTACATAGTATCTAAGATCTTATCTAGCTCTTGGTCCTATGATTTTATTTTTTTATTAAAAATGATGCAAAAAAGTGCAGAGGATCAAATTACACATGCTTATTGATCTCATGCCAAGATGTTTCTACTGAAAAATAAAAAAGATGAAGTCAAGATCTTCGTCCTGGAGAGAGTCAAAATTGTAACTTGTCATCTGGAACTTTATCCCAAGGTGCTAATATCTGGGGATTTGTTTCCTACTTCCAATGATTCTCAATGCAATTATTTTCTATACTTTTAGCTACCCCATTCTCCCCCACCACAAAGGAATGTTTCTTACGTAAATGTTCCTTGTTATAGAGTTATAGCTGGAGTCTGTAATCTAGTCAGAGAGATAATTATACATAGGACATACTTACTGGGTTAGGAGATCACTAGGAAACAGTATGATATAATGGTAGGAGGGCCAAATTTTTAGTCAGAGAATCTTGAGTTTTAAATTCAAAATTTTTCCTATCTATATAACTTGGAACAAGTTACTTTATATCACTTCACCTCTTCAGGATTTAATTTCTTTGTCTGTAAAATGAATTTTGGACTTGATGATCTCTAGCATATCTCCTAAATGATGTCATTCTATTGAGAAATATTGGTTGAAAAAGTATAGTCTTTGCCTCTGAAGAAACCTAGTCCTTGGAAAAGAAGGAATCAGTATGGAGACTTGAAGACAAAACTTGTGTTAAGTCATGCTATTTCTCTCCAGTGATTGGGAGGTAACATTTTTATTCTTTATTGCTGCTCAGAAAAGAAATAAAGACAAAAATCAAAACGACAATAAGATATATGAAATGCCAAAATTTCCTGTTTAGATAAAGATATTTCTGAAAAAAAGAACATAGTTACTAAACCTTGTCATACAAACTAGAGTAGTACAATGAGTGCACCGAGTGTCACGAAGCCTGGGTTCTATATTTGGTACCAACATCAGATACTAGAAAGAACCCTGTGACTTTAGATTTTGACACCAGATTTGGGACAAATTGCTTTACATATCTGGGACTCCAGTTTTCTTCATTGTAAAAATGGTATGGGATAAGATTTCTAAGGTCTTTTCCAACTCTAGGAAAAATTCTTCCCATGTGTACTAGAAAGAGATAGCAATTCTAGTAAAATAAAACGTCCATTTGTTGTTGTTGTTCAGTCTTTTCAGTCATGTCTGACAATTTTATTGGGTTTTTAGGGGCAGCAAGGTTGTGTTTTTACATGCATGCTTTAGAAATCTCACTGGAGTGTTAGTTTAATCAGTTTATTTTGTTCACAAGAACTCTTGTACCTGACTTATGCATAAACACTAACATCATTCCCAAGAGTAAAATATATTTATACCAGCCTTTTGTCATATCTTTAACTATTGAAATTCATATAAACTTAAAATAGTTACATTATTAATTTTGCAGTTTAAAAAAGCTTTTTATTACAAGTATTCCCTGCTGATCTTTAGTCAAGAGAAGATACATGGAATGTTTTGATACTTTCTGTGTATCTAGATATGAGCTCATCAGTATGAATGTCCTGTCTACTTATGCAGACTATAAGTTCATTATCCCTTCTCATTCTGTGCAATTCTCATCTATATTATTATGCAAGTCTTTAAAATAAATATATTCTAATATATTTAGTTGTGCAATTCTCATCTATATTATTATGCAAGTCTTTAAAAATAAATATATTCTAATATATTTAGCTTTATAATGCCTATATTTCCTGATGTATACATCTCCTCTCCTCCCTATCCTAGAGAATTATCTATCCTATTTAATAAAAATTTTTATCACAGTCTTACTGCTAGTCAGTGAAACTACTCAACATATCAAAAAAGGTATTATATGTCTGTAGCATTTTATATCCATAGTTTTTACTTCTGCAAAGAAGAAACTCAAAAAATAGTCAGTATGACATAACAGAGAGTGTACTAGATCGGGACTCAGATGATGAGTTTAAATTAATTCTCTGCTATTTACTACTTGTGTGACCTCAGGCAAGTAACTTAACTTGCCTGGGATTCAGTTTCTGTAAGAAGAGGGTGTACTATCTATCGCAAAGAAAGAACTGAGGGTGTCTGAATACAGACTGAAGCTTTTTTTCCCCTCACTTTACTTTTCTTGAGGTTTCTCTGTATGTGTGTGGAGGTTATGCTAACTTTTACAACATGACTTTTATAATAATGTGTTTCATGGCTACACATTCTGAACCTACACCAAGTAGCTTACTTTCTCGATGGCAGAAGTGGGGTGGGAGGAAAGAAGAGAAGTTGAAACTCAAGGTTTTGAAAGTAAGTGTTGAAACTTAGCTTTGCATGTAGCTGGGATTAAAAAAATTTGAAATAAAATAAGAATAAGAATTCAGTAACGACAACAACAATAACAACAAAAGAAGAGAGTTTATCAGATTGGTCTATGAGTTCCTTCTGGTGCTAAATCAATGATACTATGATATCTTTTTTTTTATTAAAGATATTATTTGAGTTTTAAAGTTTTCCCCCAATCTTGCTTCCCTCCCCCCACCCCCACCCACAGATAGCACTCCATCAGTCTTTACTGTGTTTCCATGTTGTACCTTGATCCAAATTGGGTGTGATGAGAGAGCAATCATATCCTTAAGGAGAACAGAATTCTCAGAGGTAACCAGATCAAACCATAAGACATCTGGGTTTTTTATGATATCTTCTTTGAGACCAGACTTGGTCATTATAATTTCATTATAATATATTTTATTTTAATTTTTTAATGATTCTTTCAATTTACTTTGTTGTAGTCAAAGCTTATAACATTTTCCTGGTTCTACTTACTTCACTTTACATCCAGTTCACATAAGTTTTCTCATGCTTCTCTATTAATTAGATCCATAGTTTCTTACAACACAGACATACATTGCAATACAACTGATTTAGCTATCTCCCCAGTTGATAGACATCAACTTTGCTTTCACTTTTTTGCTACTAAAAGCAAACAAACCGTGTTTGTAAATCTTCCATAAAGAATACAATATATTAGATGCCTTTCTTTGTTTCTTTTAATTCCTTGGCCTTAGTTTAAACTATTTTGTTGAATCAGATTTATCTATTATGAATAGTAATGATTATAAACAGTAACTAATATGAATAGTCATTATTATTCTGAGTTATGATATAGTGATTTCCTCAGTAACTATTGCCATGTATAGACTTACTCATTCCTTTGCTAAATGGTTCCAGACTAATCTGTCTTTCTATTTGGTATTTGTCCTATTCTACCACAGTTGACTTGTGATCTGAATCAGCACCCAAAAGAATTGGGAAAGGAATTACAAATGACACTAGTTGTAATAGAGAATCATTGTTCTCTAAGGTTACACACAACCAGGAGAGTACAAAACAGCTATATAGGCAAAATTACTCAAATAATCATACTTCTTCTGGACTACTCTGCTCAAAAAAGGTTTAATCTGGATCTGCTCACTGTCAGTTCCATGATGATAGAGACACTATTTTATCTAAAATTGTATTTTCTCCATCACCAAACCCAGAGTGCTATATACTATATGTTTCTATATTTGCATGTAAAAATGTAATATACATTCATATACGTATTATACACCCACATTTGTTGTTTTTGAATGACTAAATTAGTACATCTCTCACGATCTCTCTTTGATAAACACAACCAATTTGGCAAACACTGGTCCATAAGTTTGAGGTAGCACTTCTTTCTTAAATGGATTGTGAGTCATCTCAGAGTAGGAGCAAGGCTAATACCCTTGTTAGGGCTATTGGCAACAGCTGTTGTCTTCCTGTCCCACAGATCAATTGTCTTGCTTCCTTGATTGTAACATCTGTCATCTGTCAAGTTCCCACTACTCTCAAAGTGTTTGCTTCTAATCCACTCTCCACAGTAACCTAGGAAGAACTCAAGGTTGCCAAGGGAGAACAAATAAAGAATTCTGTCCATTCAGTTACCTGATCTTCTCACATGTTCCTGCCTGATGAAAGCTGCCCTTATCTATTGAAAATATTGGAGGACAGAAGCAAAACTCACCCACCCTCAACAAATTCTACCATCTGGAATCTGTTATTCCTTTAAATATATTAGGGTATTAAGACTCTTGAGACATTTTGGCATCTTCAAAGGTGAACCCTACAGAAAACTACACAATTTTGTTCTAGAGAGAAATATAATGGTCATCATTAGCATAAATAAAAAGATAGAAAATTCTGAGGAAGCAATGAATCTGATTTAAATGTTTCCTGACCCTCTTACTACAGAGATTGCCCTCTGTGTATATGTATGTATATGAATGTGTGTATGTGTGTGAAATAAATAGAGACAGAATAAGAAATATTTGTGTAGTGCTCAGTTCTAGAGGAATTAGTGTATTAACGAACAATCTAGCATAATTTGAACTATTAAGTACTTGAACCATTAGAAAGATCATTAGCTCAGCATCAAACAAATCAATAAGTATTTCTATGTAACAAAAGATTAGGATATTTAACAAAAATCCTAAACACATAAATTGCAAAATTATTCTGAGAAACAGTATTATAATGGGCTACAATCAATACTTCTCCAGGGTCCTGTGATAGTCTATCTAGGATAGAGATAGAAAGATATGGACATCTCAACTTCTATTTCAGCAAAATAGAATGAATGGCCACAATGGTTGCATCCCTTTACTTGGGTTAGTCCCAGGATTGAGCAGATCAAGTATAACAGTCAAGACCACGAGAAATGGAAGTTCAAAGTTCTGCAGGAAAGAAAGATAGACACAGAAGTCAGGCACTGAGTACTTCACAGACAAAAGGCAGAATGAAAAATTAAGGTCAATTACAATGTTCAAGAAACCCTGCCTACTATTTCTGGTTACACCTGCTCTCATGCTCAGCTATGAGTCCTCTCATTTCTACATTTTTGGAGGTGAGACACTGACTATATTGAAAGCTCTGCTGGTAAAGAGAGTCTGAGCTCATCAAGCAGAAAGAAAGGTGCCTCTCATTTTAGTCCATGTGTTTTATTGGTGTAAGGAGCTCTTGGTGGGGCACTTCCTTCACTATTAAAGGTCTATAATTATTTTTCAATTTATACTTTTAAATTTATATGAAATATAAAAAATTATTATTCAATTATAAGTAGCATATATCTGAAGATAGACTTAACCCAGGACTTCCTTACTGTGAAGCAGTCTCTATTCAGATTCTCTTTCTCTTATGACTGTTCAAAGACCTCATTTCTGGAGCATGGTCATTATGCTTTATTTTCATCATAGAAATTCCGTAATTCACTGAGGGTCAATCTCTTTCCTGTCAAGTTAGGTGGTAAGAATGGGTCTCTGCTATTGTCATCATCCCCATTCAAACAACCAAAAAAGATCAGCTTTCAACTCTGTATTGGCAAGGAAAGTATTGATACCAACAATCATGCACATGACGTTACCAAAGACAAAAGGAACGCAAGAACTTTTTCACAATCTTCTTCAACACAATCTTGTAACAAATTTTTGTGCTGCTTAGAGGCCTTTTATCTTATCTCAGGGTCCCTGCTTAGGTTCTTGAAGGTTGAGGTTTGTATAAGACTACCAGGTAAGTGGGCATTACTATATTTGTTGGTTTGTCAGTTAGTGTCAATAAACATTTATTGACTGCTGTCCTTTGTTCTCTAGTAGGACCAAAGTGACATCACTATATTGAAGCCAAACTACAATGCATTCAACTGTGACTGATCAGATCATTATGACCCCTGAATGCTTTATTACAGGTCTGGAATAATAGTCCATATTAACATTTGAGTTGGTGATGTCTCTAAATTTGTTCATCCCATGTTTCTTTTGAGGTACTTCAATTTTGTTTTGCTTATAGGGCACAGAATCTTCTTTGATGTGGGTATGCCACATTGGATAGCCCTTTGTCAGCATCTCCCAGTCATGAAATCAATTCCAAAGCTCTTTAGAGAGACCTTGAGTGAGTCCTTCTCCTGACCACCATGACCACCACCACCTTCTTTATGAGAGGTCTCCATAAAACAGTCTTTTAGGCAACCATACATTTGGCAATCATTCAAATAATGTGACCAGCCTATAACTCTTTGCTATAGAGCTTGAATCCCTGGCAAGGGATTCAAGAAAAGACCCCAGTGTCCAGTCTCTTATCCTGATAAGTGATCATCAGAATCTTTCCTAAGACAATTCAAATGTTAGTGATTCAATTTCCTGGCTTGGCACTGGTACACTTTCCAGTTTTCATAGGCATGCAACAGTAAGCATTTATTAAGCCATTGCTATTTTCCAGACCCATCTGCCAAGTGCCTGCGAAGCAAAGAAAGGCAAAAGGCAGTGCCTGTCTTTGAGGAAATCACAACTTAATGGGGCAGACAACATACAAACAAATATGTAAAATAAGCTATGTAAAGGATAAAAAGGAAATAAAAACAGAGGGAAAGCATTTGATTTAAGAGAGATGTGAGGTCAAAAAACTTAGCCTTTCTTAAATTCATTCAGGTTTTGTTCAGTTTTTTTTCCTATTTTCCTCAAGATAAAACCTTTACAAAAAGGCACAATCATAGCTTGATACCCTGGATCCATAATTGATTGAGTGTGGATATTCATCCACTGAGATGGCAACTTGCATGAATCCCATCTATGCATTTTCACAACACTTTCAAGAATTGCTATGGTGGGGGGCAGCTGGGTGGTACAGTGGATAGAGTACTAGCCCTGGAGTCAGGAGGACCTGAGTTCAAATCTGATCTCAGATACTTAATAATTGTCTAGCTATGTGACCTTGGGCAAGTCTCTTAACTCCATTCATTGCCTTAAATAAAATTTTTTTTAAAAAAGAATTGCTGTGCCTGGAAAATTCATCAGGTTATAGATGACCTGGTGATGTGACTTTCTGAGTTTCAGATGTCAGACCTCCATTGAGGCCTTTTTAGCATGGTAGGAATTGGCAGTGCTCATGCTTCTATGTTATAGGGTCCCCACCCATACTATGCAAAGGCATTAGAAGAAGGGAATAAATGACCATAATGGGTCTCATTTATGAAGCACTGAAGAGCTTATTGGGTGCTTTATTGTAAGGATCTGTAAGTTGTACAAGTATTATCCCCATTTTACAGATGAAGATCTGGAGACTTAGAGCAATTCAACAGCTTACTCATAATCTCAATAAGGGTCTCAAACGCAAGTGTCCAGACCCCAGGTACAATGTTCTTTTCTTTACCCCTGAATTTGAATCACATCCACTATTCATCTATTCTCTCTCATTCTTGATACACAACCAGGTCTGCTTCCTTTTCCTTTACTTGTTCCATCACCAGTAATGTAATGCAACCTGCTTATGTTCATCATAAATAGATTTAATAACAGCTTATATTGATGTGAACTAATAATAATCAACTGCCAACTAGCATTTTCCTTGGGGGATGTTTTCTGGGTTTGAAATGATGTCTTTTGACAAGGACACACAGCAAGGTTGTGGGAGAGCTAGGGCAGAAACCAAATTTATTAGGCCCCAGTCCCATGCTCTTTTCTCTCTACCACACTGCTATTATTTTCAGTTCTCAAATTCCCTGAAGTCCAAAGGGCATCAGTTTGAATTTTATTCTGCAGGAGGGATAAAAGCATTTGAACCCTGCATCTGCTACCTATTTGCTTCATCCTTGCAACTGCCTGTAGAAAAATGTACAGACTCCATAGTCTGACATTTAATGCCCTCCAACAATTGACTAGAGCCTACCTTTGTGACTTTGTCACACTGTTTCCCCTCATAAATGTATATTCCACCCAAACTAGACTACTAACTCTTTCCTGAAAAGTGTTCCTCCTCCTGCCTCCATGTCTTTCTTTATTCACCCTGTCTCTTATGCCCAGAATGTCCTCTTTTCTCCACCCTGTCTTATCTTCAAATACCTTTTCCTTTAAACCTCAGCTCTCAAAAGTTTTCCCTGACCCTCCTAGCTGACAGTGATCTTCTGTCTCCTAAAATTGCCCTGGAGCACATCTTCACCTGGTCACAGATTTTATACCAGAGGTCAAATTGTGTGCAATTCTCTCCCTTTATAAATGTGAAACGTGAGGCCCAGAGATATTAGATGAATTTTGTAAGGACATATACTATTAAATATCAGAAGCAGGGTTCAAACAAAGATCATAGAATTCCAAAGCCAGTGCTCTTTACTGTGTAGCATGCTGATAACAATGGCATGTTAAATTCTTCAAAGGGCTTCATATAAATCATCTCACTTTATGCTCAAAAACACCTTTTAAATAGTTACTGTAATTATTCCCATTTAACAGTGAGCAAACTGAGACTGAGAGAGAGAGATTGCATGATTTTCTTACTCACCCAGGTGGTAAGTGTTAAAAAGTAGAATTTGAACTCAGGTCTTTGTGATTCAAATGCAATTCACATTGCCTACTAATGAATAAATTATGTCTATGTTGTAAGTAATTGTTTGGACTTCCAAAACTATTTATATAGTTTTTTTTAACAGCATGCTTTTCTCTGACATACTCACTTAGGTGAAATATGTCAGTTTCCAGAGAATTATCAGGATCTGGTTTAGTTAAATCTTTCTAAGTAACAAGAAAATTTGGATTTCAAAGGAAATAAAGGGTTGCCAAAAAAGACAACCAAAGATGTCATCCTCAAATATCTCATATGGCATTGCATCTCAGATTCCTTCACCCTAAATTTAATATGTGTGCCCAACCCTGGGTCTAGCCAACCAGTTAACAAATATTTATTAGGCAACTGGAAAATGGGTTAGAGCTTGGAGATATAAAGACATAAATGATACCACCTCTACTTTCAAAGGTTCTAAACTTTATTTTGGGAGAATACTACATATGTGTGTGCATACATGTATATATTTATTTTATATAAATATATATATATATATATATTTATATTGGATAAGTCAATTTTTTTCAGGGGAAGTATTAGTTAATTGGTAAAGGCCTCAGGCAGGAGGTGAAGACTATTTGATATAATCCTTAGTTTGGCCAACTTTGAATTCTTTGTTATGGTACCTACAAATTCATGCTCTTGGTTTTGAAAGAGTTTTACTTGCTAATTCTGCTTGATCTTTTTCTCTGTTCCACTGCCTGCTAGTTAATCTCAGTTTTATCCTCTGACTGCTATTAGGAAACAGCGGGAGACCCACCATTTCAGAGAAAGTATTTGACTTATACTGGTCTTATTCTCTTCAAGCTATACAGGATGGTATTTGGTGCTGATCCTCTATAGATTCCATGGTCCCTCAGGAAAGGACATATAAGAGGATGAATTTTCTGGTGTCAAAGGCTGTAAAAGGATTAGTGTTAGGAAAAAAAGTCATTAGATTTGGCAATTAAGAGATCATTGATTACTTTGGAGAAATCAGTTTCAGTTGAATGATGAAGTCCAAAATCACCCTGAAGAGAATTAAGAAGGAAAACCTTGGGAAAAAAAGTTCATGGTATTCCTATAAATAAAATGAAGAGATATAAAAAAAAAGTTTTTGAGCTGGTTGAATGTATTCATTCAGAGTGTAGTGAAAATGAGGTAGATGTCATTCAGGAAGAAGTCTCTCATGAAGAGACCCAGGCATCTATCCTTGGTACTATTATCCCAAACATTTTATATTTTTTTCACTTACAAGGATAATGTGACATCATGATTTTTAGAGATGGAAAAAAGATGCTGGATGTCATCTAATTTAACCCACTCATCTTATAGAAGAGAGAAACTGAGGCTCAGAATGATTAATTTACTTGTTCAAGATCATACATGCCAGTCAAATTTGTGGAATACTTAAAGGGAAGCTGGGGGGAAAAACCACTGCTAATATATTGGATGGTAGTATTAGTATCCATAAAGACTTCATGAGATTAGAAGGATGGCCCTCATCTAAATGAAATCATTCATTTGTAGGCTGAACCTTTGAGTTCCTCTCCAGTGATTGTATTTTGGGTGCCAATTTAGAATTCTCTGAATAAACTTGAAGATAATCTAAAATAATCTGACTTTGGTTTGGATTTGAGAATGCCAAGATTTCCTAATTTTAAAGAAATTTATTTTCTAATCTCTTACCCAAATGAAAGCTAAAGAAAATAGAAAAAAAGACTAAATGGGTTGAGGCTGAGGTCTAAAATACCTAATATTTTTTATTTTTTAATTTTTTTTAGATTTTTGCAAGGCAAATGGGGTTAAGTGGCTTGCCCAAGGCCACACAGCTAGGTAATTATTAAGTGTCTGAGGTCAGATTTGAACTCAGGTATTCCTGATTCCAGGGCCGGTGCTATATCCACTTCGCCATTTAACTTCCCCTAAAATACCTAATATTTACATGAGAAAGGAGGAGTTTTTTTAAATACTGGCACCAATTTCTCAGGAAAATTGAAAAAAAATATCCTTGGAAATAGGGTTGATGGTAATGGCATTAAAATGAGGATAATTCTTTTTTTTCATTTTAACTGATCAGGGGATAGGGTTATATTAGTGGATAAAAAGCAGCATGAATTGTTTTTCCTCCTTGCTATTAGCCAAAGATTAGTCATTTCATTAGCCATACCAGGAAAATTGGTATTTCACAACACTCCAGTTTTATTATGTATTACTCCTCTTCATACATCTATGATGCAGTCAAATTGTCCTTCTTTGTTTACACATGACAATTCATGTCCCATCACTGTGCCTTTGCATAGACTGTGCCCCATGTCTGAAATGCAGTTCAATATCACCTCTATCTTTTTAGAATTTCTAACTTTATTCAAGAATCATTTCAAATGCTTTCTTCAAAATAACACCTTTACAGATTCCCCCAAATTCTATTATCTCCTCATGAAAATTGCTTTGCTTTTCATATACTCATATTTCCCTAAGAGAGTAGAAGCTCCTTGAGAGTAAAAAAATGTTTCTTCTTTGTCTTTGGTCCTACATCAATCTTAAATTTGCATCAGAAAATTCCTCTCCAGGTACTTCTGCTCTCTGGAACCAAACAAGTCAAACTCTAGTTTTTTCTTTTCATAACTCTGCATTGTTTCATACTATTTTCCATAACTGAATATCATTTGGCACAAGTCCCACATACTGTATTCCTGTCTCTCTTATTAAGAAAAAAGTCATCACCTATAGGAATTCTTCTTCAATACTTTTTTCCTCATGTCACTCATCAGAAATGACCAATTCCCTTCTTGGATTTTGTTTTGTAGCCTTCTGTTTGCCTCTCATCTGCATTATTATGCATTATATTTAGGTATATGATTTCCCCTAACATACTGTGATATTCATGTGGGCAAAGACTATGTCTTACCCCACCCCAGGACTCAACTCTCTGCTCTGTGCACAGAAGGAGATTAATAAATATCTGTTAAATTTTAAAAATTGAATAGTTATTGTCCATGGCAGATGGACTAGATTGGTCACAGACTGGCATCAACATAAAAAATCTTTTAACATTTTATTTCAGTTTGTTCCTCAGTAA
The DNA here is from genome assembly GCF_037893015.1 of Macrotis lagotis. Classification (NCBI taxonomy): domain Eukaryota; kingdom Metazoa; phylum Chordata; class Mammalia; order Peramelemorphia; family Peramelidae; genus Macrotis; species Macrotis lagotis. Next base: position 205,902,212 of record NC_133660.1, read on the forward strand.
TAGGCACATTTTCTTGTAAAAAACAGTAATTACACCCATGCAGTGCTTCTACACTTCCCAAATGGTAAAAATGTATTTATAGAGTCTGAGATAAACATATTGAACTGAATGACTGGCTCAAAGGCACAAAAAAAGGTCAAGTTCTTACTGTGATAAAGCACATTCAATAGGAGAGGAATAGATCTCTTTATCAACATTCTTTGTATTTATTTGCATTTCCTCTGCCTAGTCTAATAGGAAAAGTCACCAGTGTTCTTTGAGCTGCTTTTGTTGATTTTCTCCAGAGAAGCTGTAGCTGCAGTGAAAAGTAGGACCCCAAATCTATCTAGGTATACATGCCTTTTTATTGTGTTTATAAAACAATTTCATTTAAATACTAAACTGTGAGTTGAAGTATAGAATAACAGCCAGAATGCTGGCTTTTGAGTCAGAAAGACCTGTGGTCATATCCAATCCTTGTGTACTAAACCTTTATATGACTCAAAATTTCCCAGGAATTTGTTTGGATTTGAATTCTGGTTCTGACAATGTGACTGGGCAAGTTAGTTTGTCTCTGACTTTCAGCTTCCTTATCTATGAAAATCTTCCTTTGTAGATGGCCTCTCCCTGCCTTTAAATCTTTGTTCTAATATCTTACTAAGTCATAGTTAGGCTGCACTTGGTTTCAGGTAGAAGGTGTTCCCACAGTAAGATTTCCCTTACCTTGGCTGTATTAATTTTTACATTTTTTTTATTTTCCCCTGAAAACATGTCAGGAGTCATGTCAACTACTGAGATGGAAAAAAAGGTTAAAAAGAAGTTACATTTTCAACAGTGATGATGGCAAGCTGGATATCATTCCCAAAACACTAGTAGCCTACCTACCTGCCTTTTTATAGATATTTAAGTTCAATTCTGAATTCAGCAAACATTAACAGCAGCTGAAGCCATCTGACACCTTTATTTTCTCTCAAAAGGTTTCATAGGAAACACTTAGCCTATTTAATAATATAAGCTTGACAAGGTTATGAATCTTTTTTTTTTGTTGTTGTTGCTGTTTCCTTTTGTCTTTGAGAGACATATCTTAAGTTTTCCCTCTTCACTGGCCTCATTTGTTCAGAGTACAGTTTGGAAGTATATTAGCCAGAGGGGAGCCTGCTTTCATAACAATTCTGCAGTTTTTGCCTCTTGGCATATGCTGCCTTTTCCATTTATCAAGTCTCGTCTAACACTTTGGTCTCAGAACTCAAAGATAAGAATAAAATATTTCTATACAGGTAAATAGTATTACTAACCTGTACACCAATAAAAGCACTGTGAGTAATGAAAGCACATTTTAATAATCCATTTCCTTACAGAATCCCCACGGCCAAGATAGTGCATGTTCCATCATCACCACTTACAAATGAGGAAATTGAGACCGAAAAGGTGAAGGGACTTGCCCATGGATGTAAGGGAATTGTAGTTCTCATAACTGAAACTCTAGTCTTCTATTTCTTAGACCTAGTGATCTTTATAAACCCATCCTTCCCCATCTCCCACTGAACTCATCATCAGTAACATGCATGCTGCAACATACTCATTTTCAACAATAGAATGTAAGCTCTTAGAGGGCAGGAATTGTATCTTTGACTGTCATTGTATGCCAGTGTATCCAAGTGCTTAGCATAGTAAGATGTGATTGACTATATATCTGTCTTTTTCTCTTTGCTTCATTAGTACTTTTTGTTTTTATTAAGATTCCAAAATTGCCTGCTTTGCAATTTTTTTTTTCTATTAGCTAGGGGAATATTGGTTTTAAAAAGATGAATTCTTGTGACCACAAGCAGCAGCATTTTTATACTCCAAGTTTCAACCACTGTTATAAAAGGACTATTGCATGGACTTTCTTTTTTTTTTCTCAGCTTCTGGCCCACCTGCCCCTTTTCATCTTCTAAGTCAGTGACACCATCTTCACTTACAGAATACTATAATGTCCCTTCCCTTTGATGTTCTGTTAGAAAAAAATAGTAATCACAGAGTGCTGTGATACCCAGAATCTAGCCATTTCAATCTAAGTGCTGAGATTTTTTTCTTTTTTTTTTCATTCTTTACCTTCAGACTTTGTGATCAGGAAAGTGAGTTTAGTTTGGAGGGACTTGAAAAGCAGTAGGAAATCTATGCTTCTTCTTTTTGCTTTTAGCACTTTATGTTTCCCCTGGGAAAAAACCTTGATCATATTCTGTAAGAGATTGGTTTTCTTGTGACTCAGACTAATACCCCAGAGATATTTGTCCTGGTCAGGTGTGATATAGACTCATAGAATCATAGTAGAGTTTCCAAGATGGAAGGGGCCTTGCAGGTCACCCATGCCAACTCACAGCATGAATTCCTTCTATAATATCCCCAAGTGCTTGTCCAACCTCTGCTGAATTATCTGTAATCACAGTTGTGCTGATAAAGGTTTAACCACCAGACTTCTGGGGTGGGGGAGCTACTCAGCACATTTATTAGGTTTAGTTTATTACTTTCTTCTTTTTAAAAAAGAATTTTAGTTATTTTTGAATTCTTTTTTTTAAAATTTTGAGTTCCAAATTCTCTCCCTCATCCTTTCCAAATTAATTGAGAAGATAACCACTATGTCAGTTATACATAAAAAAAGCATGCAAAACACATTTTCATATTAGCCAAGCTAAGAAATCAAGATAAATAAACTGAAAAAATGTATGTTTCAATCTGCATTTAATTCATCAGTTCTCTCTCTCTCTCTCTCTCTCTCTCTCTCTCTCTCTCTCTCTCACTCTGTCTTTTTTCTCTTCCTTTGGAGTCAGACATCATTTTTCATCTTGAGTCCTTTGGAATTGTCTTGATGAGAGCAGCTAAGTCATTTACAGTTGATCATCCTTATAATATTGCTGTTATTGTGTACAATCTTGTGCTGATTATGCTCACTTCACTTTGTGTCAATTGTGTCTTCCCAGATTTTTCTAAAACCACTTTGCCCATTATTTCTTATAGCACAGTACCACTACTATAACAATCATATGCACAACTTGTTCAGCCATTCCCAAATTGATGACCATCTCCTCAATTTTCAATTCTTTATCAGCATTTATAAATATTTTTGGAAATATAAATCCCTTCCATTTTTTTTTCTTTTTGGGATGCATTCCCAATGGCAGTATTGCTAAGTCAAAGGGTATGCACCTTTTTAGAACACTTTGGGCAAAATTTCAACTTGTCCAGAATGATTAAACCTATTTACAATTTCATCAACAATGCATTAGTGTTCCTATTTTTCTGCATTTCCTACTGTTTATCCTTTCCCTTTTCTGTGATGTTAGTTAATTTTTTTTGGAGTGAGTAGTTTTAAGTTTTTCTTGTTACAGTGGATAGAGTGCTGGACCTGGAATCAGGAAGACTAATTAATCATCCTGAATTTAAATCTGGCCTCAGACACTTACTAGCTGGGTGATCCTGGATAAGTCAACCTAACCCTATTTGTCTCCATTTCCTTATCTCTAAACTGAGCTGGAGGAGAAAATGGCAAGTCCCTCTAATATCTTTTCCAAAACAAACCCCAAATGGGATCAGAAAGAGTTATACATAACTGAAAAATGACTGAATAACTGAAAAGTTATAGTGATTTAGAGTATTTTTTCAAGTGAATTAATAGCTTTGATTTCTTCCTCTGAAAACTACCTGTTCATAATAATCCTTTGATCATTTATCATTTAGGGAATGACTTATTTTTTAGAAATTTAGCTCAGTTCTCTATATGTTTGTGTAATGAGACCTATTCTATCATTTACTTAAGTCTGGGCAATCAGAAAAATTGAAAATTTAAAAATTCATTCTTATGAACTGGTAATGAGCTGTCTCTAGTGATGGGGAAACACTATTTAAACAAGGATAGTTCCATTTTGGTATAGTTAGAAGTGTTCATAATAGCATAGACGGATAGTTGGGAGAATCTTAGAGCTTCTCTAGGCCAGTTCCCTCATTTATATATGTGGCAAGTGAGGTTCACATAGGTTTGAGTCTTATCCAAAGTCAGCTTAGAGTCAGAATTGAAACCTGAGTCAAATTCAATATTTCATCGTGCCATACTGCTTCTTGTTATGATATCAAAAGAATGTAGGTGAATTATGGGAGAATAGAAGGGTCAAAGGAAGGTCCAGTTATTGGAAAAAAAAGTTTGTTTTTCTCATGGAATCATAGAACTTTAGAGTTAGACAGAATTTTAAAGTTAATAATGGTTTAACAAAGGGGAAAACTGGAATTTCCAGAGATTAAGTGACTTGTCCAAGGTAATACAAAAACTTTTCAGCATTCTTTTTATTTTATAATGTTGTTAATTACTGTTCCTTTGTCCAGTGCCCATTTCACCTTTTTATTCATTTCCCAGATTTCAGGTCCTTTAAGTAGCAAGAATTGTGGCCAATACTATTCCTGTCATATTATTATTATCACTTCTAGTTCAAATTTGTCAAACTTTTCAATATTTGTAAAGTCATATATTATCTCAAGGAAGATATATACAATATATGTAACTACTCAATATATCTTTAAATACATTGTATAGAGGCAATTGTATAGTGGCAATTTATCTCGTTCCTTATGTACCACTGAGTTTGGTATAGAAATGACTGGTCTTCAGATCTCTGGCTATTGCTATCCTAGCCTTGATTGCCTTTTTTTTGAGGGGAGGGAGGGCATGGGAAAGAGGATTACTGCCCTGTTTTTTTCTTGCAAGGCAATGGGTTTAAGTGACCTTGCCCAAGGTCACAAGCCTTCACATTTTAAGAACAAGGACTTGAGCTACAACACAGAGGGAAGAAAGCAGTCATTAGGGACAGCAAAAAAGTTGGTGACAAGATGTAAAACTCATATGCAAGTTTGTTTTGGAGAAGATACCAGCACCTGGATGGCAGGGAGTAAATCAGAACAGGCAGTATTTAGGAATATATAAATAGAAATACAGGGATCCTAAAATGAGATATAAGGAAGATACATACAATCTAGCCCTGGAAGACAGTTGGTGCAAAGACCTGGTGAAATATGTTTTGTGATCAAATAAATGAATGAGGGAAAGAATCAACATGAAAGGTTTACGATAATTTCTGATAACACACTGAGTTTTTTGGAAGGGACACAATCAAATTCAAAATCCCATTACTTTGAGTCTTTGGAAAAGACAAAAATCAGATGGAATGCACTAAGAGAATTCCTCCTCATCTCAACGATCCCATCAATGTGGATATTCTCTGCATATATGATGATGATTGAAACTACTCTGCAAGTAATACACAGTTTCAGAGTTTCCAAGGGGAAAAAATCAACATGAAGTGGCTATGTATTTCTATGTATTTCTATGAACTTACCCAGTTTTGTCCTCAAACAATAGATATAGTTCTAAACTGAAGCAAGAAAGGTAAGGCCTGAAATGAAATGTTCCAGTTTGACTATACATTAAAAATTTAGTGAAGTCAACTTCTGTGGTTTTGATGAATTAGATCCCCACACTATTCTTTGGTATTGCAAAGAAGATGGCAGGCCTTCTCAGAGAGAAGAATTATTTACTTTTAATAACTTGATCCTCAGTTGTGTCACTTCTATTTGGCAGCCTTATGTCTTTCCCTAAGGATTACAGTGCAATTAGTCACAGATGGTGATTTTAGGATGGTGATTACCTGTCCAGGAGACTCTAGAGAATAACCTTCAAATAGCTACAGGGTTTTTTTAAAGAAGAACTCTGAGGGATATGATTTTTTTTTGTTATGGAAAATGCCTGAGTAGCAATTCTGATAGACTGTATTCACTAGAGTGACCAAGACCCACCCCCCCCGTTTTCAGTATCTGTGGGGCAATGGGGTTAAGTGATTTGCCCAAGGTCACACAGCTAGTAAGCATTAAATGTCTGAGATCATATTTGAACTCAGGTCCTCCTTACTCCAGGGTTGGTGTTATATCTACTGTGTCACCTAACTGCCCCCACTAAGTTTTACTTTTAAAGGGTACAGTGGAAATATCCTTCACTATCCAACACAGAAATTAGAACACAGCTAGTGGTCACAAATGTTTATAGAGTAGAATGGAATGGATTTAACTGAACACAGTGCCAATGGAGGAGAATTTGAATGAAGAAGAGGGAATGCCATATTTTTTTCTGGTAAAATGACTGACTATGAATTATTTTGTCAACTTCTTGAGTGTTCATTAAAGGCTCATTACCTGAACCCAGAAACATTGTTCAAGAATAGTGACCTATTTCTGATGGAAAAAAGGTGCCAGTTATCTCACTAATTTTGATTATTTTTAAATGAAGCAAGCAATTATTAGAAGTGAGAGGGAGGTGACTCAAAAGGGCATGCCTAAGGAAAAACCTCCAAGAGTTTTAAATAGACAGGAGAAATATGCTCCTCAGCACCCAAAATGGGAATAAGTAACCATTATAATATATTTAAGATGTCATCATAATAATCATCAATGGTTTTCAGTAATACTTGACTTTGGATCCTGGAATTATTAAAAATCATTAGAGTTTGAAGAAAGATATGATGTTCAAGACCCATCTCAGTCATTACTATGTAGTCTTGGAGCAAGTTACTTGAACTAGATGAGGTTCAAGTTTCTCAACTATAAAAATGGGGTATGATAATACTTGCAATGATTATCTCCCAAGATAGCTATAAAATGATTTAATAAGGTAATATATGTAGAGTGCTTAAGAAATTTTAAAGACTTGAATATAAGCTTGTTGTACCTTGTTGTATGTTATTAGAAAATCATGGATTCTCAGAGTTAAGAGATTTTCAATGATTTTTAGAGATGGCCATTTGAACTGAAAATCTGACTAGTTTGGTGAGGAGCTGTCCAGCTTAAGTTAAAATGATGAGATCTCAGGGAAGCAAGGCTGGACTCCCTCCAATATAAAAAAAAAAAAGATTAAAAAATTGGCAAGATGCTATGAATGAGCTATTTTCTTGGGCTCTTTTTAAAATTGGTCTTTTCTTTGTTTTCCTGATATCTGAATCTGCCTAACCCTAGAAAAGATCATGCTTTTTAAAAAACTTGTTCTTTTGATTTGATTGACATATATTTCTGTTTCATATTTCTGATCTAGACCATATCTCTGTCCTCAAACACCTTCCCCTGGCATCCTTTATCTTTGTAATTTGATTCCTGCTTCACTCTTACTAATATAATGCTTCTTGCCACACTCAAAGCTTTACTTTTATAGGGTATAGTGGAAATATCCCCCCACCCACCACCATGTAACTCAGAAATTAGAACACAGCTAGCAATTACTAAATGTTTATAGAATAGGCTTACAGGCATAATCCTTCCACAAGTCCTCATAAGGACTCCCATCCATCTTAGGTAATGAACATGGGCAGAATTTGGGGAAACTATATATTCTTAACTATGGCACAAATTCATTTTCTGTCATTTTCTCATCTATAAAATAAGAAGGCTGACATAGACAATATCCAGAGTTCCTTTTAAATTTGACAGTATATATATATATATATATATATATATATATATATATATATATATATATATCTGTAAGACTAGTGGATTGAAGAAAATATAATCAATCAATAAAACACTTATTGAGGCATCTCTTCTAAATAAAATTGCACTTAAAATTAGGGCAGTCTCTAGATATGTGATTATTCTTGAAGTGATTAAAATTAATTTCAATTTTTATTCTATTTGTTGCACAATACTGGATTTTTGATCAGAAGACTTAATTTTGAATCCTGTCTTATTTTCTGTTTATTTATCCTTGGGCAGGTTATTTTTCTTCCCTGACTCTATTTCTTCATCCATAAAATGGAGAGAATTAGACATATACTGCCTACATTTCAGGGCTACTGGGAAGATTAAATGACATAAGAAATGGAAAGGGCTTAAAAACTGTAAAGTGCTATATAAATGTGGACTACAAGGTTTCTCATGTACAGTTCTTCAAAAGATAGTTCAATTTGATAAATATTTATAAGATACTTAATATGTCTAAGGTGCTGTGCTGGATGCTGAGAATACAAGACAAGACTTAAATAGTCTGACCTCAAGGACAGATTCTAGTCGGGAATGCACTATGAGCAATCAATAATCCTACATTAATACTTACTACACTTTTCTAAGCACCTGGGAATGCAAAAAGAAGCAAAAGACTGACCCTGTCCTCAAGGAGTTTTCAGCCTAATTATGTAGACATATAAGCATAAAGCAAGTTATAAACAGGAAAAATAGTAACTAATTATTTGAGGCAAGGAACTGGAATTAAGAGATGTCTTGGGAAGGATTTTATTTTCTCCCAGAATTGTAGAAATTTAGTCTTCTCAAACTGTTCTGTTCACCTTTTCTGTGATGAATTTTTTAAAATTATTGTTACATTTGCTGGGGTGGTTTGATGGTTAAGGAGTCATCTTTCCATAGAATCTTCCTTCCTATAAGGCAAATTTTTGATTGTTATCTACATGGGTGATCTATTAGCTTCCCCTTTTAAACAGAATCTCACCCTGACTCCTTTTCATTACCCATTTGAGTTAAGACACACATTGGACCTTCTACCACCACCACCATAAGCTGCCCATCCAGAGACTAAGAAGAAGCACTAAGGGCAAGAAAACTGTCACTTCCACTTTGGTGTAACTTCATGATGTCAGATTTAAGCTTTTCCTAGATTTTTAAAAGGCTTTCTCCCCCATGAAGTTTTGAACATAAAACTGCCCATTTAAAATTTTTTATTTTATTTCATTTCATTTTATTTTATTTTATGTAAGGCAATGAGTTGAATGAATTTCCCAAGATCACACAGCTAGAAAATTGTCCAAAAATATTTCAACCTATAGCAAAAAAGGATGACCAACTAGTGATAGAGCCCTTGTCCTGGAGTCTGGTGGACCTGAGTTCAAATTTGACCTCAGATACTTGATGCTTGCTAGTTATATGATTTTGGGCAAGACACTTAACCTCATTGCCGTGCTAGTGACAGAGTCCTGATCCTGGAGTCAGGAGATTCTGAGTTCAATTCTGGTCTCAGATACTTGATATTTATTAGCTTTGTGACCTGGAGCAAGTCATTTAGCCCCATTGTGTTGCAAAAAAAAATGAAAAAGAAAGTTAGATAATATAGATATCTTAAGGATAACATAGATTTATTTGTTTTTTGAAAAATTAAATTTATTTTTTGTAAATTAAATTTATTTTAAGTTCAAACTATCTCCCTCCTTCCCCACTCACACTAACTAGAGAAGGCTACCATTTAACACACACACATATATATATATATGTGTGTGTGTGTGTGTGTGTGTGTTTATATATATGTGTGAATATATTCACAAACAGGCATAGATCTGGATATATATAAAACTATACTATGAATACTTCTGTTTATCTGTTATGTCTCTGGAGGTGAATGGCCTCTTCCTCATAAGTCCTTTGTAGTTAGTTGAGGTATTTATAATAATCAGGATAACTTAGTTATTTGCAGTTGTTCTTTGAATAATATTGTTACTGTCTCCACTTGCTTGTTTCACTCTTCTATATTTCATGCAAGTCTTTCCATGTTTTTCTAAAATCAGCTCATCATGTCTTATAGCATAGTAGTGTTCTATTACAATCATATAGTACAACTTGTTTAGCCATTCCCTTAGTCTCCAGTTCTTTGCCAACGTATTTAATTTCTTTAATGTCATTTTTGCTTGATAAAATCATTACTATTTTTTAAGTTGAACCATTTGGTATGGGTAGGTGCTTTGGTAGGTTAATGTAGTTGGGGTTTGCTGAGGAGATGGAGTGCAGGAGTGGTTTCCTTCGTTGATGGTGGAGGATTGGGTGATAGGCAGAGCTGATGAATTTTTTTAAAGGATTTTATTTATTTTGAGTTTTACAAGTTTTCCCCTAATCTTACTCCCCTCCCTCCCCAGAAGGCAATTTGCCAGTCTTTGCATTGTTTGCATGGTATACATTGATCCATATTGTGCATGATGGGAGAGAAATCATATCCTTAAGGAAAAAAACATAAAGTATAAGAGATAGCAAGATCAGACGGTAAGATATCAGTTTTTTCCCTCTAAATTAAAGGTAATAGTCCTTGGTCTTTGTTCAAATTCCACAGTTCTTTCTCTGGATGCAGATGGTATTCTCCATTGCAGACAGTCCCAAATTGTCCCTGATTGTTGCACTGATGGAATGAGCGAGTCCATCAAAGTTGATCATTGTCCCCATGTTGCTGTTAGGGTGTACAATGTTTTTCTGGTTCTGCTCATCTCTCTCAGCATCAGTTCATGCAAATCCCTCCAAGTTTCCCTGAATTCCTGTCCCTCCTGGTTTCTAATAGAACAATAATGTTCCATGACATACATATACCACAGCTTGCTGAACCATTCCCCAATTGAAGGACATTTACTTGATTTCCAATTCTTTGTCACCACAAACAGAGCTGCTATGAATATTTTCATACAAATGATGTTTTTACCCTTTTTTCATCATCTCTTCAGGGTATAGACCCAGTTGTGGTATTGTTGGATCAAAGGGTATGCACATTTTTGTTGCCCTTTGGGCATAGTTCCAGACTGCTCTCCAGAAAGGTTGGATGAATTCACAGCTCCATCAATAATGTATTAGTGTCTCAGGTTTCCCACAACCCTTCCAACAATGATCATTATCCTTTCTGGTCATATTGGCCAGTCTGAGAGGTGTGAGGTGGTACCTCAGAGATGCTTTAATTTGCATTTCTCTAATAAGAAATGATTTAGAGAAAATTTTCACATGACTATTAATCACTTTGATCTCCTAATTTATAAATTGCCTTTGCATATCCTTTCCCCATTTGTCAATTAGAGAATGGCTTTTTTAAAAAATTGACTCATTTATCTGTATATTTTAGAAATGAGTCCTTTGTCAGAAATACTAGTTGTAAAGATTGTTTCCCAGTTTACTACATTTCTTTTGAGCTTGGTTACAGTGGTTTTGTCTGTGCAAAAGTTTTTTTTAAGGTTTTTGCTAGGCAATGGGGTTAAGTGGCTTGCCCAAGGCCACACAGCTAGGTAATTATTAAGTGTCTGAGGCCAGATTTGAACTCAGGTACTCCTGACTCCAGGGCTAGTGCTCTATCCACTGTACCACCTAGCTTCCCCCTGTGCAAAAGTTTTTAATTAAATGTAATCAAAATAATCTAGTTTGTTTTTTAGTGATGTTCTCCAATTCTTCCTTAGTCATAAACTGCTTTCCTTTCCATAGATCTGACAGGAAGACTAGTCCTTGATCTTCTAGTTTGCTTATAATATTGTTTTTTGTCTAAATCCTGTATCCATTTGGATCTTATCTTGGTGTAGGGTGTGAGGTGTTGGTCTAATCTAAGTTTCTTCCATATTAAGTTCCAATTTTTCCAGCAGTTTTTATCAAAGAGAGAGTTTTTTAATCCCAATAGCTAGACTCTGGGTTTATCAAACAGCAGACTAGTACAATTGTTTCAAGCTATTGCACGTACTCTGTTCCACTGGTCCAACACTTGATTTCCTAGCCAATACCAGATAGTTTTGATGACTGATGCTTTATAATATAATTTTAGATCTGGTAGGACTAAGCCACCTTCTTTTGCACTTTTTTCATTGGATCCCTGGACATTCTTGATTTTTTATTTCTCCATATGAATTTACTTACCACTTTTTCTAACTCATTAAAGTAAATTTTTGGAATTTTGATTGGTAGGATACTAAACTAGTAGTTTAGTTTTGGTAGAATTGTCATTTTTATTATACTAGTTTGACCTATCCATGAGTGCTTGCCCAGTTATTTAAATCTGATTTACTTTGTGTGAGAAGTGTTTTGTAATTGTTTTCCAAAAGTTTCTGAGTCTGTCTTGGCAGGTAGATTCCCAGCTATTTTATATTGTCTGAAGTTACTTTGAATGGAATTTCTCTTTCTAGTTCTTCCTGCTGTATCTTGCTGGTCATATATTGAAAAGTTGAGGATTTATGAGGGTTTATTTTATATCCTGCAACTTTACTAAAGTTGCTAATTATTTCTAGTAGATTTTTAGATGACTTTTTGGGATTATCTAGGTATACCATCATGTCTCCAGGTATACCATCTCACTGCAAAGAGTGAGAGTTTTGTGTCCTCCTTCCCTATTCTAATTCCTTCAATTTCTTTTTCTTTTCTAATTGTTGAAGTTAACATTTCTAATATGATATTGAAGAGTACTGGTGATAATGGGCATCCTTATTTCACCCCTGATCTTATTGGGAATGCCTCTAGCTTCTCCCCATTGAATATAATGCTTGTTGGTGGTTTCAGATAGATACCTTTTATTATACTAAGGAACAATCCATTCTTTCCTACACTCTTTAGTGTTTTTAGTAGGAATGGGTACTGTATTTTGTCAAAAGCTTTTTCAGCATCTTCTGATATAATCATATAATTTCTGATAGGCTTGTTGTTGATATAATTAATTATAGTAACAGTTTTCCTAATATTGAACCAACCTTGCATTCCTAGGATAAATCCTTCTTGGTCATAATGTATTATCCTAGTGATAACTTGTTGTAATCATTTTGCTAAGATTTTATTTAAGATTTTTGCATTTATATTTCAATAGGCAGATAGGTCTTTAATTTTCTTTCTCCGTTTTAACTCTTCCTGTAAAGGTATCAGAACCAAATTGGCATCATAGAAAGAGTTAGACAGAGTTCTGTCTTTCCTTATTTTTCCAAAGACTTGTCCTTAATGTTTGGTAAAATTCACTTGTGAATCCATCAGACCCTGGAGATTTTTTCTTAGGGAGTTCAATGATGGATTGTTGAATTTCTTTTTCTGAGATAGGGTTGTTATTTAATCTCCTCTTCATTTAACCTGGGCAATTTATATTTTTGTAAACCTTTGTCCATTTCCCTTAGATTGTCAAATTTATTGGCATAGAGTTGGGCAAAATAATTCCAAATTATTACTTTAATTTACTCCTCATTGGTGGTAAGTTTAGCTTTTTCATTTATGATATTAGCAACTTGGTTTTCTTCTTTCTGTTTTTAATCAAATTGACTTGAGGTTTATCAAATTTATTGTTTTATTCATAAAACCAACTCTTGGCTTTATTTATTAATTCAATAGTTTTTTTTGCTTTTGCTTTTTATTAATTTTTCCCTTAATTTTTAGAATTTCTAATTTGGTATTTGATTGGGGGGGGTTGTAATTTGTTCTTTCTTTAATTTTTTTAGTTGAATATTTAGTTCATTGATTTCCTCTTTCTCTAATTTTTTCATGTAAGTATTTAAAGATATATCCCCTGACAACTGCTTTGAGTGAATCCCATAGGTTTGGTATGTTGTTTCATTATTGTCATTATCTGGGATAAAATAGTTATTTAATTCTTTCTATAATTTGTTGTTTGATCCACTCATTCTTTAAAATGAGGTTATTCAGTTTCCAATTAGTTCTGGGTCTATATCACCCTGGCCCAATATTGCATATGATTTTTATTGCATTATGATCTGAGAAAGATGTATTCACTATTTCTGCCTTTCTGCAATTGATTGTTAGGTTTTTATGCCCTAGGACATAGTCAATTTTTGTGTAAGTGCTATGTACTGTAGAAAAAAGTTATGTTCCTTTCTATCCGCATTCAATTTCCTCCATAAGTCTATCATATCTAGGTTTTCTAACAATTTATTTACCTCCTTAATGTCTTTATTGTTTATTTTATGATTTGATTTATCTAAATCTGAGTGTGGAAGGTTGAGTTCTGCCACTAATAGAGTTTTGCTGTCTATGTCTTCCTGTAGTTCTTTCAGCTTCTCCTCTAAGAATTTGGATGCTATCCCATTTGGTGCATCCATATTCGGTATTACTATCTTTCCTCTGTTTGTATTTCCCCCCTTTTCTCCCCTTTATCCATATTCCCCCAGTATTTTGTTTCTGAATACCTCTACCTTCAGTGTATTTGCCCTCCTATATCCACCCCTCCCTTTTCTTTCCCCTTTCCCTTTTTCCCTTTTCCCTTCCCTTCCTTCTGTTAGTTCCTCTTTTTAATCCCCCTCCTTGTCTTCATCCCCCCTTCCATTTTCCTCTTTTAATACTTGAAAGGTAAGATGTTTTCTAAGCTGAGTGTGTGCATGTAAGTTAACTTTAAGCTAAGTCTAAGGAGAGGAAGATTCATTTGTTTCTCATCTCCTCCCTTCTTCTCTACTATTATAATGGGTCTTTTACATCTCTTAATATAATGAGATTTACTCCATTCAATCCCCTCCGTCCTCCCGTCTCCTTCCTGTCCCCCTTTGTGCTGGTCTTTCTTCATTATCCTAAAACCTTTGTTGGGATGGGACTGGTTCACAGGGGTTTGGCATTAGGATCCCTAGGGGCTTTACTCACTGGCCAGTAGGTTGTGCTAGAGATTTTGCCCACTGAGTGTAATATCTCCAGTCGGCCAGTAGGGGGTGATGATTTCTTTCCTGGAGTGTCTGTGACCTTGATTGAGGCTTTCTCCCTTGGCCTGGAGGGAGTGGTTGAAGCTGTTAAATACTTTTATCTTTGATCAATGGTGGCCTCTACCCTTGGGTGAGGTCATCACTCTCCCTATTCACAGCTGTTTGTGTTTGTTCTGGGAAGAGGTTTCATGTGAAATGGAGGTGTGGACTATGAGTTCCTCCAGACCAGAGGGGCTCAGAGATGTCTCTGCAACTCTCCTGTTGAGTAACTCTCCCTCCAGCCCTGTGGGCAAGGTCCAGAGGGTCAGCCCCACCATCTATGCCTCTGCTCCCTAGTTGACCCAAGCCCCCAAGGTCAATCAGGCTCTAGCCCCACTGCTGATCTAGCCAGTCCAGTTCTGGGGCCCTCAGGCTCCAGCCCCTCTGCTAACCAGGTTAATCCATGGCTGATCCAGGCTCCCAGGCTCTCATCAATCCCTTGCTCCTATCAGAGTCTGCTCTCCATGGGCTCACCCATGATTTCAGAAGGCAGATCCTGAGGTGGATTTTCTTTTTCTGGCTTTTCATTCTGGGTTTTGTTGATTGGATTTCTATTAAGACATTTGTTTCCTATTATTTATAAGGGAAGATAAGGAGATTTTAGAACTGTGCCTGTCTTCTCTCCATCATCTTGGCCAGAAGTCTCAGAGCTGATGAATTTTGAGGAGCTACTATTCATGATGGATCTTGCATCATTTTATGGGGGTCCAGAGGGAGATGTTGATTATGATGATGGCTTCACTACACTTTTATAGAGCCTCTTTTCTCTTTCTTGGGGTGCCTTACTGCTTCAGGATGACTGGCTTGGTTGCCCACTGGGTGAAGCTGAAGATAAGGTCACATCTCCAAAGTGACCGATGATAGACACCATGTGATCTGAAGGGCATTGCTTTTCCCATGGTCCTTTGAGTCTTCATGGAGGAGGTGGTAGTTGTTATGGTCTCTTGGTCACCTCATTCAAACTTTTTGCTTTCCCCCACCAGACATTGCCTTGGAGCCCTGAGTCAGCAAAGGGGCACAGATCCAGCTGAGGGGTTCCTGCTAGTCACAAGATGATCTAGAGGGCAGGCTGTGGGATGAATTTTGCTTACATCATCTGTACTACTTCTGCTTCAGATATCTAAGAGAAATTTAGTCTATAATCACTCTGAAGATCCCATGTCACTGACAAGATGATATAGGTTTAACAAAGAAGAACACCGGAATTTCAAACGATTAAGTGACTTGTCCATATTAACTCTAAAGTCCTATGATTTCATAAGGAAAAAAAAAGGCTTCCTCAAAAATGGAATTAAAACTTAAAGGAAGCCAGGGTGGTCTTGTAGTCAGAGAGGAGGGAGAACCTTCTAGATATAGGAGATAGCCAGGTAGAACCAACAAGTGCCATCAGTATGGGAGAAATGACGCATCCAGAGTTACACTACAATTTTTTTTTCATTGGAACAGAATCATAGATATAAAACCCTGGAGGCCTAAGGGACCCTAGTAGCCATTAACTCCTACTCCTTCATTTTATAGATCAGGCAACCGAGGCTCAAAAATATTAATTTATTTAGCCCTAGAGCAAATATTGGAGGCAGGTTTAGAACTCAAGGTGTCTTCCTTTTAACTCCAGTAGTTTTAGCCACTTTGCCATCAAACTGTCTCAAGACTAGGATAGAACTGAGATATTTTGGCTCTCTTTGCTGGCTATTTCTGTGAGTAATTGGACGGCATCCAATCCCTCCAGATTTAGTTAATTTGGCCCGGGAAGTTCCTGAGTGCCTCATTCACTCTGCTCACTTGTGTTGATCTTGAGACATTCCATGCTTTTCAGTCTCCTAGATTATCAAGGTCAAGTGTACAGAGCAGTTCAGCTCAATTGCAGCTAGAATTTGAATGCAGAGGTTTTGCCCTCCCTCCTCCCCTCCCCAAGCGTGGCCTTGAGAGGAGCGGGTTACCCTTTGAGGAAACAATTCTGTCTCCACTGCTGATTATCCTGCAGGTTGATTCACATACAAAAGGTCATCACTATTTACTTTGGTTTTGATTAATCTGAGCTTTTATTTTTCAAGAGCCCATTCTTCAAGGGGCTGGGGTTTAGGTATGGATGTGTGTGTGTGTGTGTGTGTGTGTGTGTGTGTGTGTGTAGGGAAGGGGAGGAGAGGTTAATTAGCAGTGGAAGAGGTTAATGAATCTCATTTTTTCCCCCAACCTCAGAATCCTTACCTCTAAATGAAAAAAGTCAAATCTTTGAAAATTACAAATTATTAAGCCTTCTTCACAAATAGCTGTGATCCTTTCTGGGGTCCCAGCAGCCTGGGTTTGCATTTATGTTTTGACATACAAAGACAGGATCTTTGGAGGCACCAGGAAGACATGGGCTGTCCAATAGACAGTGAACCAGAGCTCGTGGTTTGTAATCCTTGCATTGTCACTTAGTCACTGTGTGACTTTGAGCAAATAACTTACTTTGTTTTTTCATTTTCTTCACCTAGAAAATGATGTTCTTTAGATTAGCTCAACAATCTCTTCTAATATTAAGATTTTATAATTCTCTTATTATTTTTGCTCATAATATATTGATTGACCATCAAATTGCATATCATTACAATATGAACATAGATAGTTCTTTTTGTTTTTCTCCTGAGTTTAAAATGAATAACCAGCTTCAAATTCCTTACTTCCCTCTGGGCCTGTGAAGTAAATGTTCATCATTGCTCTAAATAATTACTTTTTTTTAAATCCAAGAAACATCATTAAAGATGTTCAATATAAATTCAAAGGGAGAGAGAGAGAGAGAGAGAGAGAGAGAGAGAGAGAGAGAGAGAGAGAGAGAGAGAGACAGAGAGAGAGAGAGAGACAGAGACAGAGACAGAGAGACAAGAGAGACAGAGAGACAGAGAGAGAGAGAGACAGAAAGAGAGACAGAGATAGAGAAACTATGAACTCTCTTTTCCATAGGCTCCAGATATTTTGCCTAAGGAAAATAGGACAGAAGCTTGTGATTCATAATTTAGAGGCATTAGGACAATGATTGGTTTGGAAATAGTATTAGATTGTTTGGAGAATGGCAAAGACTTGGAACCCCCAAATTTGTGGGGAAACAAAATCATGAACTGCTAAGAGTATCAGGGAGTCATTTTCACTTTCTCTTTGCCTGGCAGCTGCTATTTTGCACCCTGAAAAGAAAGAGGAAATTTCTTGGAAAAGTGGTGTCATGTGCCTGACAGGGAATGACCACTTAAGAAAACTCCATCTAACCAAAGGTGGGGGGGTGGGGGGAGTGGGGGGGTGGGGTCAGGATATGCTCAAATTTATCTTCTGACCCAATCTTTGACAACTCAGACTGTCTTACTCATAAATTCCACCTGCTGCCTATCCTTCCATCACCTTTTGAAATATAAAATACTTGCTGAGACAAATCAAGGATGAATGAAACATTTATTAAGTGCTTACTATGGGCAAAATACTGTGCTAAAGGTTCAGGGTTTCAAATAGAAAATTAATATAATTGCTGTCACAGGGCATGAGGAAGATTTCAGCTATGAAATGGAAGAATCCTAGAATCAAACCAGTTATCAATATCTTTTCCTTCAGCCTATCAGTTTTGACAATGCAACTAGTAAAAACAAATTTCTGTCTAAGCCTTCAATAGACAATGGCTATCCCACCTGCTGCAGCAGTTGCCAGACTACCTTTCCACACAGGTTGCTTTCCATGATGTCCAGAGGCCCTGGATTTGAGTCATTTCCATATCCAATGCTCTTGGTTTCAGGATCCCAGGAGGTGATGGTGGTTAATGGGGGTGATTGTGACTTGCCTTTCCTGGCACATACTGCCCCTTATCTCCTGTTCAGGGTGCCATATCATTTGAGCTTGCCTGATCTTTGTCACCTGGTTGGTTTGCATTTGGTGGGTATGATTCTCCAAAGGAATATCCTCCATGGATGATGGCTTCAAGGATTTGGCTGTTATCAGGATTGGTGGTCAGCAGATGGGCTAAGATTTCCAAGGCTCTTGTGCTTACGTTATTAGCTTTCTTCCTGTGGTCAGAGAGAAAGCTTAGTGAAATGTTTGTTTAGTTGAAGTCCTTGACCACTATAGCAAGCTTACATTCTATACTTGGTACTTTATTACTTTGAGGAATCTATGATAACATTGATATGATTTTTTTTTTCCAAAAATTCAGACCACAACCCAGTCATAACTTTTCATTCAGTTCAACTGATGGTTAGGAGAATCCATCCAACATTCTGAGGATTTTCTTTTAGACCATTTGTTGCATTCCATGACTGACTACAAAATCTATTGATCTTTCCTTTTTGAATAGCATATATCTTTCCAGGCATCCCCTGATGACTTTGAAATCAGATTTTTCCTTCTTGTATTAGACTATCTCATTATTTCAGTTTATTTGTTTCTCAGACATTGCTCCTTTGCTGTATTTTGCTCCTTGTGAATTTCTGGGTCTCTTTACTTCTATTCTTTTTACATTCTAATGACTTTTTAAGATATATCATTTTTTGCAATTGCATCCACCCATACACATACACACACACACACACACACACACACACACACACACACACACACACACACATATATATGTTTACATATTTTTCTCTTCATGTGTTTTTTAGTTTTTTTAGTTTTTGTAAGGCATTGGGGTTAAGTGACTTGCCCAAGGCCACACAGCTAGGTAATTATTAAGTGTCTGAGGCCGGATTTGGACTCAGGTCCTCCTGATTCCAGGGCTGCTGCTCTATCCACTGTGCCATCTAGCTGCCCCCATTTATTTTTTTATTTAATGTTCTTTTGATTCAATTTGAAATTCAAATTCCAGAGAAATGCATTTTTATCAGCTCTTGTTAGGTATACTCTATCCCTGACCAAGGTTCCACCACTCCTATATTTTAAGCTATTGTCTAGAAGTTGTAATTTTATTCTCAGATACTACCTTCTGGGGGCGTCTAGGTGGCACAGTGGATACAGCACCAGCCCTGGAGTCTGGAGTACCTGAGTCCAAATCCAACCTCAGACACTTAATAATTACCTAGCTGTGTGGCCTTGGGCAAGCCACTTAATCCCATTGCCTTGCAAAAAAAAAAACAAACTAAAAAAAACCAGACAGATACTGCCTTCTTATCTAGTTGAACATTTCACATACATGTTTTTCTCTTCAAAAAACCTTGACCTTCCTTCAACAGCTATGAAGAAAATATCATCTGTGCTCCTAAGATCTTTAGATTCTTGACTAGGTCTTCCTGGTTTTTAGGTATTTTTTGAGTCTTTCTGTTATTTGTACTTAAATCAATGTCCAGAAGTAAAATAGAAGGCAGTCATCTGATTTTATAAATCATAAGGGATTTACTATAATGTCCTAGAGAAGCCCTTTATGAACAGACCTTTATATTGTCATCCAGTTGAAAAATATTTGTCTTTGTAGCTCTTAGCAGGGACTCGGCAATAACCGCTCTATGTACCTCCCTCCCAATGCTACCCTATTTATTTGTATCTATTCGATCTTCTATACTTATATCTATGCATGTTTTCTCCCCAATTAAAATGTAAGTTCCTTGAGAACAGGAGCTGCTTTGCTGTAGTGTTTACATCAATAGTGTCTTTCACAAAAGCGTTTTACAAATATCTATTGATTAATTTGCAAAATGAGATGTGTAGAGAAGACTCATTTTCATGTGTAAGTTAGACTAGATGATCACTGAGATTCCCTCTATTTTTGACATTTTATGGTGCTATGACAATATGCTCTTTATGGTCCATGCCATCTTTAGTATTCTGTGATTTTGAATTTTGACTTATAATGCTGCAATACTATCTGTTACCTCTTGTTCTGTAAGTATATAAAACTCATTTTCTCAGTAATTTTGGTCTCAGATGTCAGTCTAATTGAAATCTGAGCTTCCTAGATTAGAATGGAGCCACATCTATATATTCTGCTCACAACCTAGCTCTTTTTTGAGATGAACTAATGGAAAAATATAATGATCTTGTAATAGCAGAGTTAGAATTTTATTGTGCTACATATCATAATATTCAATTTCAAAATTTAGGATGTTTCACTTTCATTTTTCTAAAGAAGAGTAAATCATAGATCAAGTAGTGGAAATCAATAGACTTTAAGAGCTCAATGGGATCTTAGAGAATATCTATTCCAATACCCTCATTTTACAGAGGGGGAAATGAGATCTGGATAGCTGAAATCACTTGTTCAAAGTCATGAAACAGAATTGGTGTCAAAGTTATTGTTAAAATCTAGGTGACATAGCTAAGTCACAAAATCTACTAGCTCCTAGGGTTAATTCAATTTCTATTTGTATTAGCTCATTATTTAGCAGGCAATGTAAACAGTGGAAGGAAAACTGAATTTAGAGTACAATGACCTGTGTTCAAATTCAGCTAAACTAAATTTCCTTTTTTTCTCTTCTAATTCCATTT
Source organism: Macrotis lagotis (assembly GCF_037893015.1). Classification (NCBI taxonomy): domain Eukaryota; kingdom Metazoa; phylum Chordata; class Mammalia; order Peramelemorphia; family Peramelidae; genus Macrotis; species Macrotis lagotis. The sequence goes on from NC_133660.1 coordinate 205,923,088, forward strand.
TATATTAAATTCCTTCACATTAGGAAACTAAAGTTTATAGAGGATAAGTATTTCTGCATCATGCAAATGTGTATTTGTATGTATCTGTCTGTGTCTATGTGAATAAATGTGTGTTTATACACACACACACACACATATATAGATATATAGAAGTTTTCTGATCATCAGGTTAGCACTCCTTTCATGGAACCATAACATTGTTTGATTTTTAAATGTTCAGTAGTGAGTTGGTACAGTATGGGATCCTCAAAAAGTTTATAATCTCATGGAAAATTAAAATTTATTTAGTTTTCCCCCCTCCTGTCTTCATTTTAGAGATCAAGTCTCCTGACACCTGGGACAAAATTAGAAGATTTTAAAGGGACTGATCTACCTTACAGTCATGTGTTCCTACTACCGCCAAAATATTTATTTGATTGTGTTCATATTGTCTTATCTAATATAATGGAAGTTCCTTTCAGGGAAGAGATTATTATATTTATGTATTTGTATTCCCAGTACCTAGTTGAGCTCCTGGAACATAGAAGATGTTTGATAAACGCTTATTGGTTAATTTACGTGGAAGCTAAAGCCCAGAGGATGGAAGTGATTTGCACCAAATCATAGGATCATGAGATTTCAAGCTTGAAAGGATCTTACAGATCAAAATATTTTATCCTAATCTTATTTTATTGATGAGAAATTAGAGGCTAATACAGATACATCAACTTTGGAATATGGGATTAAGCTTTTTACCTTTATAGAGAACTTTAAACTTTCAAAGTGCTTTTAATACAACCTCGGGAGGCTCATAAAAATAGATATTGTCATTTCTATTTTATAGATGAAGAGAAATGGGCATACAATTAGTATCAGGATTTGAACCCACGTCCTCTGACTCAAAGTTGAGTCTTCAACTCAACCACAACCACTCAGTGGCAGATCTGGAATTCTACATACATTTCCAGCCCCCCCAAATAAATTAACTCAACTTTTAATCCAATCTCACAAAGATTCATCATTTCCCTCCTAAGAGTTGAGCCTTCTGGCTCTTCACATTTTCAGCCTTCTGTGTCTTAAGTATTTTGTGTATTCTCCAAATAGGAATTTCCATGAAATATTACTCAATCAGAGGCAGCCAACTTCTTACCTTGATAGAAATGAAATGACTTAAGGCATATATAAATATTTTTGGCCACATGATGTGGAAATATCATTAACTGCACAGGCATATAAGGAAGCAAGAGTCATTTGGGAGACTATTACTAGTGTTTCTCCAGAAAGGATCCATAACCCTACCTTGTTTCCTTATTGGAATCCCACATTGACTCTGACGAGAAGATTGGATTTTAGAGGAGGATTAAGTAAATAAGTCATATTAAAGTGACAAAATGGGTAAATAGAATATATTGTGAAATGAAATGTAAATTGGATTTCAGCAAACACTTTCATACAGGCTCACCATCAAGTCCTATCAGGCAGCTTCACGTCCCCACTGTGAGTTCTGTTCACAGTCCTATTACATGTTGCCACTCAAGGGCATTTGATGTTTTCTCTCTCTGGAAATTCATTTGCATTTAAATGATTTGAAATAATCATAAAAGCCAAGTGCTATGAAGTTTGAAATTAGTTACTGTCTATAAATTGCGATGCCATTAAAAGATGATTTTGAAGAGCTCTGCTGTCTCAAATGTATGCAGATTAAAATCTAACAAAGTACACCTTGTTACAGACCTGTAAAGAATGATGCGACATGGAGTTAAATTGATTTATTCTCCTACTAGTGCCTATAAAGCTGATGCACTTGGGCTTGTTCTCAAAGAAGGAAACTTTTCCATTTGGCCAATGTCTATCTCATTTAAATCAATGGGCATCTTATGGGACCAGTTGGATTCATTTCATTCTTTGTTCTTTATAGAAAAGTGAAAGAAAAAAGCTATTAAAAATAGGATAGCATCGAGGGAGGGAAATACATAGTTTTCATATCATTCACAGAATTATTTCCAAGCTCTATTGGTGAATGAATAATTTTTCCTTCTTCCCCCCTTTTTTTCTTTTTTACTTCTAATCTGTGATTTCATTCATTTAAGGAATTCCTAGGAATTCCAATGGAACCTTCTCCACTCTGGAACTTCTTTGTAACATACAAATCCCAGAAAGTTACCTGAGTCAATGAGAAGTTGGGACTTGCCCATGTTCAGATTCTTTTTTTTTTTTTTTTTTTTTTAGTTTTTTCCAAGGCAATGGGATTAAGTGGCTTGCCCAAGGCCACACAGCTAGGTAATTATTAAGTGTCTGAGGTTGGATTTGAACCCAGGTACTCCTGACTCCAGGGCCGGTGCTTTATCCACTGCACCACCTAGTCACCTGCCATGTTCAGATTCTTAGTATGTTCCAGAAACAGGAGTCAAACCCAGGTCTTTCTGACTCCGCTACCAGCCTTCTATCAGTTACACCACATTATCTAGCACCATAATACTTTAAAGTAAGACCTAAATTAAAATTTAGCTTCAGATTTAACTAGTTTTGTGACCTTATATAAATCCCTTCATCTATCCTTGCCTCAGATTCTTCATCTGTGAAGTGGGATTATCTCTCCCAGGATCGTGAGGATAAAATATTTGTAAAGTACTTGGCAAACCTTCAAGTACTAGATAGGCCTTATTATTATTATTATATAATATAATAATATATTAATATAATATATAATAAACTTATTTATGTGTTATGATTATTATCTTGGTAGAAAGTTTTATGAACAAATATAGAAATATTATTAACTTCATCTTGTGTGTGAAAAACTGAATGGTTAAATGAATTCCATGATCCTGTAGCTAGTGTGAGAAGCAAGGTTTGAAGGTCTTCTTGATTCCAAGGCAAAGTGTTTCTTTCAGTCTTAAATGACTTTTGCCTGATTCAAAGTGACTTGTTCTCCATGGGAAATCATAACATTTTAGGTATGGAAGAATCTCAAGGGATCTGCTGTTCATTCTGTTCCTTCAACTTACTTTGACAAGGAATGACCCAGTTTATAGAAGAGAGGCTTTTATCAACCAAATCAAAAGCTGAGAAGACACCAAAAGAGGAGAGGAGAGGATTGAGAAAGGCTTTCAGATTTAAAAGTCAAGAGATCATTCATTAATAAACATTTAGAAGGCTATTTCAGTCAACTGGTGAAGCTGAAGGACAAATTTTAAGGGATTAAGGAACATATATAGGTAATGAGGAAGCAAATAGAGTTTATTTACTAATTTTAACAATGAAAGAAAAGTTATAGGATGCTAAGGGGATGGCAGGATAAGGTGAAGATTGTTCAGATAGAGGAAACATGAGCATGTGCTTCTAGCCATGAAGTAAAGAATGGATAGAAATAAAAAGATTGAAGGTAAGAAAAAGAGAAAAGAAGAAGAGGAGTGGAGATGATGATGATGATGATGAGATTAAGGACACAGACAAAATCTTGGCAAGGAGTCAGGACATCTCTTCCTGAAACTGGAATAAAAGAAGATACGGGCAGGTAAAGGTATAGATAGTTCTCAAGGTATGGAGTGAAAGAGAAAGAGATAATGGGTAAACTTGATTTTCTCAGTAAAATATGATAATGGGGTCAACTGATGTGAGGGAGGTCAAGATGCCACTGTAGGCTTAAAGGAGAAAAGGCTTGAAACTACTTATGTGGAGTATTAAAGTCAAGGAAGAAAAAAAGAACTGACACAGAAATGCTCAGGGCCCAGGTGAAATGAGATAACATAAAATTGTAATGAATCAAATTAAAAGGTTTTGTGGCTACTTTTGGTGCTCTGGAATAGAAAGGGGAAAGCCAGGTGATGGAAATGACCAAGGACTGAGATTACCCATATCTCCATTTGTTTTTTATTAGGTGGCAGATTCTTGAGTTTATTTAGAGTGTCTTCCTGGAGCAGAGCCACAAAAACTTGATTGAGGGGAGCCAGGGCACGGGGTGGGAGGCAATGGTAGCTGCCACCTGTGTGCTGAGGTCTGCAGTCCTGCCATGCTGCTCCTGCCCTCTTCCCAGCATGGAAGGGCACTGTGGAGTGAGCCAAGACCAGAGCCTGCCTGCCTGCCTGCTTGCCTACCTACCTACTGAGAGGTTCTCCAAGGGTGAAAGTCCCTAAGTGCAGAAGCAGCTGATGCTGACAGAAGCAGCTTCCCACTTCCTTCCTTCACTTTCCTGCCCTCCCCCCCATTTGTTCTCAAAATTAAAAAATGATTCCCTTGGTTTGGTATTAGAAGGGCAAGGGAGGAAGGAAGGAAGCATTTATATATTGCTTATTATGTGCCAGACTCTTATGTTAATTATTTTACAAGGATTTCATTTGATCTTCAAAATTATATATTATTATATAATTCATTTGCAAATATATGGACATTATTCATCTATATAAAACAAAATATTATCTCATTTGAACTTCAAAACATGTTCTATATATATTTATAATTTATTTGCATTTATATGAATATTATTTATACATAATATATATATATATATATATATATATATATAAAACAAAATATCATTTCATTTGATTTTCAGCCTTTAGGGGAAGGTACTATTATTTTCCTTTCAAGATTTGAATCTCTGAAGTCTAAAAGATAAAGAACAGATTGATCAGAGAGGAGTATTTAAGATTTAAACTCATGGAGTTGGAAGAGTGTGGTGTTAGAATCGTCATCTAGCTATGTTGAATTTAAATTGAGTGCCCTTTCCACCTTACCCTTCTATGAGATAATGAAAGGTGAGAGAAAGGGTCACGAATAGCTTATTTTCTTCTTTCATATTGCTTCCTTATGTTATCCTTTCTGATGGAAGCCTTTTTGAATGTCTATTCTATAGCAAAATGAACCACATACATTGATGACCTCTTCTGATTGTTCTTTTTTTTGGTCATCTGGGTGAAGGTTGTAGGCTTGATAGCACTGTCTCGGATATTGGTCTCATCAATAGCTGTCACCAATGGATGAACTCCAGCAGATATACTCTTGCAGCCTGAGTCATTGTGAATCATCTGAAAACCTCCTTGTTGCTCTCTTATTAACTGCTAACGTCATCGACTCCCCTTGTATTAATGTAAATCATCCTTTCAATTGCTTGGTGGGGTTGGCCCTTGGACATCATTAATGGGTTTAACTCTCTTCTGAATATCCATATTCAAAGGAATCAGTGTTGTAAGGGATCTTCCAGGTCATCAATACAACTCCTTCATTTTACAAGGGAAGATGCTGAGAACCAGAGATGTTAAAGGATTTTCCCCAAATCACATAGATACCAAGTAGCACATCCAGGATTCATAAATAAGACCCACAACTGTAAACCTAGGGCCGTTTCAATTGTACCATATGGCACATTTTCAAATTTAGAACATTCCTCCTTGGTCACACCAGTGTATTACCCTTGCATACACCAGAGGTGACGTTGTTCCCTAGAGGCAGAAAATTTTTGAATTTCAAGTTGCTGCAACCTGTGAATGGCAGACAGCAAAGGTGGTGAGGGTTATGAATAGGCTTTTTCATTTTCTTCAGCAACTAAAACCATAGTTATTGATATGAAAAACTAGAATAAGACTTTTTCAAGTCCTACAATTAGAATTTAAAGAACCTGCAACTTCATTAGTTTAGGCATCTTTCTGAAAACATAAATCACAGCCCCTTTACATCTTGATGGTATTGCCCAGGGTCTGATGAATAATAGGAGCTTAATAGATGTTTATGTTACAGGATCATCACAATTAAAAATGATGTATGTAAAATGTTTTTCAAGCAGAAAAAATCATAATATGAATTTCAATTTTTAATATTATTATTTAACTTTAGGAGTTTTACAGCAACAATACTTTCCTGAGAGGCAATGTGCTATGATAAAAAGATTAATGACCTTAGAGTTTGAAGACTTTACTTTCTTATTTACTATCTCTGTGACCTTGGATAAATCCCTTCACCTATTTGAGTTCCAATTGCTTTATCAGTAAATTCAATATAATATTTGATATAAAGAACATACTTTACCAAAACTGAAAAGCATTATATATTGAGTTATTATCTAATCTTGTCCTTGAATTCCTCCAGTGAAGTATTTCTCAATATAGGCTAGAAGTGACCCTAGGCCCTTACTAGTTATCCTGTCAGGGACTGGCAGTCTCTGAGAGTTCCTACCATTCTGAAGATGAACCTAGAAACAGACTATGTAACTTCCATATGAGCACCTACTTGGTCAAATTAAGAGAGGGCTGGTGACCAAGAATTATTTTCTGCCCACTCACTTCTAATATTACTCTCTATATTAGTGAAGAGAGTCCTCCTACCAAGGAAATCACTACTTCATTACATTCTCTTTGAATTAAGATAGCTAAGGAAACCCAATTCCCACTGAAATCTGACCTTATAAGTAAGCTAAGCAGACCTAGCCAGCCTCTTGGGGGAAAGGTCTGATTTAGGCAATATATACTTCTCCCAATCATGACAAGGACAAGGTAGAATTTGGGAGACACTAGCTCTAGGAGAGCAGATTCAGCAGGGAGGCTCAGAGAGAAGTTTGGATAATGAATTCCCCTTTCCTCCAAGAGGCCTACCTTTTTAGGTCAAGGATGAAATGTCCCAGAAGAAGATGCAGGCTGTGGATCCTGCTGTCTTCTCAGTTCTATGTGGGCTAGAAATAGAAACCTTCAACCTCCAGGCTATCAGTACAGCAACACCTGCTACCAGGCCCAAATTAGTTTTTGTTTATTCATGAAGAAAGTCTGATTTTCTTTTGCTTGGCTATTTCTGGACATGAGTGATTAAAAAATGAAAACATATACATAATTCCAATTTTCTCTCATGTATGTATACTTTTACTTTTTTGAAAGTGGTTGTGAGAAAATGACCCCAAATAATGATGATAATGAGTCACTTTTCTGTAGCTATTACAGGGCAGTTTATTTTTATTTTCAATGACTCTATGAAGCATAAACATCATTGTTTATGAAAAATAGAAATGCACAAATAGAGACCTGATGAGATTAATGACTTGCCCAAGAACTAACAGTAAATTGAAGACATAGGCATCTAACCCAAATTTTCTGACTTCAAGATTAATTCCCACTTTACTACACCATGGCATTAGTTTAAATCTCATATATTTCAAGACCAAATCATTACAGGAAATGTTGGTCTAGATCACTTTTATCATTATTTTACTTTATGAAATATGATACCCTACATTTATAAAACATCATATTTTTGAAATCATTTTTATCTCATTATCTAACTTGTTACTCACAAAAACCCTGTGACATATTTAGAATAGGCATAATCATCCCCCCCCCTCCCTTTGGAAACCAAAGCTTAGATATTTTAAGGATAGACAGACAAAGCACTCAACTTCAGCTAAAATTTCTGGGTTCAAGGCTTCAACCCTTTCAGCTATTGCATGAATATGTATTCAGACTTTGAAGTCAGTACTCTGTTCCTTTTTTCACATAGCATACTCTTATAGTATGTTATTATACTGTCATATATAGTTTTTTATTAGTAGGTCACATATAACAACAATAATAAAACTTGCATTACTATGTTTACTATATCCCAGGCTCTTAAAAATATTATCCCTTTTGATTTTCACAACAACCCTGGGAGTTAGATGCTAATGTTACTCCATTTTACATTTCAGAAAATTAAAGCAAATAAGAGGCCAAGTAACTTTCTCAGGGACACAGAACTAGTGAGTGTCTGAGCTAGAACTGAATTCATTCCTAACTACTCAGAAGTAGGTAACAGAAGAAGCTAACATTCCATTAAAAATGAAAACATATACACTTTTACTTTTTTGAAAATGGTTGTGTGGAAATGACCCCAAATACTGATGATGATAATGATGAGTCACTTTTCTGTAGTTATTACAGGACAGCTTATTTTTATTTTCAATAGCTCTATGAAGTATGAACACCATTGTTTATGCATCATAGAAATGCATAAGCTCAGAAGAAGATAACAAAGTCAAAGCCTCTACATCCAAATCCTTCAAAGAAAATAAGAATTGATCTCAGGCCATGGGAAAGCTCAAAAAAGAATTTTGAAGATCAAGTAAGAAAGGTAGAGAAAAAATAAGGAAGGGAAATGAAAGCGATGCAAGAAAATCATGTAAAGTGAGTCAGCAGTTTAGGAAAGGAGACACAAAAAATACTGATGAAAATATTACCTTAAAAACCAAACTAGAATGAACAGTAAAAGAAGTACAAAAAGTCAATGAGGAGAAGAATGTCTTAAAAATGTCTTAAAAAGTAAAACTGGTCAAATGCAAAAAGAGGCATAAAAATTTACTGAAGGAAAAAATTTTACCCTTCAGGAAAGTAGGAGGGAAAAGGGATAAAATAATGGGGGGGGGGATTGATGAAAGGGAGGGCAGATTGGGGTTAAGGCTAGTCAGTAGTCAGAAGCAAAACACTTTTGAGGAGGGTCAAGTTGAAATGAGAGAGAGAGAAAATAGAATAAATGGAATTGGGGGATAGAATGGAGGGAAATTCAGTGAGGAATTTTAACTGCAGAAAAAAATCCACAAGTTTTGAAGCAAGTTTCTCTGATAAAGACCTCACTTCTCAAACATAGAGAATGGAGTCAAATATATAAAAAATAAGAGATGTTCCCCAATTGATAAAATATGGTTATTAATGCTATCTATAGTCATATTAAAAATGTTTTCACTATAGATTGTAGAAATACAAATTCAAACAATTCTGAAATACTATCTTATACCTTTTAGACTGGCTTATAGAACAGAAAAGGAAATGACAAATATTAGAGGGAATGTAGAAAAAATGAGACATTAATGCACTATTGGTGGCATTGTGAACTGATTCAGCCATTTTGTAGAGCAATTTGGAACTATGACCAAAGGACTATAAAACCATATCTACCCTTTGACCTAGCAATGTGACCACTAGCTCTATATTCCAAAGGAGATAAAAACAAAAAGGAAAAGAATCTATATGTATAAGGATATTTATAGCAACTCTTTTCTGGTAGCAAGGAATTGGAATTTGAGGTATATTGAGAAATGAAGATATCTGAGACATTCACAACATGGGACTGAGCCATAAATATGTGAATTGTCTATACTGAATTTTTGTTTTGATTTTCTGCCCCATGAGCCTTTGGATAGTTATTGTAATTAAAAGCAAAACAAAAATAGATGCTCCAGATTTCAAGAAAATATTTAAATTAATTGACTAAGATAATAATAAATTACATTTATATTCCACTTTAAGGCTTATGAGGCACTTACAAGGCACTTCTTATTTTACAAAACACTTTTATTTCATTATGTAAATTAATCCTCACCCTTTTGTCTTATTTAATTTCATTACAACCAACCTTTTTTTTTTTTGTTTTGTTTTTGTTTTTGTTTTTTTTTTTTTAGATTTTTCAAGGCAATGGGGTTAAGTGGCTTGCCCAAGGCCACACAACTAGGTGATTATTAAGTGTTAAGTGTCTGAGGCTGGATTTGAACTCAGGTACTCCTGACTCCAAGGTCAATGCTCTATCCACTGTGCCACCTAGCTGCCCTGCAACCAATCTTTAAGTAAGTATTGCAATCACTATTTTCTCCATTTTATAGATCAGGTAGTGGAGGCCAAAGAGGAGATGGCACTAACCTTCCCAAAATCAGATGCAGTACTTGAATATGAAATGTCTGAGCTCCAAGTCTAGAATTTTTCACATTTGATCAGACTATTTAATATTGGCATGCAATTGCTTTGGACTCTTCCCTCATTTCTCCTCTCCAACTGCATTCCCCTGCATCCAAGTTATCTCCTTCTGGATATATGAGTAAATCATATCTCAAGCATTTAATATGTGGCACCTCTGTGCTTGAGCTAGGGATACAAATATGAAGAAAAAAAAGGAAAATCTCTACTGTCCTGGAGTTTAGATTCTGTTGGGGGAAGACAGAACAGTAAAGGACTCTCTCTCTCTCTCTCTCTCTCTCTCTCTCTCTCTCTCTCTCTCTCTCTCTCTCTCTCACAAACACACACACACACACACACACACAGAGACAAAACCCTACCTTTTTTTTTATAGAAAGCTGCTTGAGGTATTGAACCCTTCTTATTTAACTTTGTATTTCACACCCTGACCCTCTACCATCTAGAAGGGAGCCTTCTAGAGAGTAAGTACTTAATATTTCTTTATTGAATAAAAGTTTCCAATATATTTTACTGACCTTATAAATAAATGCACAAATAAATATGTTTATGTGCCCAGCTCTCTCCCAGATCCATGGAAGACAGGAAGAAAGTTTATGACTTGGCCTCTGTATCCAAGGGATACAAACAAATATTACCTTCTAAAACCATCTATTACAACTCATTCCTGAACAAGTATCCCCTTTATATCATACCTGAAATAAGTTCATCTAGATGTCATCTGAAGTCTTTTAGTGAAAAGAAATGCTATTACATCTTGGTTGCTTTTCTATGCAACAGAACATTCATTCTCTACTGACCTGAGAAAATTTAGCTGATGAAGATGATTTATTTCCAGCTGGTGAAAAATATTGCTTATGTTCAACCTCACATTGTTTCTTTTGGTTTCCTTGGAATGACCAGGCCTTGGATACCAATTCCAACATTAACATGTAGATTTCTTAATAAATAATTCAGCAGCCAAAGATATCCACATGATGGCAACATGTGAGGAGAGGCTCATGACCCTTAAAGTCGGCTTTATTTCAGCCTTTGGACAGCTATGGGCTTGGAACTGAGGAATCTAGATACAGCTGGGTCTTACTATGTATCTTTGGAATTGTAGCATTGGGAAAAAACACTGGAGTTGGAGGCAGAAGACCTGCTTTGAAGTCCTACTTTTACCATTAATAGTGTGACTTTGGGAGACACAACTTTATAAGAGCATTTATCTGCAAAATGGGAAGCAAAACACTATAGGAGTTTTATCATAATCTAAAGAGATAATAGGCATAAATCATCTTTTAACATAAATTATTAATGTAGGCCAATAGTAATAGTTTTAGGATTTAGAACTGCAAATTATGCAGAGTGGTGGAAAGAAGGCTCAATTTCAAATCTAAGAACTTAGGTTCAAATACTGATACTTTGACTAATAATCTTTTTGGCCTTGGACAATTGACTTCCCTTTTCTAGGCTATAGTTTAGTTTGGCTAACAGGATTGAACAATATCATTTCTAAGATCCCTTCTAGTATTTATCCTCTGGATCTTTTCTTGGATACTCTCTCCTCTGGGTTTTTGTGACAATGCTGAATCTTTACCTCTCTTCCCATTCTCAGTTGTCTTTGTTGGATCAGTCTTTCAGCAAACATTTATTAAGTGTCTATTATGCTGGTTCTGGGGATGCAAGCACAAAGAATGAAATAATTCTTTACCTTGTAATGATGAAGACATTAGAATTTACATTGTGTGGACACATACATGTAATAGGATACCACTGAAGTGACTAGGTGTGGTAGTTACATGACCAAATCTGTATTCACAGAAAATCATGTTGGCAGCAGGATTTAAGTTGGTCTTGCAGTAAGAAAGAGTTTGCAAATTATTGCCATAATCTAGGCAAGTATCAATGAGGACCTAAACTAAGGTCCTTTTTGAAAAGTTATAAAAGGGATTCAATGTGAAAATATTGTGAAATAGAAGAATCAATAGTTGGCAAAGGATTGGAAAATGATTGTGTAATTACTAACCATCTATGCTGTTTCACATATTACGCTTGGTACTTTGTAATTTTTTTTTATTTGCTTCTTACAATAAACCTGAGAGTTAAGGGCTACTATTATTCCCATTTTAGAGTTGGAAAAAACCGAGGCAAACAGACTAAGTAATTTACTCAGGGCTCCACAGCTATTAAAAACCTGAGACAGCTTTGAATTCAACTCTTATTGACTCCAGGCCCTCTGCTCTATCCCCTACAAAACATAACTGCATTGTATGATTGGAAATGTGGGGTGAGTGACAATAAGGAGTCAGGACTCATAGAGGTTTTCAACTAGAGAGGATGAGGGCACCTTTGACAGGAAAAAAAGGGAAACTTGGAAAAGAGAAGGGTTTAAGAGGAAATATAAGCAACTCAGTTTTAAATGGATATGTATACATATACCTACATTTATATATGTGTATGTTTGTAAGGATGAATGTAGGCATGTGTGTATGTATCTATGTAGGGATGTATCTTTCTATCTAAATCATCTTTAGAGATGAATGTCAAATCTATAGGAGTTCATGAAGTTTCCTTGAAAAAGAGTATAAAAAAATGAGACTAGCATCTGGAAGTGACCATAATCAGGTAATGTGATATGGATGATGAACCAACATTTTCATCCATGTCTTACTCTCAAATTTTGGATAGTCCTTGCTTAAGACCTTGTCCTAGGATCTTCTCTTGTCTTGTCTTGTCTTGTCTTGTCTTGTCTTGTCTTGTCTTGTCTTGTCTTGTCTTGTCTTGTCTTCTCTTCTCTTCTCATCTCTTTTCCTTTCTGCTTTTCTTTTCTTTTTCTTTTTTTACTTTCCCCTACATTCCTCTCTTGGCAATGCCATTAGCCTGTATGTATTCAATAATCATCTCTAGGACAATTATTGCTAGATTATTAAACTCTAGTATATCATCACCAACTTTTTTTTTAGGGTTTTTGCAAGGCAAATGGGGTTACGTGGCTTAGCCAAGGCCACACATCTAGGTAATTATTAAGTGTCTGAGACCAGATTTGAACCCAGGTACTCCTGACTCCAGGGCCAGTGCTTTATCCACTACGCCACCTAGCTGCTCCCATCACCAACTTTTGATTGATTGGTTATTTTGAAAAAGATGGCACATAGGCATCACAAATCAACATACATCTAAGAGAGCTCATCTTTTACCTGAAAGTCACTCATCTTCCAAATTCTTTACAACTGTCAAAAGCACCAAACATTAACCTCCCAGGTATCAGAAAATTCAATTTTGATGTCATCCTTGACTCCTCACATTTATTGATCCCCTTAGATCCAATCATTTGCCAAATTTTGCCATTCCTACCTCCACAACTTCTCTGATATTTATTTGTTTGTCTATAGACATACAGACACCATTCTAATGAAGTCCTTTATAACCTCTCACCTGGATCCAATAGTTTATTTATTAGTCTTCCTGCCTTGAGTCTGTCACCACTTCAATTAATTTTTCACACAGCTATCTGTTCTTTTAGCTAAGGGACTGTAAGTCTATTTTCTTGTAGAGGAATAAATAATGATTTTCTCCTACTTAATAAACTTCAATGACTCCCTATTGTCCCTAAGATCAAAGATAAAATGTTCTCTTTGGTATTGAAATTCTTCAGAACTCAACACACCCTCCCCTTTTCCAGTCTTACTACACATTGTTCCTTCCACCCTCTTTGGGTTCTAGTTACATTGATCTACTTGCTGGTTCTCATATAGGAGGCACCATCTCTAATCTCTATTGGTTATCTACCATTCCTGGAATACTCTTCCTCCTCATCTCAGAATTCTCTCAAGATTCAATTCAAATGACATCTTCTGTGTTGAGCCTTTCCCAGTCTACTCCCATCCCCAATGCCACCTTACACTCTCGGATTCTAGTATCTTTCTGCCTAAGTTTACATTGCTTCATCTTTGTATATATTTCAAATATTTCTGTTGTTATTCATCTGCTGTCTTTAGAATAAAAGATCCTTGAGAGCAGGGACCGTCCTTTTTCTTTATTTATCTAGCCTATGCCTGGAACTGAGTAGAGGCTCAATAAATGTTTATTGATGAATCAATTCTATTTCTAAATCCATGATCTTTTGACTCTGAAGATAAATTTTTTCAATTTGAGATTCAGAGAGGCCTAATGATTCTCCTAAGATAGGACAAATAGCAAAAAGCAGAACGAGGATTCAAATGTATTTCTACTGACTTCTGAATCTTGAACTCTTTTCAATATATCATACTGACTTTACAATAATGGAATACAATTACGGTATATTTACTTCTGTGATCCTGAATGATTAATCTGACCTCCATTTGCATGATGTAATGATAGTAATAATAACAACCCCAATGCAACCCCCAACTTGATAGAGAGGGTGAAGTCTAACAGACTGATAGAACAAATAAGTCTGACCAACTCTTTATTACTTCCCAAACCTACATCCCCCCGCTCCTTTAATGACTTCTGGATGATCTGAAGTGGAACCTAGCAGATGGCATTTTAAAAAAATTACATCACAGCTTCGGGTTCTGATCTGATTTATTTTGTTCGAGCAGAAGGCAGTGAGGATGTGGTACCTTCTTAGGTAATTAACGATTCAACATGGTGCCTCTGCGAACTGAAATTGCCGTGGCTGGAAGCCTCATTTGCAACCATAAGAATTCAAAGGACACAAGAAGGCTGATTTGTTATTGTGCCTTTTCCTCAATAAAAATTAAACTGATTACCAAGAGCTGACAACGAGACACTGTTTTGCAAAAGTAATGTTGTTGACATTTTGCAGAATGTTTATGGCAAATATTCAAATGCTTCATTCTTGACAGTCTTTGGGAAACAGGGGTAAAATATTGTTTGGGTTCTATAATATTTACTCCTGTGCATTTTCATATTCATGTTGCATAGATGCATAATTGATTGAAAAATAGGAGATTTCTGGGAACTTTGCAGTTCCCCCAACCTATTCATTCTTTAATGAGGCCTTCTGATTTGAAGTTATGAATTGAAACCCAAAGATCCTTTGTTTTGGGCCAGAAAAGGAACTTTGCAAATGATGGAACTCATTTTCGGTCCAGGAGTTTGCCAGGCCTGAATACCCTGGGTATTTCTATTGTACTCCAGTAGCTTTGAGGTTTTAAAGAAGTGTTAATGTGTTAATGTAACTTAGTGGTATGGAATAAAACATTACAAAAAAGCATTTATATAGTTGAAAGGGACCAGAGAGATCATTTGTGCTTTGATTCACAAAGATCTTGGATCATAGAACATAGATTGTCAGAGATGGAAGAGGTTTTAAAAGTCATCTAAAAAAACCCAAACTCTTCATTTACAAACAAATAGAAACCAAACTGATGCTTTAAGAAGCAGTGTATCTTACTTATGAGCATGGATTGTAAATAGACTGGCAAGAACAAGGTTCTATGTACCATAACTTGTTTAGCCATTCCCCAGTTGATGGGTATCCCCTCAATTTCCATTTCTTTGCCACTACAAAAAGAGCTGCTATGAATATTTTGGAATATGTAGGACTTTCCCCTTTTTTTTATAATTTCCTAAAATTGGAAATTTCTGAGTCAAGGGGAATGAACATTTTTATTGTTCTTTGGGCATAGTTCCATATTGCTCTCCAGAAAGGTTAGATCCATTCATAACTCCACAGCAATTTATCAATGTCCCAATCCTCCCACAACCTCTCCAACATTGATCATTTTACTTTTTTCTCATCTTGGCCAATCTGATAGGTGTGAGGTGATACCTCATTGTTGTTTTAATTTGCATTTCTCTAATCACTAATGATTTGGAGCATTTTTCATATGATTATATATAGCTTTAATTTCTTCATTTGAAAACTGTTTATATCCTTTCACTATGTATCAATTGGGGAATAGCTTATAACTTATAAATATTATGCAATTCTCCCTATATTTTAGAAATGATCCCTTTATTCAAACTCCTAGTACTTTTGTTTTTTTTTCTTAGTTGATCTGAAGCCAAAATTGTCCCAGATAGTGATGAGGCAGAGTGAAGTGGGGTCTTATTTAGCTTAGTAATTCCTCTAGCTAAAGCATATGGGGGAGGTTTAAGGAGATGGTTGTGGTATTGCTCAGGAGGTATGCAGTCTGTGAAGTGATATGTGCCTTGAGTAGAAGCTGGTGTACTGAGCTATGTGGTTCAGACATCTACTGGAAACTATGTGCTTGTGCATACATAGTTTCAGACCATGCTAGCCATAATTTTAATAGATTCCATTTAAATGTGGTAAGTCTACATTTCACTTAATAGAGGTTTTAAGAGAAAACATTTCTTAGAGCACTATCTGAAAAGAAATTATCACATGGACTACCCTACTTATATAAAATTTAGCCCTTATTCAAAGAGGTTTATAGAATTACTCCTTCAATCAATGGGAGTCCAGTACACCCACACATATATACTCTTACACACAGATACCTTGTTTCCTCAACAATTTGTGCTTATGGTGTGTTAAGAAATGACATACTTTTAGATAGAAATAGCATTGTTTTAAACTTCAGCATTTGTTGTTTAGCTCAGATTCAAGTTTGCTCATCTCAGAAGAATCAGATTAAATAAATTCAACTTAGTAAACATCTGAACAAGGCTATTTTCCCCTTTTATTTGTGAAATCCTCACTATTACTCAACAAATTCATAATTTGGTGATGATTTAAAATGAGAACCATCCTTTAAGGCCCATCTCAAAGATGAACAATTCTCCAGGTCAGAAACAATCCTTTCACTCCTGGTGAGCTCTCCTGGCATTTTATATCTGTCATCCTTTTGCAAACCATTTTTAAAGTTTTACATTTGTCAACATGTCATGGCTCACTACTAAATGGTAAACTACAGGAGTTCAAAGACTGTGTCATATTCTTCTTTGGGTCTCATTAATCAGCATGTAGTATAAATCATGTATGCATTTTACAAATGTTTACTAAATTGGATTTTTAAAGCCCATTTATTATTAAGATAACAAATGTATTTCATTTCTTAATGATAGCACATTTGGATGGTTGAGCTGGTGATCTTGACAGTTCATAGAATTGCCAGTGAATAAAATGGCAATTGGTAGTCCTGTCTATAAGGATATTAAGTTCTTATCTATTTCAAGTTAGAGAACTTTAGGATTATCAATCTAGAACTGGAAGTTTCCAGAGGTGGGCAGGAGTTAATGGTTGCTAATATTATTTTCCTTGTGGATGAATATCTATTGGTCTTAAAGGAGAGGAGAGCATGATTGGGAAGTTATCATTTGCTTTCACTTCAGCAGTCTAAAATGAGCCCTTGAGGGTAAGTTTATCTTTTTCCTCCAAATGGAACATGACTAAT
This sequence comes from Macrotis lagotis, assembly GCF_037893015.1. Classification (NCBI taxonomy): domain Eukaryota; kingdom Metazoa; phylum Chordata; class Mammalia; order Peramelemorphia; family Peramelidae; genus Macrotis; species Macrotis lagotis. Next base: position 205,940,123 of record NC_133660.1, read on the forward strand.
CACACTGAGATGATTTTTTTGACCTGATTTTCCTATTAGCTCCTAGAGGTAAATACAGAATTCATCAACTAACTTCACTGTTTCTCTTGATACACTGTACATAGTTCTACATCTTTCTCTTATTTTGTTATAGCTCCACTTATTCAAATTATGAAATTGGACCAGGAGACTTTTATGATCTTTCTACTTTTAAAATTCTATTTCCCCCTCAATTTTCTGAGCCCATACTCCTCTAGAAAATTTTGTGTTCTCTTGGACCTTGTCTAGCTCTGAGAGTCTCTGCTAAGTTAGAGATAGGTGGTAATGGAAATTGCAAAAATCTGATCACCTTCAATAGACTTTCAAAATTGAATTGCATATTGATGAGCCACATATACATTATGACAGATTGTACTGTGAATGAGCTACTATATCTGAAACTATCAGACTGAAGTATATGTGGGAGAGTGGAATTCTTCAAAGATTGGGATGAAGATGAGTCACATTTTAGAAATGACTTGTCACTGTCCTCCTTTCCTCCATCCAGTTCTCCAGTGAATAAATAAAAGTAAAAGGAGATTCTACTGCTAAGGCTAATGACTATTTCATTGAGAAAGTAATGTTCCAAGTGAGGGCCCAATAGGTCATTAGTTAAGATAACATATTAGAGGAATAGCTCATATGGTAAAAAACTGGCAGTGGTCTTTAATAAGTGTTTGTTGTTGTTGCTTAATAATAAAGGAACAATGAGAATATTTTCAAATACTAGAAGCCAGTAAACCTAAATCCTAATTCTTCTCCAAATTGTGTAGCCAAACAAGTCAATAATTTTCCTCATTTTCCATCTGTTTTCCATATATAAAGAGAAGGGGTTAAAAAAAGATGATTCTGAGAACTTCTTTTATCTTTGCCTAGATTTCTATGATTCTCAATTTTTGTCCAATCCTATTTGCAGTTTGATTTTACTTTCTATTGTCTTGAGACAACTCGAATGGTCATGCCTGACCAAGAATATGATTTCCCCCCAACCTATTGGAGTTATATTCAAAACTTAGGACTTTTTTTTGAGATATATACATTTTTATATATTGAGTTCTTTTTGTTGTTGTTGTCCAGTCATTTCACTGAAGTCTGACTATGATTTCATCTGGGGTTTTCTTGGTAAAGATACTGAAGTGATTTGACATTTCCTTCTTCTGCTCATTTTGCAAATGAAGAATCTGAGGCAAAGAGGATTAAGTGACTTGACCAGGGCATACTGCTAATAAGTGTCTGAGGTCAGATTTGAACTTAGGAAGAAAAATTTTCCTGCCTCCAGGTCCAGGATTCTCTCTCTCTTATATAACCTTAGTTGTTTAAAGAACTGTTAAATTACAGAGAAGAGAATATATATTATATATATATATATACATATATATATATAATAGGATCAATAGGACTTAAGAACTGATTGATAAATTATGGAAAATAAGAGATATGATCAAGTCAGAACAGATTTCCAGGTTTTGTAAAGATGGACAGAAATCAGTGTCCTTGAGAGAAATATATGCCAGGAAGAGGGCAGCTAGGTGGCACAGTAGATAGAGTAACAGCCTTGGAGTCAGGAGGATCTGAGTTCAAATCAAACCTCAGATACATAATACTTACTTATTAGCTGTCACTTATCCCATTGCCTGGAAAAACATATATATATATATATATATATATATATATATATATATATACACATACACATACACATACATACATACACACATAAATATACAATCCATATACACATACATACATATATATATATATATATATATATATATATATATATATATATGTCATGATGGAAAAGGTTGGGGTGCAAAAAATACCTCCAAACAACCTAAATCCACTCTTTATTATGTGTAACTTTGAATAAGTGACTTAATTTCTTTAGGTTTTAGTTTTCTTATCATTAACCAAGGGAGTGGAAGTAGTATTATAGATTCAGATAATTTAAGAATGTGAACCAGGAAAAGTTTCATGGAGAACTCTTCAGTCGAGTCTTACAGGATAAGAAGGATTTCAGCAGATATAATTGTCAAAGGAGTAGTTTCCAAGTATGAAGGATAGTCTGAATGAATTCATGGGAGGAAGAGCTAGGAAAAGGTTAGTCTTTGCAGTGTGAAATAAAAAGAACTTGAGTTTCAGTTCCTGCTCTCCCTTTTTTTCCTTGTATAATCTTGGGTTTGTCCCTTCCCTCATGGGCTTAGATTACCTCATCTGTACAATGAGACGATTATATTAAATGACCCCTAAGGTCCCTTATAACCCTAAGTATGTTATTTTGTGATCACTTCTAGATTTGGAGAGTAAGGATTCTATGATTGGGAGGATGATTGTTGTCATATTGGAGCTGTCCAGCAGTAAATGCTCACATGAATTTATAGATTCCACTTTCGATCCACATGCACCTCAATTTTATCTATATCCAGAATGATGCCTGAATATTTTCTTGGTTTGAGGATTCACTAAGCTTCTCACTACATTGATATTCTTCCCCATATTCCAGTTTGAATGATCATTCTTGAGGGAAGCCAACCAACATTTTAAATAATCATGCTCTACAATCATATGGCATCTAATTTTAATGCTTCCAAATGTGACTCTTTTCCAAGGCACAAAGCATCCAGATTTTCCTTTTGAAGGAAGAGCTCACTAAAGTGACAGGATAAAAACTTTCAGCTGCTTCTTTTATACTTATTGACAGCCACAAATGCTTTCAGAATACAAGTAGTCACCCCTCTCTTTCCATTTGCTGTTCCCTCACCAATTAGGTTAGAATGGCAGAGATTCACTCTATTTTAGAATATAGAGCTCTGTAGATGGTTAGAAATAATTACCACATTCACCTCTCTGCATGGGAGATCTAAGGAGTAGTCTTCTTATTTATCTAGTGCTCATCAAAAGCTAATATAATCAGCAGGAGAGGAATCTTCCAGCAGGAGAAGAATCTTAAAAGGGTTGGCACTAGTAAGTCTCTTGTTCTGATGCGGCTAAGGTGGAATCTCGATTAAACCCTCAAATTATATTAGAGATTCCAGTTTGGTATGAAACATGTCTCAGAACTTTTCTGGAATATGTCTAAGATTTCTGGATTCGGGTGGTGGTGGTGGTGGTGGGGATTATAGAGTGGCAATAAGAATTCTGGCTTTAGAGAAATATGCGATCATGGGGAAGCCATCTAACTTTTCTAAGTCTTATTTTTTTTTCAATTTATAAAAAAGCATAAATGAGAATAGGATCATTTGTAAAGTGGGAAAGTAAACCTATGATGATTGATTTAGTTATAAAGGACTTTAGAAGTCATATTGTTTACCTTCCACATTTTATAGATGTGGAAACCGAGTCCTAGAGGACACTGCTAGTAAGTGGCAGAGTCAGGAATTGAACCCAGATTCTCTGACTTCACATCTAATAATTATTGCACTGTATCAACACATCTTTCAGATAAGAATACTTGTCATACCAACAATAGGAATGGGGATACTAAAAACTTCTATAATATCTACCTAAGAAGGTTCTAAGACTTAAATGAGATGATGTGAGAAATGTTCTTTCCAAGCTTTAAAACTTGGTTTTAAACCTTTTTGGCCCTTTGCAGTAAGCACATTACACTTTTTATTATGGTTATTTGTCTACATGTCTTGTCTCCACCATTACCCCTGCAGCCAGAAACCACAGCTACCACAGCTAACTCATGTTCATATAAGGCTTTACACTTTATAAATCTCCATCTTTTCAGTGTTCCCAGAAGGTAGAAAGTACAAATAAAATGCTTCTTTTTACAAATGAAAAAAGTAAGACTTAGAATGGGACAAGATCACACAATGAGTTAGTAACAATTGGAATAGGAATCATAAGCATAGAATTCTAGAGTAGTTAGATTTAAAGGTGGGGAAAATCTTAGGGGAAATCTAATTCAATCTCCTCATTTTACAGATGGGCAACTAAGACTCAGAGTGATTTAATGACTTGGTCAAGATCAAAGAGATGGTAAATGAAGGAGAAAAGATCCTGCTATTCTAACTCTAAATCCAATGCTCTTGACACTATCCTGTCCTGCTTATTAGACTTTAAGTTTTCAAAGTCAGAGGCTATTCAATTTCACATTCTGCATCTGACAATCTTCCAACCAAACAACTAACATTCTGCATGTAGTAGGCATTTCATCAATTTTGAATCACATGCAATTGAATTTTAAATTTGAATTGGATTTGATAACATAAAAGCTTTCCATTTAAACATATAAAATTAATTAAGATAAGGTTAAACCTTTATTCAACATAACAAATGGTGGCTTTACATGTGTATGGTATTATGCCATTTATGGTGGATACAATAAAATTACAATTTACTCCTATTATAAAGGATCATACAGTCTAAAAAGAGAAAACATACACAAGCATATATGATAAAGGAGAGAATGATATGACTAAAAGTAGATATAAACAAAATACTCTAATGACACTTGTGAGGATGTGAGCACTTTCAAATGGGGATTGGAGATATAGAGCAGGAAATGTTTCATAGAAATTAAATGCTTGGATTGAATCTTAAAGGACATGAATGATTTGATCAGCTATAGAGTTGAGGGATTGGATTCCAGGTATGAAGGATAGCCTGCATAATTGCATAGGAGATGAAGAAGGCATGCCGAGAGTTAATGATCATTGCAAAGGGGAGAGAAATGCCTAATACAGGAAATCATTATTAGAAAATTGAAAGTAATAGTTGATAAGATGACATTTGGGGTAAGAGAATGGAAAGAAGTTTAAATCTAGGTCAAGAATTTTCACAATTTAGCAACATGAAAAATTTGTTGTTTAAAGATTTGAGTTTGAGTTATCTCATTACTCTAACTTTCTTACCTTGGATAAGTCATTGAACTCCTCTCAACCTCAGTTTCTTTCCCTGGCTAGCTACCAGGAAGAACTTATGAGTGAGATCAAAAGAAGTATTATTCTGAGCATAGACAAGCATGAATTACTAATCATTCCTCTTTTAGAGTAGAATATGTAACACATTGCTTAGAACCAACTGTGCAAAGCTATTTGTAGTAGGTTTTACATCTCTGAATGTTTATAGTCTAGGGAATAATTGAGGTTCTTTCACCTTTTCTCTTTCTAATCTTCTGTATTTCTTTTCTCCTTTCTTTTTTGCATCAACAAAAGTGATGAGTAAACAAAAGATAGCAATAAAATTACTAATAAATAAATGCCTTTTTACTGGAATTTTACCCATTTTCTTTAATTATATCAGTTTAGGTTTGTAGCCATGAAATTTTATATGAAAGAAAAATTTTTCCTAAGCACTTACTAGAGACTAAGCACCATGCTTGAGATACTAACATAAAAGCTAAATAGGCCTTGGCCTCCAGAACATAAATTCTAATTAGACAGGAAGGGGTGATCATGAATGCAGAAGAGAAATAGATTGATTGACCTTTTCCAAGAACAATGATGATATTGATTTGATTATTGTGCCAGAATTGGCAAAAAAAAAAATACCTTCCAGAGTATAAGATGAAGTATAAACTGGAGTGGACTAGAAATAATGAGTTTTATGAGGTAGTCACCAATCAGAAAGGTGAGTATTCTAGGTGGGAATTCTAGAGTTTAAATGTCAAGTTCCCAAGAAAATAGTCTCTGGTCCCGAGGGGCCTGAATCAGTAAGGCAGGCAAGAAATTGATAAAACAAAGAAATGATAAACAATCAGGGACTGGTTTATTTGAAATTCTGGCTGCCTAAACCTTTAACTAATAGGGAATGGAATAGATTTCTCTCCCCTTTAAATCTCTTTGCAAGAGAGGAAAAGCATGATTTGAATATTTGAAGAATTCCTCATCTACCTAGGGTAAAGGAAATTGTTAGCCACCTTGTATTCACTAACCTACTCTGTTTTCTGCTGTCTCCACTGACAATAGCCGTTTGATGACCAGCCAATGTCATTTGTCACTAGCCATTATCCAAATCACTGCCCAGATAGCCTAAAGTTGGCCACATGTATTTGACATGAATTCTATATTGTGACTTTTTCTTTTTCTCATAGAATCTATGTGCCCTTTCTTCTTTGTGAAAGTTCCCTTGAGTTCAATACCATGGGCATTGGAAAACTCTAGGTAAAATGATGACTGGATGCAATGTTCATTTCTTGCTTCTATGTCTCCAGGAAAATTCTTCCAAAGATGAAACAGAGGATAACACCATTCACACTATTTCCTACGGCTGCTGTGAGGATTAAATTGGATTAATTCATATGAAGTACAATATAACTAAAAGTTTCTATTAAGAAAATCCAGTTTTCAGTCTGCATTCTAATATTTTTCTATAAACAATAATTCTGTATATTTCTATAATATAATATGGTATAATACAAGGATATAATAATATATCTAATAAATTTTATATATATTTCTAAAATCCAGCCTTCCTATCATACCTTAGATTATTCCTATAATTTTTTTTTCAGACTTCTACAGTGATTCTGGAGTCTAATCATTCAGATAAGGTAATTCTTGCAAACATATTAGTACTGTAATACTTCACCCTTTATAGGTAACAATGCCTCCTTTTTGGAAATCAAAGATTAAGAATCTTAGGCATTGTATTAGACTGATTGGCCAGGAGAAAGGCCTTTTCATGCTCTGCAAATCACAGTTCAAGGGCATCAGTCTGGTTTACCTATGTATAAGGCTAGCTAAAGATATAAACAGTGCTCTTACCTGTGTCTGCAGGGTCTTCATCTGAACCAACATCCCAGTGACTTTGAGATACAGTTCATATTTCTTCTGAAATGACTTGCCACCAAGGGAAGAACTAGAATCACTGAATCATATTTTGAGGTGGATGTTAAAGCTGATCTATTCTATTTTTCATTTTATCTGTAAAGAAAGTGAGACCTGGAACAGTTAAATGATTTCCCCAAGGTCTGAACCTAAATCTCTGGCCTCCAAAGTTGGCTCCATCTAGTCTACCATTATGCCTAGACATGGATAGAAGTTAGAGGAAGGCAAATTTTTGAACACTATAGGGAAAACATTTGGAATAAGAGTTATTCAAAAATGGAATTGACTACATTAAGAAGACTGAAGGTCTTGAAGATGAGATTAGATGAACATTTGTACAATATTTAATTTAACAGAATTTGTTATAAATCTCCTATTGCTAAGGGATTAAAAAAAGATTCATGATTCAGGTACTTGTTGGAAGAGATAACTTCTAAGATTTCTTTTTAATATTGAGATTATATGAAAGAAGTCCATGACTTAGTGACAATGAAATGACTTTATATTTCTTCTTTATAGAGAATGATCAAAGAAGAAGGAAAAATTACAAATAAGTTAATAAGAACAGATCAATTTTTGATCCTTTTATTATGAGAGGGAGTTTAAGTCAATTCAGTTCAAAAGACATTTATGGACAAATACTTTACCATCTATTAGGTTTCTACAGAAAAGTAAAACAATCCTTGTTTCCATTCTACCTTTTAATTTTTTTTAAGAAAAAGAAAGTACAATGGAAACATATCATATGTGAGAAGGGAAGGAAATAAGCATGTATATAGCACTGCCAGACACTGTTCTAAGAACTTTTTTTATAAATATTGTCTTACTTGATTCTCACAACAACCTTGAGATAAAGGCACTGTTATAACCCCTATTTTATGTCTGGGGAAAATGAAGCAAAAAGAGATTAAGTGACTTGTCATACTGATAGTAAATGTCTAAGGTCACAGAACTCAGGTCTTTTTATTCCAGTTCCAGCATTCTATCTCTTGTGTCTACTTTTAACTTTCTTTCATTAAGGGGGGGGGAGGGGGAAGGGAGAGGGATAAAGAATGGAGAGAGGGAGAGAGTCAGAGAGAGATAGACTGAGGGACTGACAAAATCAGAAAGACACAGACACAAGACACTTAGACATATAGAGACAGACAGAAACAGAGGCAAAGAGAGACAGAGACATACACATCCAGAGACAGAGACAGAGAGACAGAGAGATCCACAGAGGTAGACAGAAAGAGACCAAAAGACAGACAGAGAGACAAAGAAAGATATGTTTTATTTTCCGGGTGCTTCTTACATTGCAGTTTGTGAGTATTTTGATGCTACTAGTATGTTTCCAGAACCTCTTCTTTGCCATTCCAATAGTCAGTTTTTTACTTCTACTAAGAGCAAATGAGAGTCTCAGTCTTAGGTAATCTTCCCAACATTTTTGGTCAGCCTAAATACCCCTGAAGCATTCCATTTGATTTTTTGGGGGGGGTAGTAGGGAATCCTTTCTTGCCTTATAGTGGAGCGGTGATATGAACACCCTTCTATATAATCTCATTTCTGTTTCTACATGTTTCAAGAGCATCCCCCCCCCCCAACATCAATTTTCCTGCCAGCTAAGTCTTTACCTGCTTTTGTTTTCTTCCAAAGATACCTTGATTTCCACACTCTAGAGCAATAGTTTAGGCTAAATATCATAAAAAACTTAATTTATATTCACTTGTTTCCTTAGTAACAATTTCAACTCCATGTAATCTGTGGTATGAACTGCTTTCTTTTAAAGAAGCCCCTTCAACTAAGTTTGAAATTATTATATTATATTTTATAGGGCATTTAAGGGTTGTCTAAAGGTAATTGTGGATTTTTAAACTAAATTTTCATCTCATAAGCTTACCCTAATGACAAAGAAAAATGCTCCTCATCATTATGTTATTAGCATGGTAAACAAAGGGACAGGATTAGAATCATAAGATCATACAAAGGTCAGAGTTGAAAAGTACCTTGGAGATCAAGCTTGACACCGACTCTACAGAATAGAAAACTGAAGCCCAGGGAAGGGAAGGAATTTAACCCAGAAGAGTTAAGGATGTTAAAACTGAAAGGAATCATAAACATAGGAGGGGAAATTGCTCTAAGGAACATCTGAGGTCACTGTGTCTAACCAATCCCTGAGAAGAGACTCCTTCTACAATATCTCTGATATATCAGTGACTAAGACCGGTGAAGACATCTCTGAGAATGAGGCTTTTATAGTACCACAATGGCATTCCAAAAGATTGTCTGTAATAATTAAAACTCTGAATAAAAAAGAAACTAAATGGGCCAGGTATAGTATCCCATATGGGAGTGATCAGCTTACTCTCTTCCTTTGTTTCCTATTCACCTGAATAAAGATAAGGGTGCAGGATGCAGTGACTAAGCTCACCCTTCTTCCAATTCAGAGCAGAAGGGAAAGCTACTTTAGAGATGAGTTTAATTCCTGACTTTTCCACTTACTTGCTTGACCTTAGACAGATTATTTCATCCTCAAACTTCCAATTCCTCATCTATAAAATAATGAGATCTCTGAGTCTTTCAGTTTTAAAATCCAATGCTCCTACAATCTCTGTTGTTTCCCTTGAAAGAAATGTTGTAATTAATGGCTTCTAATAGAATGTTTTCAAGAAGAAATCAAAGTTCTTTCCCAAGTAGAACTTAAAATTTAATGACCACAGCTTCTTAATTTGGTTTCTCCAATAGTTGTGAGTTTTCAGAGGACTTTAATCAAACAGGCCATTGTTGCCTTTGTCTTCCTGGGTAGAAGGGAGCTTTTAATTGTGGAAAGTTAAAGTTAGGGATCTGAATTCAATTTTTGGTTCAGGCAATTAGTTGTGCTTGAACAAATTATTTACCTTCTGTGACTCAATTTTTTTTTAGGTTTTTGCAAGGCTTGCCCAAGGCCACACAGCTAGGTAATTATTAAGTGTCTGAGACCGGATTTGAACTCCTGACTCCAAGGCTGGTGCTTTATCCACTATGCCACCTAGCTGCCCCGACTCAATTTCTTAATCTGAAAAAATGGTATTAATTACATCTGCATTATTTGAACCACAGGGTTGTTATGAAGGAAATATTGCATATTAGTCTTACAGATATGAGAAGTTGGGGTCTCTCTCAAATTCATAAGGCTTAGACACATCTTCAATGTATTATCCTCTACTTTTATTTTTTATTTGATTCTCCTGCTAGTTAGTTCCTTAACTCTTTATATAATGATAACAGAGATGGAAAAACAAAATGTACCTGATTGAGAAAAATTCCACTTCTAAAACAAAAACAAACCTATGATCCTCAGATACCTGAGTGAACCTTGTAGAAGTAACAGAAAAAATGACCAAGAGCTGGCAAAGATGAGTGTGGTAAGTCCAAACTCTCTTTTCTCTTCTTCATTCCCAGGTTTCAGGAATCATCAGACCCCAAAGTACCAGTCCAAATAACTTCTTTTTATGCCTTGGGTTCAATTCACTTGTGTGAATTAAGATTTACCATAATAAAAATCCATTATTTTATGCATAACCAGGCTGTGTGAATCTCCTCTGACTCATCCCTACCCAAGCATATACACAAATGATGTGGGATATGTTGTTAACTATATGTAACATTTACTATTTGAGAGGCTATGGTCAGGTCTATTCTCAGCCTCAGCTTTCCCATTTGTATAATGGGATTAATAAGGTGCATCTTATTTTAAAAATTAAGGTTACTGTGAGGAATGTGCTCTGTAAACCAGAAAGTGCTACCAAAATGTAATAAATTAATTATTAAACTTTAAGTATTTCAATGAATCTAGAATCTCAATGATATATAACTTCAATGGCAAAGATTGCAACTGAACTGCATTGTCTCATCCTGTGTGATTTTTCTTTCCCTTAAAGCACTTATAAACATGATTTTAATTTTTTTAATTTTGACTGTAAGTCATTTGATCAAGAATTGGATCTTCCTCTCTTTTATATATGTTTTCTTGGGGCAGCTAGGTGACTTAATAGATAGAGACCTGGCCTTGGAGTCAGGAGGATTGGAGTTTGAATCCAGCCTCAGACACTTGATACTTACAAGCTGTGTCACTTAACCCATGAATGCCTCACTTTCAGACCTAACTCCTGTCATCCTGATTCATATCTGGCCACTGGGCCCAGATGTCTCCGGAGGAGAAAGTGAAGCTGGTGACTTAAGCACAACACCTCCTCATTCAAATCCAATATATGTGCTTTTCATGGCATCACCTCCCTGATGTCATGGTCTTCTTTGAGGATGACGGGCAAACATTATCATCATCATCATATCTGTTTATAATATTAAATAACACTTAAATAAAACATGAATGGGAGAGATCATCTCTCCATTAACTGTGGAAATCTACTAAAGTACCAACCAACTCCTGTCATGCTGATTCCATTGAACTTTATTTACACAACTATTAATTTCATCAGTTTCCTCAAACAATAGTTTTTTTTTAATACCTGTCATTTAATACCATCAACATTGTAGTTTGGAATATAATCCATAATCTGAATTTAAAACAAACAGATGAGCTCTGGGCATTCCTCACCCATCCTAATTTTGCAAAGTTGATTTTTTGAAACCCAAGTGTAGAACATTTATCCCTATACATTTAATTAAATGAAATTTGATTTTTATTTAAATTAAATGAAATTTGATTTTTATCCATCATTTTAGCTTGTTGAGATGTTTGAATCTGGATTCCTGCATTCAAAGGGCTAGCAATGCTTATTAATCTGGTATTACTTGAAGAGTCAGCATTTTGCTATCAATGCCTTGATCTAAATCATTCATAAAATATCAATAGCAATAAGTCAGTTTTTGATTTCTAGGACACTCCTTTAGAGACAACTTTTCAAGCTGAACTAACTCCAAATCTTATCAAATTTTTGAAAATCATTTTATCTATATATTAGCATCTTTTATACAAAGATAACACGAAAAATTTTACCAAATGATTTGCTAAAACCTAAGTATATTATGGTTACAGTATTCCTCTTGATCTTCCTATCTAGTTACTACATCCAAAAAAGATTATAAAACAAGACCTGTTTTTGATGAAATTATAATGACTTTTAGTGGTGCTTGTTTCTTTTTTCTAAGTTCTCAAAAATCACAGTCCTGATGGATTTTTATTGGAGAAGTTTCATATTATGATAGTGATAGCCTTTTAGTCAATCATTGATAAGAGATGCAGAGATTCAGAAGGGCTTTGAATGCATTCTTCTAACACTCACCTAAACCAATTCAAAAATGGTTGATATTCCCCTGGTAACATACTGATTCCTCAGAGCACCTTTTAAGAGAACAAATCAGCAATCATCTAGCACTGGAATACAAAGAAAAGCAAATCTACTCTCAAACTTGCCCTCTAATGGAAGATTTTACATATATATATATATATATATATATATATATATATATATATATATATGTATGTATGCACACACATACATAGAATAGATAGATAAGATACATAGATAGATAGATAGATGATAGAAATATAGGATAAGTTAGAGATAACCTAAGGGGCAAGACATACATATTAAAGAGGAACAAGAAATATGTCTTGGGAAAGATAAAGTTTTTAACTGAGATGAGAAGGAAGTCAAGAGATAAAGATGAGGAATGGAAGAATTTCAGGCATGAGTGACATCCAATTAAAATGTTTGGAGATGGTAGATGGAGGTTTTGGGTGAGGGAATAGGAAAGTATTCAATATCACTAGGAAGATGCAAAGTATGAGAAGAATGGAAAAAGTAGAAAGGGACTAAGTTATTAATGGATTTAAAAGCAAAACATAGGAATTAATATTTGATTCCTGGGAGTAAGAGGGAGCCATTGAAGTTTAGTGGGGATGATGATGACATGTTTAGTTTAGGAATTTGATATCTGAATGAAAGATGAATTGTAGTAGGGAGAGACTTGAGACAGGGATACTAACTAGAAGGCTATGTATGACTTTTGACTTCTCTGTAAACATCAAACCAGATAGTATACCTATACCACTTATTTGCCTGTTCCTAAGTTATTCATGGGGGAAATGGAGGAAGAGGATACATACATGCCTACATACAAACACACACATGCATATATATATACACACACACACACATATATATATATATATGTCCAAAATGTATACATTTCACATGTGCCTTGCTGTAGTTTTGACACTGTAGTGATTTTATTATATTCTTAAGGATTCTCCTATAGGGTTGCTATTGGAATTCTTTAAGGCATGTGGAATTTTCTGAAATTTCTAGAGAGGAAGAAAAGAAAGATAGGAAAATAAGTAGAGGATGGCTTGCAATTGAAATTCCCTTCAGCAAGACTGAGATATGAAAGGCCACATAAAGTGCACTTACCTTCAAAAGAAAGTGAAATATCTAATCATAAAAGCCTTTCAGACTTTAACACTCTGAAAGGAAAGAATGAATTTTAGAAAAAAATAAAAAAAGCTATTGTTTTTTTTCTTCCAACACATGTCAGAACCTTGTTCCACTGTGTATATTCCTTATAACTATGATCTGGTTCTGTAGGCAGGAATAATACAGATTTGAAAGATTACTAAGGCAGGTGGATGAGCCAGATATTTCAAAACCCCAATACTCTCTTCTTTCATTTTCTCTCTTCCCCTTTCTTCACTCCTTTCTTGCAAAAAAAGAATAATGTGGGTGAATATTTACCTCCCAAAGATGACAGACTGTAAGTCAAAATTGATTTTGTGGAATTCCCAGTTTGGAAATTCCCTCCTCTTATAAAGATGGACAACTCATCCATAATATATAGTTTTAACATAACCTAGGAACTGAGGTTTCATAACTTGATCAGAGTCACCCAAGTGGGGAAACAATATGAATCTAGCTCTTTCTTACTCACAGATTGGTACTCACTACATCATGTGAGTAAAGTTTTTGTTAGATACAAAATATTTACATATATACATGTCTTCTTTGGAGTCATACAATAACCAATAACCTATAGGGAAAAGATTATTTTTTGACTGAAAAAAATTGAGTCTTAGAGAGGTTAATGGGGTTTTTCAAAGCTAGACCTCAAGAAAATAACAAGGTTATACTAGAATGAAAATCTTCTCCTTGGATTAGTTTTCTTCTCATTTTCCTATACTATCTCTTTTAAGAAATGCCTCTTCAGTGGAAACTCACTGAAGCTACTCCATTCTTAGATGCAGGACTCTGATCAAACTACTTTAATCAGAACTGTTGTCTACACTGTGAGGAGGAGATCCATCCCAAAACATCACAAGCATAATTATTGATTCAATGGCTAACTCATTTAATAATAAAAATTTTTTGAATGAGCAGGCATTTATTTTCTCTTTCTGTTGCCTCACAGTCTGGAAAAAAGAAAGAAAACCCTTTTAACAAATATGCATTTGATCAAAAAAAATTTCCACATTGTCATGCCCCCCCATATATGAAGCTCACATTTATATAGTCCTATAATGATACTAAGTATTTGTACCAAAGTTCAAGTAGGCACAGACTTGGAACTCACATGACATGAAAACCATGCAATGGAATTTTTTAACCACTTTGATCATATTTGCCACATGACTGGCTGATTAGACTTGCCCAAAGGTAATATCTGAAATACTTTGCTCCTTTCTGCCCCTGGGTTACTACTTAAAAGCTGCAAACATTCATAATCAACTATCTTTCCATTCATGAAGATTATAATTCCTTTAGGATTTAGAAAATGGTTTTCAAGAGTTACTATGGTTAAAAAAATCCTCAACTATAGCTTTTGGCTTACCTAGTTACAAGTGAAAATAATCACCTCAACCCACTATAGCTAACCAGCCCCAGTCCATGCTTCAGTTTCCACATAGCCATTTACCAAGATACAAGGTCTTACCATTTTGTCATCTGATATGATCCCAAATACATACCTTGCCTCAGATGTTATTTTCAAGTTTTCAAAATTAGATTGCATTAAAAATAACAACAATCTTTTTGCTTTCTTTTGTGTCCCTCTCCCTGTGATGGGGAAAAAGAAAAAAACTCATAACATATATGCATAGTCAAGGCAAACAAACTCTCCATGTACCAAAATATTTATCTCATTAAATACCCTGAATCCTTCACCTATTTGTCAGAAATTTATTTATTATCTCTTGCTCCTGTTCTTGTTCTGGGAATAATAAACAAGTCAGTAATTTCTTTTGCTACTTGAAAGGGCTCCATCCCCAATTCCTTTGACTTTCTAGATCCTAAGTTCACTTCATGGCTACCACTCTTTTTTTTATGTGTTGTATTCTTCAATTAGAATGTAAACTTCTTGAAAGGAAACACTATCTTTTGTTTGTATTTGTGTCTAGCCCAGTGACAGGCATGTGGTAGGTACTTAATATATGTTTGCTGATTGATTATGAACCCCTCTGAATTTAACCAATCTAGTTTGGAATACTTGGTCATAGGACCTTTGCCATAGTCTTTGAAAACTTAGATTCACATGGAAAGATTTACAGGGACTGATACAAAGGGAAGTGAACAGAACAAGAACAATGTACAAATAATAATTTTATATGATGATCAGCTGTGAATGATTTAGCTACTCTCATCAATACAATGATCCAAGACAACCCCAAAGTACCATGATGAAAAATGCTATCCACATTCAGAAAAAGAACTTATAGTGTCTGGATGGAGATGTATGCATATTATTCTTTACTTTATTTTTTCCTTTTTTTCCTTTTAGGCCTTTTCTGCTTTCTCAAGATAACTCATATGGAAATATGTTTTACATGATTGCACATATATAACATATCAAATTACTTACCATCTTAGGGAGAAAGATGTAGCAAAATGAGAATAAAAAAAATACCTCCACCTCCTTCCTCCTCATTTTTTTTCCCCTTCCCTATGCCCCTCCTCCTTTGGTTTTTTTCTTCTCTTCCTCCTAGAGTCATTGAAGGTAAATTCCAATGGAAAATCAAGCCCCAAAGATACATAATCAACAGGAAAAGCAAAGTACAGGCACTTTTACTGAATGCAATTCTAATTATATTGCCAATTCCTATAAGATCATATTGCATGAGAACTCTTACCCAGTGATATTATTGATCTCAGGCAGTTCAGGAGGGAAGAAAATAAAGTATAAATTTGAAAGACAGAACAAAATATACCATGGCAAAGATAATTATGAAAATCATGAAAGACACAATGTGTGGTACAATGTCAATAATCCTAGGATCAGAGAAAACTGTACTTTGAGTTTTATTCTGTCACCTTTTAGCTGTGTGACTTTGGCAAGTCAATTGAACACTCCGAACCTCAGTTTTTTCTTTTGTATAATGGGAAAAATATTACTTGCTCTACTAATGACCAGTTCATTGTAAATTGTGACTGGAAAGGTGTTTTGTAAATGATGTTAGCCTCAGTTTTCTCATCTGAAAAATGGTAATACCTTTACTATCTCAATGATGAAGTGGAGAATTCTTTGCTTTACTAATGTACTGTATAAATTATTAACTATCATTTATTCCACTGCTCTAACATTCTAATGGTTATTCTTTCTGATGATGCAGATTATAAATCATTTATGATATCTCCTCCTGTGATATATATATATATATATATATATATATATATATATATGTGTGTGTGTGTGTGTGTAGTCTTTCCAGAAAGCTACTTACCAAAAAGTTCATCAACATGCTAAACATCTTCCTTCTCCCATGTCATTATGTTAACACTGATAATTAATTAGCCTTAATGATACCTCAAAATGCCATAAAATGGCTAATTCTCACAGTGAACAAAATTGGATTAACTAGAGAGTAAATTAGAATTTACAGCAGAATGAGAAGGCAAAAGAAAGGAATATCTCTTCTGAATTAAAATAATAGCAAAAAGAACAATAATAAAATAAAATAATAATAAAACCCAAAACTCATGAAAGAATTAAACTGTGTGGTTGAGAACAGAACTGAGAATAGTTTCCACATGTAATATTTCTTATTTTGACGTTATGTGATAAAAACAACAGCATCAAAAAAAAAAACAAAACAACCCATTGGCTTCTGACTGAGTTCTGCTTCAAAATTCCTTTGAGCTCCCTCAGCTTAAGCAATAGATAGGCCTAAGCCAGCATTCAAAATAATAAGCAGGAAAGAGAAAATCCTACATTGTCAACAAGTGAAGCCAAACCTCAAAAAAAAAAAAAGAATGTTCCTTTCTAAGACAAAGAAAATGAAATTCACCACAGCTGTGGCTATGTGCCTTTACTGATTCTAATACCAGTAAGAAATTCAGGCTTTATTAAGAGCAGCTTCCTCATTCCATAGATAAGGAAACGGAGGTGAGATAAATCACCCATGGCTGTGAGGATTTGAATCCAGGTTATTTGACTTCAGAATTGGAATTAGTTCCAAGCGTGAAAGGGAATGGGATTTTTGAGTAACTCAACAGGGGATCTTGTAAATAGAGTCCATTAAAGACAGATCTTTGATTATTAGGTTCTTTTAAAAATTTACTCTACTTAATTTTATTAGTAAGGCTAATGAACAATACCCAATTAACTTCCTGTTATTAGGCACACCCTACTTCTAGACAAAACAAGATTCAATTATAATGATCCCTTATGGGAAGCTGTCACATCCAGCTATAGAAATGTAATGGGGGAATGAGAGTTTGGCCTAGAGGAAGTGTTTCAATGACTGAAGTTCAGAAGTCATGAGTTTGAAGTTTCACCATTTTCTTCTCAGATGAATCCTGATATTTTTCACTTCTACCCAGAATCATAACTTCAGAAACAGGGCAGCGGAAGGGGATGAGTTTTGATGATCATCTAGTTCAATTATTTCATATTTCTTGTAGAAAATATGAGGTCTAAGAAAGCTGTTATAAATTTAGGGTTGCAACAGAAGTAATTAAGAAAGTTAAAACTTAAACATTGGTGTTCTGAAGGATTCCAAATGCAGAAATCTTTCCATGGGAACACACTGAGTCTTGAATTTCTGAAGTTATGAACTCCGTAGAGTATGATGCAGCCAGTGTTTGTTCAGTTTCCCAGTTTTCAGAAAAACAATTTGTATCTTGAATTGCCAAACTTTTAATAGTAAGAGTGGATAGAGAATGAGGCAGTTGGTGACTCCATGGTGCATAGAATTAGGAAGACTCCTCTTTCTGAATTCAAATCTGTCTTTGGCCACTAGTTGTGTGACCTTCGGCAAATCACTTGCCTCAGTTTCCTCATCTGTAAAGTAATCTGGAGATGGAAATAGCAAACTACTCCAGTTTCGTTGCCAAGAAAACCCCAAATCAGATCTTGCAGAATCATACACAACTGAATGACTGATTAACAAAGGGATTATTGGTGGATTTAGAACCAGAAATACTGGGTCCAGTTAAAGTTCTGCTTCAATTGCATACTGCTTGAGTGATTCTAGATAATTCATGTATTTTTCAATATCCTTGGTGATTCTAATATTGTAGCTTGTAGGGGAAATACTAAGATGTATTGGCAAAGGAAGTTTTCCCATTGGAAACATTCCTCTATCCAGTGAAATACCAAGTCTAATCCTTGTCTCT
This sequence comes from Macrotis lagotis, assembly GCF_037893015.1. Classification (NCBI taxonomy): domain Eukaryota; kingdom Metazoa; phylum Chordata; class Mammalia; order Peramelemorphia; family Peramelidae; genus Macrotis; species Macrotis lagotis. The sequence continues at coordinate 205,958,505 of NC_133660.1, forward strand.
GTTTTTGCTAAATATGAAAGAAAAGAAGACAAATTTTGCCTTCTTCAACACTTTTCCTACAGATACCAGAAAGAAAGTGATTATTTATTGCAAATATTAGAGTGGAAATAATCTCTTGTCAAATTGAAATGTCATTTCAAATTATGTGGGTCTTTTTATTTAGTTACTTTTATTTATCTGATTATTGGGATTAGAGAGTGAAAAGCAGTAGAATCATTGCACTTTTGATATAGCTATTGAAATAGAGAGATAAATTATCTAGAAATCTGACCTGAGTCAGGAAGACATGAGTTCAAGTTCTGACTTTAACACATAATGGTGATATGACCTTAACCACTTAACAAATCACTTATCAACTCAATGATTAAAATGATTTTCTAGACTTTGAAGACATAGACTAGATAATGATTTCAATTGATAAAGATTTCTTCACTAGATGATTTCTATATCAATAAAATTATGAATTGAGTTCCAAGGATGCATTTTTTAGTATCTGCTCTTAATGGAGATAGGGGCTAAGCTGGATCAATAATTTGAAACAATAGAATGAGTTCTGGAACCTCGGGAATGATAGTCAATATCTCTTGATCTTTGGGAGTGACTATAAGTTTATTTCATGAATAGTAGGGAGATAGGAACAGATCTGGGAACATAAGATTATAATCAGAGAAAAAGAAAGTAGAAAGAAAGAGTCATGGAGGGTAATAATACCATGGTCTGGGACTCTAGACATAGAAAAAATTAAGGGGACAAACTGTATTAGAGATACTGTAGCTAAATAGCATACCTGAGAAGTGAGACTATCACCAAGTCTAAGCCTGGGGCAGTTTTCTTTTATTCAGTCTGCAAAGGATGTCACTATGGTGAATTATTTCTGAATTTGTATAGACTATCCTTTGTGAATACATATTTTAATATAGATATACCTCATTTTATTGTGCTTTGCTTTATTGTTCTTTGTAGATATTGCATTTATACAAATTGAAGGTTTGTGACAATGCCATTTTGAGCAAGTCTATTTCAACAGCATGTGTTCACATTATGTCCCTCTGTCTCATTTTGGTAATTCTTGCAATATTTCAAATGTTGTAATTATTATTATTATTATATATCTCTGGTGACCTGTGATCAAGTGATCTTTGATGCTATCATTATAATTTTTTTGGGAGGGGCGGCTAGGTGGTGCAGTGGATAAAGCACCAGCCCTGGAGTCAGGAGTACCTGGGTTCAAATCTGGTCTCAGACACTTAATAATTACCTAGCTGTGTGGCTTTGGGCAAGCCACTTAATCCCATTTGACTTCCAAATAATCCTAAAAAATAATTTTTGGGGGTACCATGAGCCTTGCCTATATGAGATGGCAAACTTAAATGTGGTATGTGTGTTCTGACTGCTGCACTGACCAGCTATCTCTCTCTCTCCTCTCCTTAGGCCTCTCTGTTCCCTGAAACATAACAATATTGAAATTAGGCCAATTAATAACCCTACAATAACCTGGAAATGTGCAGGTGAAAGGAAGAGTCAAGCTTGGCATATTTCATTGTTGTCTTATTTGTGGAAATTACCACAGTCATCCCAATTGTCATCAATTGCCAACCTGAACAATCAGGAGCCAAGATCTTCTACCAACAAAACATTATGACTTGCTGAAGGTTCAGATGATGGTTAGTATTTTTTAGTAATAAAGCATTATTTTTTGCAGGGCAATGGGTTAAATGACTTGTCCTAGGTCACACAGTTAGGTAATTATTATTAAGTGTCTGCGGTCGGATTTGAACTCAGGTCCTACCTGGCTCCAGGGTCAGTGCTCTATCCACTGTGCCACCGAGCTGTCCCAATAAAATATTTCTAAATAAATGTATATTTTTGACATAATATTATTGCATACTTAATAGACTATAGCATAAACATAACTTTTATATACATGAAGAAAAACCAAAAAATTCATGTGTCTCATTTTATTGTGATATTCACTTAATTGCAATGGTTTAGAACTGACTCTGCCATATCTCTAAGGTGTTCTTGTATTATGATAGATATTTGATTTCATTGGGCTGAGTATTTCCTCAAACGGTACAGTTTGAAATACATCATTGACTGCCCATCATATACAACCCCTGTCCATGTCCTCACAAAAATCTTCCACAGAAAGGGGCTTTCCTCTAGATCTCTTGATAATAGAACATAAAAATTGTCCATTAGTTAACTCTTCCTCATTCTTGCTACGTGCCTAGATTATGTTATTTTCTGATCATATATCTCTGATGGCATTCTTTGTCACACTTTGCACATGCAATTCTTTTTGATAAAGTATTGTAACCTGCTAATTTCCCACCACTCACTACTCCTGTGGAACAATTTGAAATAAATTTCTCAGAGAATAGCTATATAGCCAAATTTTACCCTTTGCAAAAAAAAATGGTCTTTTTGTACTATTGGAATAAGTATGGATTGTCCTTTCAACTTTAATATCTATATCTGCTCAATAAACAGATTACATTCATTAGTCACTGTATCACCCAGTTGCATCTAATTAACTCAGATATTCCATCTTTGAAAAACTCATATAACTTTTATATATGCACTTTATTAAAGAGTTTTTGATATGGTATTTATTTTCACCAAACCAAATGTTTATATTTTTGGGTTTTGCTTATTATAAACTAGCAATGAAAGACTGGACTATGGACTTTTCGGTGCTTTGAATATCCATATTGGCAACAGAAATGAAGCATGAGGACAAGTAATGAGATGGCCAGTTCATCAGATTGTTGTAGTCAGGGAGTCCAGCAACTTCAGACCCAGATTGTTGGTTCAAGAGATGTGGTAGTCATTCCCATTGATCCTTCTCAAATTAGACCATAGATGGCTGTATGCTACTAAGATAAAGAACACCCATGAAAAATTTCTCTGTTTGAATTCCGTTGAAAGAGGAGAGTCCAGTCTCTGTTCTTCATTTTCACATTCTCATTCATTATTTTTTTCACTAAAATTTATGTCTTTAAGACTGAAATTAGTATCATTTCCCATCTCAAAACGTACCCTGGTTTCTCCATGATGGGAGTCATAAAGATCCCATCCTGCTGTAAAGTCTATGATCCTATAAAATAACACATGCATTCCCACAAAGAAATTTTATTTTTAGGTTTTTGCAATGCAAATGGGGTTAAGTGGCTTGCCCAAGGCCACACAGCTAGGTAATTATTAAGTGTCTGAGACCATATTTGAACTTAGGTCCTCCTGACTCCAGGACTGGTGCTCTATCCACTGTGCCACCTAGCTGCCCCTAGGAAATCATTTCAATGGGAGCAGGGAGGATGAAAGGAAAGAGGATGATGGACTAAGTATTCCTACCATTTCCCTTATATTTCTTCATTTTCTTTTCAATTGTTTTAATTATTTTGTTTAAAGCAGAGTCTCCTTTAGGTTAGGTATTTAATATGCATTTGTATATATGCAAGTACACATGTATATATGTATATTTGGTATGTGCATGTGGTTTGTATTTGTGTGTGTATGTACTCATACTTCCAAGACTTGTCATATAGACATTTGAAGGAACAAGGACAATGGAAATGAGAAACATTCTGTACTTCCTATTTGGAAAAATACTTTATTAAATAATGTAGTAGACACTTATTGTCCCAAATGTCCTCCCTAAATCCCAAGATATTTCAGTGTGTGGAAAATTGGTCAAACTCTGCCCCACCAGCTCCAAACACTTGAAGAATTCCAGAGTGCCACTGACTTTGACTAAAATACAATTGAAATTATTTAATATAATAAACAAAAATAAAATACAATCTAGTTAATTTGTGTTTTTCTAAGTCAATATATGGCCTTCAGAAATTCCTTTCTTTTTTGAGATTGATTCCATTGAAGGACAGCTAGGTGGCAAAGTGGATAGAGAACTGGACCCTGGATCAGGAAGAGTTGAGTTCAATACAGCTAGTATCTGAAATTTACTGATAGATGCTAACTGTATAACTCTAGGCAAATCACTTCAACTTATTGCCTCAGTTTCCTCATCTGGAAAAGTGAACTGGAGAAGGAAATGGTAAACCACTCTCATATCTTTGTCAAGAGTTGGACATCACTAAAATAATGATACAACAGCAAAAACCATCTGTAAGATTCACAAGTCACTTTCTTCCTAACAGATGTATAGAATAGAGTAAGACCTATTTTCCTTGTATATTGGGATGAAAAAACTGAGGTTTAGAGAGGGTAAATGATTTATCCTTCATATTGCTAGTACTTAATGGCATTCAGATTTGAATCCTTGACACTGCTTCACTTTAAGTTATTAGACCATTCTATACTATTTTCTACCTCACCCCATACATTCCCTATGGATTTCACAAGCATTCTGCAATAACACTATATCTCATCCAAGTCAAAGACTCAGATTTCAGATAGAATACAAACTTAAAGCCATCAATGCATTTTATGGTTAATTCTCTCTGTTCTTCATGAGTCCATTTGGCAGTAGCAGGGTTGTTCCCCACCCCTCACTAGTAGATGTTGTTCAGTGGGCCTACAATTTAGCTCATTTTGCTTGCATATCAATTTCTCAAGGACCCCTTTTGGAGGTCAGTGTTGAGCCAGAATCCTATGGATGTGTCTATATGTTTACAGGCATAAGCAGCTTTTAAAGATATGAAATTAAAGCTTTTCTGCTGAAAAAATGCTGTTTGCAAAGGAATTTGACCCTAAGATTTGTTAAATTTGACCCTAGTCCTCTTTCCAATCCATTATGAAGCTAACTCTATGGTTCCCTTAATTTAGCTACTATGTGGAAGACCTTGACATCTGTCTCTTTGCAGTTTGCTGTGAATAACTGAAGCAGGAGAGTGCAATGAGGTGACAGTGGGGGAAGAGAGCAGGGTATTTGGAGATCCTTTCAACATCTTTTTTTTTTTTAATCATCTGGTAACTGCATATCAGACCAAATTGAGCTAGTAAACAAAATCAAGAACTTTGTGACCATTGATAACAAGAGAGAAAGTTGGGATGTGGGACTGTGATAACCTGGCCCTAGGGCATCATTAATGGGAAGGACCAAGAAATGCTAATAAAGCAGGGAATTATACCTGGAGGAAGTGTCCATTAGATGTATGGGTTATAATAGCAGCATGGTGATAGATTGGCTACTTCTGCTTCTATTAAGGAAGAATACAAGAATACAAGAATTAAGGAAGAATACCAAGAATGAAGAATAATTTTAGATAATCCTATGTGCCATGGTATATCCAATTTCAAGGCTCCCAATAGTACTGTACAAGTGTTTCTGGCTCCCTGAATGTTTAGTTATCTTGGTAGGGTAGCCAGGGTTTGCCTCTCATCTCAGAATTTGTGTTCTCCAGGGAGAGTGGTTTTGGTAGAATTCCTAAACTCTTTTCCTGGTATGGTAGAACTCCAGACTCATACAAAATGGAAAACCCCAATGACAAGAAGTGTTGACTTGTAAGGGTTGTCATATAAATGAAGTGCCCATATCTGGATGTTCTCCTTCTTCTTCTTAGGACAGGGGTTTAGAACTTATAATAAAATATTTTATAGTTGTATTTCAGTAAAATTGGGTTCCTTATATTTTTATTTTATGCATTTTAAATATTCATTTAAATATTAAACAGGAACTGTTATTTTCATAATATTGACAGAGAGATATATGACAAAATGTTTGGTAACTTTTGTCTTGGAGTTTTACCTAAAGGGAGGAAATCTAGCCTCTGATAACCCCAATTACACAAAAGAGAAAAGTTTACCGAATTTTTCTTCTTATTACATTTTGTTTGTCAATCTTCAGAGAAAACATATAGTTGCTAATAATGAATATTTCACATTTATCCCTATGTCTGACATCTTTGTGGCATCATCATATATATTATTTAGATAAGCAAAGGATTTTTCCTACAAAAATATATAGGTTTCCATTGGAGTATTAATACTACAGTTTATTTATATGTTTGTTGTTTTGGTAGCTAACCATGCAACTAGGAAGATAGTTGAGCCAACCAAGAGCTATAGTATATCAGACTTTTGAATAATTATAGTTGGTATTTATAGAGAGCTTTAATATTTGCAAAGCCCTTTATGAATATAGAATTTTATCCTTAAAGTAATTCTAGGAGGTAGATGCTAGTGTTATTCCCATTTTAGAGGTGAAGAAACTGAAGCAAGCAGAGGTTTAAGTTACTTGCCTAGAGTCACCCAGTTAGGAAATGTCTAAAGTTAGATTTGAACTTGTCTTTAGTTCTAGCACTCTATTCCCTGTGCCATCTCACTGTCTGAATCCTAAATTGAAATTAATAATAAAGATTTTATTAATAATTTATTCTGTTATAAATAATAATTTATACAAGGCAGCCTTGTATACAGGCAAAACAGGTGACTATAGGATTTCAAGGTAAATTGGAAAGGCCCCAATTCCCTACCTCATCACAAATCCTTCCTCATCCACTGGTTAATGTCTCATATTCAATCATCAAAGCTACGTTCTATTAGTTTAAAAATTACAGTGTAAATGTTCCTGAGAGAGCAGACATATTAATTTATCCTTCATCTTCAACTTAGTATGAGCAAGGCCATCTGAAAGTTGATTTGCATAACTGGGTGGAGGGAAAGATGAGGAGGTCAGTAGATGTCAAGGATGGGGAACATCAGTGGGAGGGAAAGAATAAACAGGAAGATTGGAGTTTCAAGGAAAAAATTCATCTCCTTCAAAATCTTGCTTTGGGACAGTCTGAAAAACTGTATCACAGAAGGTTTGGCTAGATTGTGACCATGCATACCACTGGTTACTTATTCAGATAATAAATAATAATTTGCTGGGTTGTTCAAAGCACCATAGTCAGAAAAGTTAAGTTGGAATGAAGACAAGAGAAAATTTTATTCAGCCCTTTATTTTTTTCATATAAGGAAACTGAGAATCATACAGAAGCTTCTTTCACAAAGTAAATAGCAGATTTAAGATTTGAACTCAGCTCTCCCTGTCCAAGCCTAGTATTTCTTTCACTATTCAAGAAGGATTAGTAGAATGAACAATACCAACAATTTAATTGAAAGCAGATGCTGGGAAATTATAGTGAATGACCAATCTTGTTCTCAAAATAAAAGAGTAATGAGATGGCACCTCTTCCAATTTCTTTAAGAGGGTAGAGAATTATAGGTGTGCAACTGCATATATTGTCAGATATTTTTATGTGTTTGTTATTTTTGCTGGATGTTTTAAAAGAAACCTAGAGGATGGTCATGGGAAGGGGAAAAAGGGAAAGTGTACTGGAGAATGTTGGTCTCAAAATATAGTAATAATGTATCTACGAGAGAGAGAGATAATGATGATGATGGTGATGATGATGATGATGATGATGATGATGATGATGATGATGATGATGTTGAAATGAGAATCAGGAGGCCTGGGTCCTCAGGTCTGATCTAGCTCTGACACTAGATGTACAACTCTGAACAAGTCATTTAACTTTTTTGAGTTTGTTTCCTCAGCTTTACAATGGAGAAAGTAATACTTGTCCCATTTTCCTTGCTGAATTATTATGATAAAAGATCCATATAAATCTTAAGAAATATGACTTTTAGATCTCTGAGTACGTCAATCTGTCATATATGACTGACTTTTCTTTAAGAACATAATTTCCTAAGACCATAGACCTAGAATGTGAACTAGAAGCTACATCAGAGGTCATCTATTCAACCTCTTCATCTGATAGAGAAGGAAGCTGAGACTGAAAATGCAGGTTGACTTTTGCAAGATCACACAGATAATAAGCATTAGAGACAAGATGGGAGTTCTGGTTCCCTGCCTTCAGAGCCAATGCTGATTTCATAGCACCTTGCTTCTCTGGACTTGACCCTTTGCCTGGATCAGCAATACTTATCAAATTCATCCAGCATGTCTATCCATCTCTAATTGGTTTTCTTTTATATATGACATATAACATTAGTCAAGTTTATCTAAGACACAGTAATCCATGTTTGATAGATCAGTGAACTGATCTAATTATTCTGTTAATGCAATTTGGAACTATGTCTCCAACATTCACTAAATTCTGCATACCTGTTGACTCAGAGATATCATTACTAGATAAATGTTCCACTAAATTTTGAGAAAGCAGAAGGAATATATATATATATATATATATATATATATATATATATATATATATATGTTAAGATAGTTATAGCAGGACTTTTGCTTATTATGAAGAATGGAAATCTAAATAAAACAACAATAAGATATCACCTCATATGTATCAGATTGGCCAAGAAGAGAAAAGGGGGAATGATCAATGCTGGAGAAATTGTGGGAAGATTGGGACATTGATGCATTGCTGGTAGAGTTGTGAATGGATCCAAGCATTGTGGAAAGCAATATGGAACTATACAAAGAGCAATAAAAATGTTCATTCCCTTTGACCCAGAAATTCCAATTCTAGGCCTATATCCAGAAGAAATCCTAAAAAAATGGGAAAAGTCCCATATGTTCCAAAATATTCATGGCAGCTCTTTTGGTAGTAGCAAAGAGTTGGAAATTGAGGGGATACCCAACAATTTGGGAATGGCTGAACAAGTTATAATATATGAATATTATGGAATATTATTGTTCTATAAGAAACCATAAATTTATGGACTCTAGAGAAGCATAGAATGACTTACAGGATCTGATGCTGAAAAAAGGGAGCAGAACTAAGAGAACAATGTGCACATTAACAACATGGTGGAATGATCAACCTTGATGGAAGCAGCTTCTCTCAGTAGTTCAGAGAACTAGGTCAAACATATTAGACCAGCTATGGACAATGTTATCCTCATCCAGAGGAAGAAAAACAAAACAAAGCAAAACAAAACTTTTCAGAATCTAATGAACTCTTTGTAAAAGTTATCTCTTAATCCTAATTCCTCATAATGAAAATGACTAATCTGTAAACATGTTTATCAAAAATATGTATGTACAATGTTTACCAGATTGCTGCTGAGTGTGGGGGTTGGAAAGGGAGAGTGGAAGGAAACTTTGTAAATCAAAAATAAACATATGCGTATAGATGAATGTTGAAAAAGTTTTCATAAGGTATTTGGAAAAATAAAAATCAATAAAAAATCAAATGCAAAAAGGCAAAAATCATAAATTCCTCCTTTTCAGATCATGAGGCAATAAAAGTCTTGCACAATAAATGGTCATAAAAAAAGAAATCTAAGGAAAATGACTAAAGAAATTATGGTATAGGAATTATTGGAATACCAGTATGCTGCAAGAAATGATAAAAGGGAGACTTTCAGAAAAGTGAGTAATGTAGTGAGAAGAACCAAGAGAATAATTTTGTAATTACCAAACACAGCAAGTATCAAGACTCTATCTTACTTGATTTCCAGGCTTGACCATTTATAGACAAAACTGTCCTGAAATCACAAATGTCCTAGGGTGACAAGATAAGACTTTCTGGAGATCCTAGCACTTTTGGACTTGCATTAGTTCAGGGTACATTTATCTGGAGGGATCTAGTTCCTTCTAACTCTAATGACTCTACATGCACTAGAGTATGTAAAACAGTACAGATGACTTCTGCCTTAGTCTCAGATCTCACCAATCTTGCTCACTATGAGCCCTCTTGTTGACAATAAACTCTTGGACGTTCGACTTTGAATTCTGACTTTTAGTCTTATACATATTTCTTCTGTTTTAATTCATTTCCTAGGAGATTACTTCTTTGCTACATGTTTTATGGTGTTAACCTGATTATACTAACTATCCAAACTTCTGACACATACTTTCTCAGAGAAAGATGGTCATAGGATTTAGGTCTGGTCATCTGACTTACTCCTTTCATTTTTATTGATGAAAAAATTGAGGGTTAGAGCAGTTAAATGATTTGTCTAAGGGCATCCCAAAGTATATAACAGAGCTAGGGTTAATACGCAGATTCCCAGACTCCAAATTCAGAATTTTTCTATCATTGCTTCAACAACTCAAAGAAGACCAGATCTAAAGGTACAAAACAGCTACAAGTTATTTACTTATGATAACCCCAAACTGGAAATGATGAGGATGTTCATCAATTGGAAAATGACTGAACAAAAAAATTTCATCTGGTTATTCACACAATGTAGGTGTTTAAAGAATAGCATATGAATGGGGTGACTAGATGGTGTAGTGGATAAAGCACCTGCCCTGGAGTCAGGAGTTACCTGGGTTCAAATCTGGTCTCAGACACTTAATAATTACCTAGCTGTGTGGCCTTGGGCAAGCCACTTAACCCCGTTTGCCTTGTGAAAAAAAAAACAGACAAAAAAAAAGAATAGCATATGAATGTAATATTTCTATGGGTCTTCCTGGGTAACTGACTTCCAAGTCCTATTCTTTCCTGACCTAATATTTCTTGTTCAGTGTTACAGCAAGAAGAGTTCTAGAGACCTTATACAAAGTTAAACTGACTGATTCCTATGGGATTATTTTAAAAGGAGTTACAGAGAAGTGAAACATAAAAAAATAAATTTGAAATACTAAATTCTATTTTAAAACTTTATCAGTTCTGCTGATTGTTAGATAATTGGGGGGTTGTGATATAATGAGGAAAAATACTGAACTTGAGTCTAATGCTCTGACTTTGAGGGTCAGTCTTTTTTTAACTTTTGACAAGGATCTAAATCCCTTTGGGGGAGTATATTGAGGGTTCAAAGAGGACTAGCATTTCTGTGGTGTGAGGTCTTACTGAACCCTTTTCAGGGCTAATCCATCTTTGATGTCTACCTCTCACTTTACTCTCACCTGTAGCTCCAAGAAGCTGTAGCATGTGCAAGGGGCCAAATCTCAGTAAAACTGTTTTGACAGACAAGCGAAATGAGGTTGAAGTTACCTGATCCTGTTGATGAGTTAGGGAGATATCTACTCCAAATACTGAAGACTCCCCCCAGCAGAATGGGATCATGAGAACAATTTGTTTTAACAGTCATGAAGTCACGAAAATGGTTAAAGGAGGCAATGTGAAGCCTGTAGTGTCTGGTCAGAAGATGCCAAAGTTATGCATTTCATCCAAGTCCATCACCAGTCATCCTGACTTTTGTTTTGCTACTGGATTTCAATGACTCAGAAAGAGAGAGTAATACTAATTCTTTATGAAACCTTCTGTCTCTTAAATCCAATTCATATATCTTGTAATGTCACTGGTCTCTTCAAAAATGAAGGACCAACAAATACAATCACAGCTACAAACCCTTTTGGTCATCAGTTATGGTTCAACACTAAAAAAGAACTAATGATGCTTATAATACTCATCTCCTGGAGCTTTCAGGAGAATCAGATAGGACAATGTTTGATAATGCTTTGTAGGCATTAAGCTCTCCATGAATGAATTGCCATCATTATTTATAATGGGGACGGGAGGGAGCTTCCATCACGAACAAACTCTTTCATTTGATTACTTCTGTGGTATGGAAAATATATGCTCAAGTATACAGCAAATGATTTTCATTAAAAGCATCTGCAGATACTTTTGTGCCACACTCCTGGGTAAACATGGAAGCAGTGGAGAGCCAGGGGAAGCATCTGGCAATAATTTGGGCATCCACATATTTTAGTAGGCCAGTCAAATGCAACCATATGGTGGGTTTTGTTTGGTTTTGTTTTCTCCCCAGTTACACTTGACAAAAAGGATCATCTTAGGATAGTGTAATAAATTTTATCCATATCCCTAAAGGCTTAGTACAGTTTTCAACTTTAACTACTCAGGACAGCAGTAAGATTTTGGGAACACCCTGACTGTTGTGATGAAGACTGTTTGCAGGTTGCTGGTTGTATCTGTATTGTTTCACTGAACTGTGAGACATCAGCTGACATCTTTCAGTGGGATTATCTTCTTAGCATTAGCATCTCAAGATACTGGTTGAATATGATCTTGGCAGGTTACACCTAATAGACCACACATTTCTTTTTTTCAAATAATTTATATAGGATTTGAATTAATTATTCTTTAAATGTTTGGTAGAATTTGTTTGTAAATCCATCTGCCCTGAAGATTTTTTTCCTTAGAGAGTTGATTGATGACTAGTTTGATTTCTTTTACTGAAATGGGACTATTAAGTATTTTATTTCCTCTTCTGTCAATCTGGGCAGTTTATATTTTTTGTAAATATTCAACCATTTCACTTATATTGTCAGATTTGCTGGCATACAGTTAGGCAAAATAGCTCTGAATTATTACTTTAATTACCTCCTCATTGGTGTTAAGTTCACCCTTTTCATTTTTGATGTTGATAATGTGGTTTTCCTCTTCCTCTATTTTTAAATCAGATTAACCAAAGGCTTATCTGTTTTATTGTTTTTTCCATAAAACCATCTCTTAGTTTTATTAGTTCAATAGCTTTCTTACTTTCAATTTGATTAATTTCCCCTTTGATTTTCAGAATTTCTAATTTGATAAGTAATTAGGGATTTTAATTTGTTTTTTTTTCCTAGCTCTTTAAGTTGCATGCCTAGTTCATTGATCTTTCTTTTCTTTATTTTACCATGTTAGCATTTAAAGATTTAAAATTTCCCCTAATAACTGCTTTGGCTACATCCTATAAATTTTGGTATGATGTTTCATCATTGTCATTGTCTTGGATGAAATTGCTGTAATTTTCTGTTTGATCTATTCATTCTTTAAAATTATGTTAGTTTCCAATTAATTTTTAGTTTATTTTTCCATGACCTTTTATTACATTTAATTTTTATTGCATCATGATCTGAAAAGGATGCATTTGAAATTTCTGCTTTTTTCGACATTTTTTTTACAACCTGCCCCCTCTTCCCCAACACACACACACACACACACACACACACACACACACACACACACAATTTATATAAACATAAACAAGGGCTTAAGATTTATTGATGAATCAGACTAAAATATACTGACTATTACTGGGATGTTATTGCTCAGGGGAAAGAAAAAAAACAAGAACATGCCGATCTACCAAATAGCTTCTTTGTGCAAGGGAATTTTAGCACTATCACAAAGCCTAAAGTCTATTTATACTGACTTTTATAACAAAAGAAATGGGAGTGGATTCTACCAGTATAAAATTGCACACTCAACCTTCTCAGGTAAAAGACACTCAAAATGACCCAGCAAAAAGGAACTTGCAGCTAGTAGGCTACAGAAAAAAAAACCAATCCTCTCATGGATCTCAAACTCCTATCTTTGAAGGAATTTTCTGGACAAGAGAGAAAGAAGCAGGCTGAGAGGGAATAAAATGATCCACTTCAAAATGAGTTCTAATCTCATTCACCTGTCACTCTCCACCCGTTTCTAGTCTGGCAAAAGTCAAAATCCCTTTGTATCTTTAAGATCATATTTTCTGCCTCCCTTAGTTGTCCTTCTTACTCCCTCCATCTTATCGCAACACTTTCAATTTCTAGTTTTAATTAGTGAATCCTTTTGGAAGAAAAGTAAATCCATTTTGGTTCAAAAATTGGTTACTTTAGTTTCTACATATAAAAATTAAGGGCATTGGTCCAAATGATCTTAAGATGCACCTTTATCCCCTCTATCTCTAAATCTTATAAATCTTAGATTCTGTAAAGGTGACAACTGTTTTACTGCTTCTTTATTCTTATAATCTCACTGAGTGGTAAAGGGAAATAGAATGTGCCTCTCCTTACTGAGATTTCACCTCTCTTCTCCATGGATTGGGATCAAGAAAGACAAGCTATTCCTTGAGATATAAAATCAGTTTGCAATTTCTGCTCAAATTTCTTAAGCCAAGCTCATTGTCAATCAAGTTAAGGAGGGGGGCACCATTTTCCTTTAAGTAGCAGCACCAGCTAAGACCAAAGAGACTATCCCCTGAATAGAAAGCTATTTTTTCAGTTCAGGAACAATGAGCAAGTATCCCTAACCTAAAACTTTCATTCCCCCACCCAATTAGCATGCTACTGCATGAGTGAAATTCAAAAAAATGATTTAATGATGACTACACTGGATATCAAGACCTTTAAGAAACTAATAACAAGCACTTGTTAGGAACTACTATATACCAGAAGTGTAGCTAGCAAATCTGGCATTCATGGAAATGATCACAAAATGCACATTCAAATTAACGTTGCAATTCATGTCATGAAAACAATACAAGAAGCAATTCTGACAAATCGAGTTGAGTGGGAGGCAGAATTGAGTATTAGAGTGGCCTAGGGAGATAAGTCTGAGAGTTAGAAAAGAGATGGAGAATTATCAAGTCCAAATCAGGGTATTGAGTCCCCAGCTCTTTCTACTCAACCACAGTCTATGAAAGGGAAACTTTCCTGGAGAATAGGCACTCTCCTTGGGGGAGTGATGACTACTTTTTGAGGTCGAGAGAGAGAGAGAGAGAGAGAGAGAGAGAGAGAGAGAGAGAGAGAGAGAGAGAGAGAGAGAGAGAGAGAAAAGTCTTAAGTGAGGGAAAATGGAAATTTGGTGAGGAGCCAGGTAGAAAGTTCCTTACAGGACAGAGAGAGAGGGAAGGAGGAAGCTGACAATAATATAAGTTCCCCAGATTGTAGAACTGGAACTTCTTTGTCCTTCTTCCTCCTCTTCCAGCATGTGGGGAAACTTGATAAGGGGAAATATCCAAAGGACTCAGGTCCAGATTAATGTCCTTGCCCAAATTTCATGTTCCATTTACTCTCTACTTTTCTGAAGGAAAATCTATGTGATGATTTTTACTCTCTCTCTCAATTTTGGTATCCTGGAACAACCCTGCTCTATTTACAACTTCACCTGCAATAATCTCTATATACATTAATCTCTTTTTACACTGAAGCTAAAATTGACATTAGAATCCAATCAGTTAAATACCTTCACTTCATTTATGAGCAAACAGTATCAGTAGCCCTAAGTTTTCTGCTCAAGGTCAAATTGTGAGTAATATTACAGATAGATCTAGCCTCCATTATTTCCTGACTCCTAGGCCAATGTTTTTTTTCTCTCTTTCATATATTTAGGTGTTAGCTCAAACCTCTTTCATAGATTAAGATTATGTGCCTATTGACTGAAAAATAGACTCCCTGGTTTCCACAATTGGCTTGTTCAGTCTGCCATTATGCATTTTTATTAAAGTCTGGCATTGCTTGCATTACTTGTTTTATATCAACTATACTCAACAAAATTGTATAACAAAATACTTTGGACAGATCTTTGTGGTAAAAGTGTTTTTTAATTGCTCTTCTCAGGTTAGCTACTTATTGCCAGATTGATAATAGGTGAGCATCAGCATATGAAGGGGTAGTCTTTAGTTTCATGTATTTATACTCATATGATCCAATCATTAAAAAAAATTTGCTTTCCTAAAATCAGAAGATTGTTTAGTAGAATGTTAGGCACTTTGAAAGCTTTCTGGTAAAGTCATCCACTGTGTCATTATTAAATGGAGTTGGTCAGAACTTTTCCAAGGATATCAGATGCAACTGTGCTGGCAAATCCTACCAAATACAGAAAGATTTTGCTTCCAAGAGAGAAGACAAAGAAATGAACAGTAATCAGTGGTTAACCATATGGAAGGCATCACTGACAGATAAATGCACATCAAAAGGATTCTGAGTTTTTATCTCAGTCAAAAAGCTTTCAAAGATGAAAAAAATGGGCATAGGTTGTGGAAATACAGGTACATTAATGCCCAGTTAGTGACTGTAAAATGATGCAAAAACTATGAAAATTTGGAATTCCATAAATGAAGTAACTATATATCCAAACCTTTTGACAAAGAGATTCTATTGTTGGGCAAATATATATGTACTCCAAAGAGATCACTAACAATAATAGGGATAACAGTACTTTGGGGAATTGAAAAGAATTGGAAGCAAAGGAGTTGTCCCTCAATTGGGGAAAGTCATGTCATTGGAAGATAATGGAATATTATTGTTTTATAAGAAGAAATTAGTATAATGAATTCAGAAGAGTATGAGAACCCTTAAATGAACTGAGGAAAAGGGAAGTAAAAAGAACCAGTGATACAGGGAAGATGTGACTGGAAACAAATTTTGTGGATGGAAAAATATTAGTTGTACATATCTGGGGAATTCTGTTGTTCAGTTAAACTCCCATTCCAGAATGGGATTGACTTTAGATTTTTCACCTTTCCTCCAGCTTTCCCCTTTCCCATTTTCTGGGTTCCAGCTACCTGAACTTGCCCAATGATGTGTCAAGCTTATGCTGGTGTGATAGGAAGTGACATTTAGAGATCAGGCACCTTGGTACAGAAAGGTCCAGTACATAGTTTTCTTACTGGACCATACCTGAGCCAGGTACTGCACCACTCTCCAAGTATAACCCTTTGTCCAACCCATTACAGAACTGCATTTAAGAAGAAGCATCACCTCTTCCTGAGTCTTCTTGACCCAACTCCACCTTGCAAGGATGACTATAGCTCTGTCTCTTTCTTAGTCTCCATGCTCCCAACCTAGACCTTGCTAGAGAACCATGGGCCACTATGCCATGTGGCTGGACCAAGCCAGTCTTTATGCCTCTCTTTCTTCTTCTTCTTCTTCTTCTTCTTCTTCTTCTTCTTCTTCTTCTTCTTCTTCTTCTCTCTTGCTCTCTCCCTCTGTCTCTGTCTCTCTGTCTCTCTCTCAAAGTGCTTGCTGTTTTTCTAGAAGGAGAAAAGTTTAATCTGTACACTTTGTAGCCTTCTATAATAAATCCTGAGCAGTTTTAAAATCTCAGAGAAGTACATAAATTCATTCACTATTCAAAGAAATTCTCAGTCTTCATCTATTTCAGTCTTTAATTGACAAACCCAAAACTCATCCACAACACCTGGAGATCGATATACAAAATGACTACAATCACTCTTAGTTTCATTATCTCCATACAATATCATGGAATAATCTCCTTGTCTTAGCCTTTTGTATAGTTTTCCTTTTTTGGATGTAAGATAAATTCTCTCTTCCTTAGCTCCTGACCCTATTTTTACCTTTACATAAAATCATTCTTCTTGGTAGCTATAATAGAAATAATAAATACCAAACATAATAGATTATATTTTTATGGAACTTTAGAATTGACAAAACACTATTCACAGCAATCTCACTATTACTGAGAAAACTGGGAGAAGCTGTGTCTTGCTTATAATAGCAGATGTCAGGGCAAGCACTTGAATCTAAGATCTGCTCCTGGGTCGGTAACTCTGACATATTCCACTGCCTCTGTAGTGAAGCTGGCTCTTTCGCCATTTTGATACTGACATCCACATAGTATGCATTAACTCCTTGAAAATGATTCAGCCCTCAGGACAGACTTGGCTTCTTTCTATTGACCTCTTTGGTGCTTCATAATTTAACCACAGTGCTCCCATAACCATTTAACTAGATCCTTACTTGATCAATGGGAGTCCATAAGGTGTTATTTGGGATTAAAAGGGGAACTTAGGTGAGGGGAATGGAGAGGGTTGGGTAAAGTCCAGTGCTTCAATGAATAGAGGAAAATATGATCTCCATTTCCTAAAACTAATTTTATGAATTTCCTGTGCAAAGTATACTTCCTACAGATAGATATGTCTTATTAGCTCCCACCATCTCTATGTCAAATTTTACATATAGATTCTCTGAAGTACTGGATATGGGGCAAGGCCATGAAGACAAAATATGCAATAAATAGGGTGATGTTCTCTTACAAGTTAGGCATTCTATCAAGCACAACACTGAGAAATATATGGGAAAATTTGAAAGGGAAGCAGAGTGATATAGCTGAAAGATTGCTGATTTTAGGATAAAGGGACACAATTCAAAATGTCACCCCAGTAAGTTATTACTTGTGTGACCTTGGGCAAATAGTTTAATAGTGGGTTTCATTTTCCTCACCTATGAAATGGGGGTGCTTTATTAGGTGACCTAAAAGACACCTAAACACAGGATCCTTAGAAACATATTAGGTGGAGGATTAGTAAATTCAAATCCAAGCCAATTAACTAAATTGATGAAAGTGCCTATGTTGAGATCAGAAATATATCAAGATGTGATATTAGGATTTAGAGAGATTTCAGGATGACAGGGAAAGAGAGGCATGGGTATTATTACTCTTTGGTCAGTAATAATGCCTCCTCCCAATGGCCCTCTCATGGGAATAACATAAAAGGGTCACTGAGTGGTCATAGTTCTTCCAGGAGGTTTTGAAAGTCATCTAAAAGTAGACACCAGAGTGCTAGTTTCTGTGGTATTGAAGTGATTGAAGTGTTTGGAAACCAGCCAAAGCATGGGGGTGGAAGGAGGGGCAATCATTGAGTCCCATTGGGAGCTGTGACAGTGCTCTTGGGGACTTGCTGACTTGCTATGGAAATAGACAGGGTGCTTGGAAGTGAGTATTAATGCTAAGAACATGAGCTGAGGCATATACGTGCATATATATATATATATATATATATACATTTCTCTCTGGACTATGCTTCTGATTTTCTGGATTTTTCTTTGTTATCCCCCCCACAACCCTCACTATTTACTAGTACCATCTGCATCCCTCCTTCTGTTTCTTTTGATAAATTATCTTCTTCCCATTAGAATGTAAGATCCTTGAGGATAGTGACTATCTTGGTGCTTTTGTTTTAATTCCTAGAACACAGTGTATATTTGATGACTTAACTTGGCAATAACCTGAGAGTGGAGGGAGATTGTGACCTAAAAAATTAATCCTTTTTCCTCTTTACTCCATATATACAAATATGGAGAACCTAATAATGAAAATGAAAGCTTAGACTCTATATAAGTACAATCTCTTTGAAACAGGCCTCTAGCTTCCATTACTGAAGGAAAATGCATGGTGAGAAGAGTCTAGCTAAACCAATATATGACTTGAGACCTTTGTTGTGGATGTTGTTGAGTAGTTTCAATTATATCTGACTCTTTGTGATCTTATTGGGAGTTTTCTTGGCAAAGTTTTCTTGGATTAGGTTGCCTTTTTCTTTCTCCAGTTCATTTTTTAGATAAGAAAACTGAGACAAACAGGGATAAGTGACTTGCCTGGGATCAGAAAGTTACTATGTTTGAGGCCAGATTTGAACTCAGGAAGATGATTCTTCCTTATTCCATACTTTGTGCTTTCTCTACCATATTACTTAGTTTTCCCTTGGGAATCTTGCTCCCCTTTTATAAGTTTCTCAAAGTGATAGCAGGTTGATAAGGTGGCAAGAATTCTGTATTTAGAGTCAAAAAGACTTGGATTTCAATTCTAGCTCTGTTTTTTTACTATTTGCATGACATTGGACAAGTTTATTTATTTCATTGTTTCAGTCTCTCCATTTGTAAAATGAAAAAAACTGTATAGGACAATATTTAAGGTTCCTTCCTGCTCTGGTGCTAAAGACTATATAATGTCTAGAAGAGAGCATAAAGAGTACTATTTTCACTTTATGGGCAGGAAAATAGAATATTGTTCTAGGACCTCATTCCTGGTCAGGAGTTGAAACCAGAACACCTAATTCTTGAAGGTGCATTAATCCACTGATAGATGCCACAACCATCCCTATTTTTGATTTGGGAATAAAGGTATCAAAGTTCTTCAACATCATTCATGGCTTGTATTATGAATCGTAATCTTCAGTTGGATTTTCTATTCTAAATGGACTTAAAATTCAACAGAAGGCAGGGTTGACCTAGCTAGGAGTGGATCATAAAATTTACTAACAGTTTAATTTCAAAGTTATCAAGGAAAATTCTCCAATTGAAACTCCAAGTTTTTCTACTAAAAGCATTTATGACCCCATAGTTTAGGAAGCAGGAATAAAGTGATTATCATATTGCAGATGATTCTTGCTCCCAGTAGCCCATTCCATAACACTATAGGTGAAGACTGAGGAAGTTTTAGCTAAAATGATTCCTCAGAATCTCCAGAGATCCTGTGTGTTCCACCAACAAAATATTGGCTGAATTTTTTTCCAAATCAAATGCATTAGAGAGATGAAACAAAAGAGGAGACTAGATAGCTGATCTCAAAAGCAAGATAACCTGGCTTCAATTGTCTCCCCTCATGAATTCTGGCTGTATTTATAACACTTGATTAAATCACTGACCTCTGTAGTCTAGGCACCTCTCTAACCTTACACATTGCAATGAAGGTGATGATCTGCTTGGTAGAGGGAGTTTCTTGATCCAGGAGTTCACTACACCAATGAAATAACCAGTAAAATCCTTAGTTCTCTGTGTCATGGTAGTTAAATAACATAGCCAAGGTCCAAATCCAAGATCTGAACTGTTATTCTGAAGACTATTTTGCTCTCTTTTTTGTGGAGGCTTGCCATTTTTTTTATATCTAATAAAATGATCATCCCTGATTTCCAATCCCTGAATGAGCCTGAGCTGAATAGCTCTTCAGTTCCCCTATCATCAGCCTTGATAGAAAGAGCCACTAAGTGACTGGGAATGTGATTCTCTGGTTAACTTTTATAGAAATGTTTATACTATTGTAACATATAGTGAGGGGATCTGAAGTGAAGGCTAAGAACTTTGCCTCCTACCATCTGCTGGCTAAGGGTTCATGTGGTGACTACATATGGAATTTGGAATTCATATACCTCATAATCACAATGATTTAATCTTAGTAGAAACACTGATAATTCTTATTTGTAGAATAATAACATGTTTCAAAGTGTTTCCATGTGTAAAACTTCATTTTTTTTGGTCCATGTTTCATTCTTATAAATGAGACAAATGACTTGCTCAAGGTCATACACAATTATATAACCTGAACATGAGCATGTTTTCTATTCTACAGTCCTGTTCCATGTTTCCTATTCCTAGTCCAAATTGTTTTAGTATAGTGAAAGAGATCTACACTCTCTTTTCTCTCTCTTCAGATACCATCATTCCACAAGGAACAGGAAGCAGTGTGATATGGTCAAAAGACACAGCATTAGGTGGGAGGGTAGAAGACCTGAGTTCTATTTCTGCTTCTGTCACTAAGTTGTGTCATAGGACAAGTCATTGAATTTGTCTAAACTGGGCAACTAGGTGGCACAGAGGATAGCACACCAACCCTGGAGTCAGGAGGACCTGAGTTCAAATGTGACCTCAGATACTTAATAATCATCTAGCAGTGTGACTTTGGATAAATCACTTAACCCCATTGCAAAAAACAAACAAAAAAAGGAATTTATCCAAATTTCATTTTATCCTATTAAAATAAGGGGATTGAATTGAAACCAAAATAGGTTTTCCATGACATTGGCTTCTCCATTGCTGGAGACCTTCCAAAGAAGTCTAAGTGAACACTTGTTGAAGATATTATACAGAGGATTTCTATTTGAATGCTCATCAGACTTGATGATTTCTTGTGGTCTTCTGGTGTTTGTGTGTGTGTGTGTGTGTGTGTGTGTGTGTGTTTATGTGTGTGCAGACAGGTAGACTTGGGCATTCCTAAGGCTCCTATCTCCAAGATCTAGGATTCCTTATATCAATGAACTGTGAAATATCTCTGAAAAATAATGAAGACACATTCCATTTGTACAGGAAGACCCTTCCCTCCAACTGACCTCTGCACCCTGATATACCCCTCACATAGAAACTCCTAAGTACTCCCAAGAGTATGAGTGTTTTGGTCCTTTTCAGAATTCTTCCCACAACTGTCCATTAGCTCTCCATTTTTCAGTGTTTACTCACTTCTGATTATATCATAGATGGAGTCCCCAATAGAAGATAATTGCTTTTAATACCTGTTCTTCACACCTGCCAATCTCCCTTCTGACCAGGAGGGCATGTGGCAGGTTCAGGGCTGTCTCCAAAAAGAAGCAGCAAATGCAACACTGTGTGATGCTCAACTGTGATAGACTTGACTCTTCTCAACAATACAGTGATCAAAGTCAATTCCAGAAGACTTGTGATGTAAAATACTATCCATATCCAAAGAAAGAACTTTGGAACCCAAAATGTATTATTTTTACTTTTTAAAAATTTGTTGTATAGCTTTCTTTTTCATGTTTTTTCCCTTTTTCTTGATTATTCTTTCACAATATGCTTAATATGGAAATGTTTATCATGATTATAACTATATAACTTTTTTAGATTACTTGCCATGCTGGGGAGGGGAGAGGGAAAGGAAGGAGGGAGAAAAATGTATAACTCAAAAGGTTACAAAAATGAATGTTGAGAATTGTTTTTACAGGTAATTGGGAAAAAATAAATTTAAAAACACAATAAAAAAGAAACATCAATGATACTACAGTCATCAGGTGTGGGGTGTAGAAACATCAGGGAGAAAGGCACTAAGTGTTTGAAATCTTGACTCCTGAATCCTTGAATAAGGAAAATTTCCTCTGTTTCTGGGGACCATTGATGGTTTCAAAGGCATTGCTAGTTCATCTCCCATTATTTTCCTAGCAAGAGTAATAACACATCCTTGTATTTTTTGATTCCAATGTGTATAGCTTTTGTAGTGAAGAGATAGGAAATAATTTTAATCTCTTCTCCAGTTTTTGTTTGACATGTTCAGTCTGGGGAATTCTAGGAGGTCAGAAGGAAGTCAGGGAAGAATTGTTTTCTATGATCAGAATTTAGTAGCTCTCCCTTCACACACACATCTATATTTATATCTATATCTATGTATAGATATAGATATATATCTAGAGAGAGAAAAAGAGACAGAGACAGACAGACAGAGAGATAGAGACAGAGAGAGACAGAGACAGAGAGACAGAGAGAGACAGAGACAGAGACAGAGACAGAGAGAGAGAGAGATAGATAGAGACAGAAAGAGAGAGTGAGAGATAATGAGAATTAGAGGTAGGGAGGTGGGGGAGTAAAAAGTGCTTCAGTCACTCATGAAAAGAAAGGGTGAACTCATTGAGTCTTTCTGGAGAGCAATTTGGAATTATTCCCAAAGGGCAATAAAAATGTACACAGCCTTTGATCAAGCAATACCACTACTGGTCTATATCCTGAAGAGATCATGCAAAAGGTAAAACCATCACTTGAACAAAAATGTTCATAGCAGCTCTGTTTGTGGTGGCAAAGCAATGGACTGAACAAACTGTGGTAATATGTACATCATGGAACACTACTGTTCTATTAGAAACCAGGAGGGATGGGAATTCAGTATGAATTGCATGAACTGATGCTGTGCAAGATGAGCAGAACCAGAAGAACACTGTACACCATAACAGCCACATGGAGTTGATGATCAATCTTATTGTACTTGCTTATTCCATCAGTGCACTAATCAGGGACAATCTTAGGAAATCTGTGATGGAGAATACCATCTGTATCCAGAGAAAGAACTGTGGAGTTTAAACAAAGACCAAAGCCTAATGCCTTTTTAAAAAAAAATTTTTTTAATTGTCTTACATACTACATAATTTTACTATCTCTAATATTTTACTTTTTCCTCAAGGATATGATTTTTCTCTCAACACATTCAATTTTGATCATGGAAACAATGCAAAGATTATCAGACTGCCTTCAGGGGGTGGGAGGAGGGGAGGGAGGGTGGGGGAAAATTGTAAAATTCAAAACATTACAAAAAATGATAGGTAGAAACTACTATTGCATATAATTGGAAGACAAATAAAATATTTATTTATATGCAACAAGAGAAAAGAAAGCGTGGCATTTAGCAATGTTCTCCAACCAGCCACTTTTTATTTATTATTTGTTTAGTTTAGTTATTTATCTATTTATTCATTTATTTATTTATGTCTGGCACTGAGGTATCAGTAATATGCCAGCAACAATTCATAGATGTTTATAAATTTAAAGAATTCATTTGCAGTTTCAATGTTTTTCTTCCTGCCTGCACAGAATGATTTTCTCTTTAACCAAACAAAACAAGAAAAAAAAATAAGCTGGGTTGGATGATCAAGCTTGTTCTCACTTTGAAGAGGTGAACCACCAGAGCTAAGGAAACCTGCCAAGGTTGAGGAGTGCCATGCAGATGTTGTGGAGAGCTGTCATCAGACAACTGAGTGCTGAGAGGCTACTGAAACTCAGCTCTGTTTTCTCCCTATTTTTAGGTGCTTGGAGAGATGAGGAAAACTTCTACCTATCTTTGGAAAAGATTGGGAATATATTTGAAAAATGGTTCGTGAAAATGCTTCATTATTTTCTCCATTTGGTAGAAATAATATTAGTTCTGGAGTCAGAGTGACATGGATTCAAATCTTATCTCTGATAATTATAACATATGTGACCTTGGGCAACTCACTTAACTTTGTTGCCCTCAGTTTCTTCAACTTTTCAATTAGGCAGCAGAACTAGATGACCTTTGAGATCTCTTTCCCCTCTTGATCTATGATCCTATATTCTATTTCAATTGAATGGTTTTGCTAATTCTATGTTGTTTGCCTAGTTTTCTGTTAGCAAAATAACTGCATATATAGGATTTAAGTTGATTTTAGAGGCTCTCAGTTTCACAGTGAGGGGAAGGGCAGATTTTCTAGAAAATATTCTGCCCCCAATTCCCCATACATGTTACAGAAAACAATAATGTAATTCCTAGTGGGGCCAGTAGCATGTTGTTATTAATTTTTATTTGTTGTTCATATATCCTCACAAAAATTGGCAGAGAATATTGTAAACTCCATATCCATGTGAAAAAATGTAGAAGAAAGGTCAACAACTTTGCTATTATAAATATCCTCTGTAAACGTTTTGGCATTTGTCACAGTTTTGGACTTGGTATATTCTAAAATTCAATTTTGAAAGTAGAGCTAAACTTGGACTTAAATAAGTCCTTAATGTATACTTGTCAATTGGTAAATTAAAAGGAAGTGATATATAAAGGGAAAAAAAACTCTGAATATGGAGATGGAAGAGTTATTCAGAGGTCTGGTTCTTGGGTTTACTAGTTGTATAAATCTCTGTGGTTCTCTGGATGATCATGCCTTACTTGAGGGCTTTCTGGGAGAAACAAGGGAGATATTACTCTCTTAATTGAAATAATTTCCAAGTAATGAATTATCTGAATTTGAAGTGATTTCTGAGGTTCAAAGATTTAGAACTACAAGGATCCTTAGAAACCATATAGATCAACCCTCTTCATTTTATATTTAGAAGCTTTCTCACCTCCAACTCATAGTGCCATGTTATGTCTAGTACAAGTTTTTATGAAAAATAATTTTAAAACTATAGTGCACAAGCCATCACCAATGTGTTTACCTTTCAATAAAAAGACCATCTAATTAGCTCAAAGCTAATGTATTTTCTTAGTAAAGATTTGTGCTAGAACATCCCTTTCCCCCTTAACTAAAAGTGCTCACAAACTCGCAAATGCACACATCACTGAGATCCCAAATGAAGACTTAACACAAGGTGAAAGTATGGTCAGTTAACTTATATCTCTGACTGCAAAGTTCCTGATGTCCTCTCATGTCCCTTTGACTGTTCCTCATGAGACACGATATCTTTACTAGGTGCATTTATCTTCTGGGATTATTGGTCCCATTGCTCTATAGGACTTACTAGGCCTACTCTTGTCTTAATATATTTTTGGTTATGCTTACAAGCTATCCCCTCTCTTGAGAAATAGGATTTCCCTCCTATGCCCCATACTTTCTCTCTTTGAAACTCTCTTACCATAGAACACTGGGGATCAGAAAGCAATCTACTAGAAACCAATTCTCAGGGTGTTTACAATTTTATTTCTTGTTCTGCTTCCACCAGACTACACCATTGTTAATAGGAGAAATCTCTCTTTTCCTTTTCTGTATCCTACAAGAAGAACAAGAGGTAAATACAAAAGATCTAAGTGTCTTCAAGAATTGAGTTTCTTCAAGAAATGAATTACTTGATTAAAATTGTTTTTCCCATAAAAATAATCAGTCTCTTCTTTTGACCCATATCAATGAATGGGCAAAGAATAGGCCTTATTGTAAGTTTTGCAAAACCTCTGATAAATTTCTTAACCTTTTTATATGTAAGTGGGACACTGGATGTCTGATACATACTAATTTCATCAAATGGATTGGGAATTATAATGGGGGGATCCATTGCTCAAATGTGGGTCCATTGCCCTTCCCTACATTCATTTGAAGCTCAGTGATGTTAAATTACTTGCCCAAGGTCACAAAGATAATAAGGTACAAAGCCTGGATTCAAACCTACATATTTAAGTTTCAAATCTAGCCTGCTACTATACTAGAGGTTTACCCTCTATAAAATGATGTGAATGAATGAATAAAAAGTATTTATTAAATATTTACTACTCACAAGTCAATCTGTCTGCTAAGATAGCAATCTGAATGCAAAAGCAAAAATAACTTCTGCTCTCAAATCATTTATATGCTAGTAAGAGAGAAAACAAGAAAAGTAGAGGTCACAGAGGGGCTATTTGATCTACAAAATCACAGGCCATTCAACAGCAGTGACAGAGTAGATTTGATCACGTTTAGTTTA
Source organism: Macrotis lagotis (assembly GCF_037893015.1). Taxonomy (NCBI): domain Eukaryota; kingdom Metazoa; phylum Chordata; class Mammalia; order Peramelemorphia; family Peramelidae; genus Macrotis; species Macrotis lagotis. The sequence goes on from NC_133660.1 coordinate 205,984,843, forward strand.
GCATCATAAGATTTAGATCAGAAGATATCTTAGGGTGCTCAGGGAGATCTGGGGCAAGGGCTTGCCAAACTCCTTTCAGTGCTGCTCATCTCTCTTTAGTGTCCATTGTTATGCAGATCTAATCAGTGACTCCAGAAACACACCCAGTGGTCACATAATGGCAAAACTCTTTATAACAGAAACGTTAAACTAGGTTGAGGGTTACTGATAGTCCTCAAACCTGTTGGTGATTTAGGGGAATGTCTATGAAAAGCATATGCAGACTTCCCCTGGTGGAATGGGTGGATGAGAAAAATGGTTCCAATGATAGCTGCTGAAGAAGGTGCCATGGGTTGCTTGGAGCTTGGTTAGGTTTCTAAGACACCAAGTCATCCACTTTTATTTTTCCCTTGGACATTGATGACTCTGGAGAACAGAGTGAGGTTGATGACTTCATACAACTTTGCCTCACTTAAATCCAATTTATTTAAAAATCAAGACATCTCCCATCACATCATGATGCCATTGGTGCTCTTTGAAAATGAAGGAAAACAACAATGAAGAAATAAGGACAAAGAAGAAATGACTTGCTCAAAGTTACACAAGTGTTCATTGGAAAACCAGGGGTTTGAACTCATGTCTTTTGACAGCAGATCCAAACCTCTTTCTATAAAAAGGCTGTTTCTGCTGAATATCTTTCAGATCCTAGTCTAAAATGGTCATGGGAAATCTGGTAGGAAAGGAATGCTGATCAAAGCTTGGAGAACTTAAATGAAAGTTTCCTGAACTCCTAGCACTTTATATTCCTCTCACCTATTTTTTTTTAATTGAGCTTATGATTTCATTAGTGTGGACAGCTCCCAGGGAGAAGTTTCCTCTACAAATGTAGCTGCACCTCTTGAATCTTATGAAGTTTCAATGATTTGTTCAGGCACAATGTGTGTTCCAAGTGAGATTTAAAGTCCAACCCTCCCAATTCCTAGGAGAGTTCTCTATCCACCACACAGTACTGACTCTTCTGTTAAAAACATCTTAATTTGTATTCCATTGTTCTATGTAAATGACTTATCTTTCTACTATATTGTAAGCTCCTAGGGAGCTAGAACCTCACCTTTTTTCACTTTCTAGTTTTCTCAGTATTTAGCAAATGACCTTACACATATGTGATAGCTTAATAAATACTTGTTGAGTGAATAAGTTGTTATGGGTAAATAGGGACTATTAAGATATTCAGCAAGCATATGGGGACCTACTGTGCATATCTATGTTATCTTTGATTCCTTTTAAAGAAATACAAAAGATTCTGTACTTGAGAAGTTTGAAGTTTAGTATGTAACCTCTCCCTCCTTCTGCCCCACCTTTCTCTTTCTTTCTCTATCCCTGTTTATCTCTCTCTCTCTCTCTCTCTCTTTCTCTGTCTGTCTCTCTCTCTCTCTCACACACACACAAACACACACACACACAAACACACAAACACACTCTTGTAAAGTGGAAATGAAAAATAAAAGCAAGGCAGGCTTCCTGCCTCATCCATTTTAGTCAAGGTTTCTAGCTTAACTATCCAAGAATAGTAAAAAGAATTTAGAAAAAGAAAGGTTTAGTGGAAAGTAAATTTAGGAAGCTGAAGAGAGATAGAGGAGAGAAATAATCAAGGGAAGTTATTCTAGGAAATGTTCCTTTCAGAGCTATCCCTGGAATGCAATTTTGCATTTTAGAGGATGATGAGTAAAGACTTAGAAAAGCAGCAAGGTAATGAATTTGCTTTGAAAAACCGGTTGAGGGGGGAACAAAGAAAACTTGGTCTTTATATATCTGTGTGTGTGTTTATGATAAATTTATAGATTCTTTTTTTTCTATCTTCACCAAAGCTAAAGGGTTAGGGCTAACTTTACTTTTCACAAAAACATCACCAAGATTGTTTTTGTATCTTCACTTTTTCTTTGAAACAGTCCAGTGTGGTTTCATTGTGGAGGGGAGGGGAAGGAAGAAGGTAGATTTACTGTTTGAAAACAGATGCCAAAATAAGGGAAATTTGTGATTACTTGCCCAAAAAGCTCATTTAGGTTTCAGGTCAAAAATAAAACCCTCACAAAAACAAAAAAGGAAACAACTTCTAGACCAATCGAACTGTCCAAATGAAAGAATAGACCACCCTATGGGAAAATTGATTGAAATTTAAGAAGTATGACTAAAGAAAACTCAGAGATGTCCCAGGAGCCAAGAAGGAAGAATTTGAAGAAGAAAAAAGTAACTAACAATACCAGAGAACAAGAGAAACCATTGGATTTCTTTATTTAATTAAATTTATTTTTCTTTATTTCTTTAAATTAATTTAATTAAATTATTTAATTTTTGTTTAAGTTTATTTATTTTCATCAACGTGCACTTGTATATTTTTAAGTTAAAAAATGTCCTTCCACCCTCAGCTCCCCTAAGTGGTGAACAGTAAGGTTAGCATTGTACATACATATTTTGATAAAACATATTTACTGATTAGTCATTTTTGGTATGAGGAATTAGGATTAAGGGTAAGAGATACATAAGAGATAATTTTTATAAAGTGTTCATCAGATTCTGAAGGGGGTTTTTTGTGAGTTTTTTTCCTTTCTCTGGATGGGGATAATATATCCATAGTCAGTCTAATACAGTTGATCTAGCTCAGTGGACTGCTGAGAGGAGCTGCTTCTATCAAGGTTGTTCATCTCACAATGCTGTTGATGCATACATTGTTCTCTTGGTTCTGCTCCCTTTGCTCAGCATTCAATCCTATAAGTCATTGCATGTTTCTCTACAGTCCGACCATTTATGGTTTCTTATAGAACAATAGTATTCCATAGTATTCATGTATCATACCTTGTTTAGTCATTCCCCATTTTATGGGCATCCCCTCAATTTCCAATTCTTTGCCGATACAAAAAGAGCTGCTATGAATATTTTGGAACATGTAGGACTTTTCCCTTTTTCTATAATTTCTTTAGGATATAGACCTATGTTAGGAACTCTTACGTGTGGGAACATTGTGAATTATCTTCTCCTGGTACCCTTGAACACCAGAGTCTTATCTTACGAAGTGCCACAGGAGTGGGAGTGGATCAGAGACTGGAAAAGTACTTAGGCACTGGTGTTTTGGTAAATTAACAGAGCACTTGGAGATCTTGATGGAGTACTTGTCTCCCTTGTCATCCTTGTCTCATGCCCTTCCAATGCTTGCCTGGGGAAGATTGAGGGAGTCCAGAAGTGGGAGTCAACAGACATAAAATTGGAATTGTTGGGTCAAAAGGTATGAACAGTTTTATTGCTCTTTGGGCATAGTTTCATATTGCCGTACAGAAAGGTTGGATCTGTTCACAACTCCAGTGGCAATGCATCAAAGTCCCAATCCTCCCATAACTTTTCCAACATTAATCATTTTCCTTTTTTCTCATCTTAATCAATCTGATAGGTGTGAGATCATACCTTTGTTCTTTTAATTTGCATTTCTCTAATGAATAATGATTTGGAGCATTTTATATGATTATATATAAATATTTATATATTATATAAATATATATCTATGACTTGAATTTTTGTCATTTGAAAACTGTTCATATCCCCTGACCATTTATCAATTGGAGAATGATGTGATCTTATAAATTTGATGCAATTTTCTATATATTTTAGAAATGAGACCACTATCAAAACTCCTAGTTGTGAAGACTGTTTCCCAACTTTCTTCTTTCCTTCTAATTTTGGCAGCATTGATTTTATTAGAGAAAAAAGCTTTTTAATTTAATATAGTCAAAATTATTCATTTTGCAACTTGTAATATGCTCTAATTCTTTTTTGGTCATAAATTTATCCCCTTTCCATAGATCTCATAGATAGAGTATTTCTTGGTCTACTAATTTATCTATGGTGTCGCTCTTTATGTCTAAATCCTGTACCCATTTTGAACTTATTTTAGTATAGGGTTGTAAGAAGTGGATTTATGCCTAGTTTTTAACCTCACTATTTTCCAGTTTTCCCAACAATTTTTGTCAGTAGTGAGTTCTTGTCCCAGAAGCTGATGTCTTGCTGTTTGTCAAATAGTAGATTGCTGTAGTCATTTCCTGCAGTTTCTTTTGAACCTTTCCTAATCCACTGATCCATTACTCTGTTTCTTAACCAGCACCAGGCAGTTCTGATGACTGTGACTTGATAGTGTAGTTTTAGATCTGGTAGAGCTAGGCCATCTTCATTTACATTTTTTTTCACCAATTTCCTTGCTATTCTTTCCCTTTTGATGCTCCAGATGAATTTTGTTACTACTTTTTTTCAGTTCAGTAAAGTGGTTATTTGGTGATTTGATTGGTCAGACACTGAATAAGTAATTTAATTTGTATAGAATTGTCATTTTTATTACATTAGCTCAACCTAACCATGGACATTTGAATAGAGCACCAACCCTGGAGTCAAATACAACCTCAGACACTTTTTGGGTGGATTTTTTCTTTCTTTTTTAAATTTTTTTTATTAAAGATTGTATTTGAGTTTTACAATTTTTCTCCCAATCTTACTTCCCTTCCCCCACCCCACCACAGAAAGCAATCTGTCAGTCTTTACACTGTTTCCATGGTATACATTGATCCAAATTGAGTGTGATGAGAGAGAAATCACATCCTTAACGAAGAAACAAAAAGTATGAGAGATAACAAGATCAGACAATAAGATATCTGTTTTTTTCTAAATTAAAGGGAATAGTCCCTGAACTTTGTTCAAATTCCATGACTCTTTATCTGGATACAGATGGTATTCTCCATTGCAGACAGCCCAAAATTGTCCCTGGTTGTTGCATTGATGGAATGAGCAAGTCCATCAAGGTTGATCATCACCCCCATGTTGCTGTTAGGGTGTACAGTGTTTTTCTGGTTCTGCTCATCTCACTCAGCATCAGTTCATGCAAATCCCTCCAGGCTTCCCTGAATTCCCATCCCTCTTGGTTTCTAATAGAACAATAGTGTTCCAGGACATAGGTATACCCCAGTTTGCTAAGCCCTTTCCCAATTGAAGGACCTTGACTTGATTTCCCATTCTTTGTCACCACAAACAGGGCTGTACAAGTGATGTTTTTACCCTTCTTCATGATCTCTTCAGGGTACAGACCCAGTAGTCAACCTCAGACACTTGATAATTATTTAGCTGTGTGACCCCAAGTCATGTAACCCCATTGCCTTGCAAAAATAATAATGATTAAAAAAATAAGAAATAGCTATTCAACTCAAGAAAGAAAGAGGATTGAATGATTCCATGAAGGATTTTGTTAAAATGAGATAACCTGAGTCTATCTGAAGGCAAAAGCTATTGAAAACTGAGAGATGAAAAAGGAAATAGAAACTGGGAAGTCATCTAGAATATTTTAAAATGCTTTGAAATAATACTATCTAGTAGGTATTCCCACTTATCTCTCCCTTCTCTCCTTCTTTCTTACCTCACTGCTAAAGAAGAAAATATTTCATCTTGGTATAGCTGACTCAAAAGCAAAAAATAATTTTGGAAATGAATAATTGTTTTGGGATGGAAGTAAGTAATGATTTTAGTTTTTCTGTGAAAAAATTCTAATTTAAAATGCAGAAAACTTTATTGAGTACTAACTAGTTAAAATATTTTGTGGTATATGTAACAAAAGTCCAAGTGATCTGTGATTCTGACAGCATAGGGATGTCCTAGAATGATAAATCCCCCCCCCCCCCGTGTCCATTACAAATCATTTATGACTTAGCAATTAAATTCTCTAAATATGATCTTGGACAAGTCAATTCCCTTCTTCGAACTTCAATTTCCTTCTCTGTGAAATAAAGAAGTAAATGTTTTCTAAGTTCCCTTTCAGTTTTAAATCTATGAATCTATGAGTTGACTGAAGCACACAGAATTTGAGATCATTCAGTAGCAAGTATTAGAAGCAGGTACTCAGATCTTGACTTATTTTCCTACTATATTGTGAACTCCCTGAGGGCTGGAATCCCACCTTTTCTCACTTTCCAGTTTTCTCTGTATTTAGCAAATGATCTTAGACAAATGTTATTGTTTAATAAATGTTTGTTGATTGAATAAAAATAGGAGCCATCAGGTTATTCAACAAGGATATGAGAACCTGCTAGACACATTTATGTTATCTTTGGCTCTCTTTAGCAGTCTTGGTCCAGCAAATTCTCAATTATGTTATGGTCTGATTTTATAATAGTAGTTAGCATTCATACAAATATATTTTTTCTTCTTAGCAACTCTGTTAGGATCTATTATTACACCCATTTTACAGATAATGAAACTAAGGTAGATAAAGATTATGTGACTTGCCCAGGGTCATAAAGCCAGCAACATTGGTCTCTTTGAACTGTAATCTTCCTAAAGTCTTAATATTCTACCTCTTGTAGCAACTAAGAGTTCATCAAAGGGGAACAAGGCAAGAAATATATGCAAATGGATGTGATATAAAAGCAAATATAATTGTATTAGGGAGAAACAAACTAGGTGCTAGGAGAGCTCAGAGAAAGGGAAGAAAGCTCAATTTCAATTGCATATCTCTGCCTATGTCTCAATGAACCAGAACCCTGCCAAGTAGAATTATTAATAGTAATGATCATAAAAGGTATGAGTTTTGCAATGAGTCATAGAACCTTTTAGGAAAGACTAAAGACCAAACAGAGATTTTAGAGAACTCATATTTCATATCCATGTCTCAGTGGATAGCCAGTAATTCTCAGTCCATTTAAAATTATTTTCATAAGCTTTATTTCTCTATACTCTATAAAAATGGTCCTCTTTCCTTTGTCTATTATACTTATTGGAATTGATTTATGTTGGGCCAAATTAGGCTGAGTTGGCAAATGGATGAGGCAGTGGGGTGCCTGTGACTGACTCTGGGCAAAGTCAAGTGTCACATGACAGGTCTGGCAACTCCATTGCGAATGAAGTCCTTAAAAACTGGGCTACTATGGCCATTAGGGAGTATGAAAGAGAAGCTATCAAATTCCCTCTTACCTGCCCATTACCTTGAACATTGGAAGCACTTATAGAGCAGGTTAAACAAATAACTACTCTGAATAAAAAGTGTTGAAATAAGAGAGCCTCAGTAACCCTAGCCAGCATATTAGTTTTTATGGAGACAAGACAATTTAGTGGATATTGTTGGCCCTTTAGTCAGAAAGGTTCAGGTTTAAATACTGCTTTGGACATTAGCAGTTTAACTCTGAGCAAGTGACTTTCAACTCATATAAGCCCATTTGTCAAATGGGAATGATAATGCTTGTGAAGATTTTGTCAATGATAATATTTTGGTACTGATGATTCAGCCATACCTGTCATTATTTCATCACATCTGGAGTGTTGTTTTCAGTTCTAGATGTCACATTTAGGGGATTATATTGAGATACTGACAAAAGAAAATGCAGAAGAAGCTAGCCAGGATGTCACTGGAAACAAAATCATGTAGTTTAAATAAATAGAAATCTAAAGGCTGAAAAAAGAAGTGTTAGGGGTATTTTTTATGATTTTCTACAAATATTTAAAGAGACTTTATTTATTCAGCTTAGTCCCAGGGCACAGAAATAGACATAATGTATAAAATTGTGATTAATCAGCCAACAAGAGTTTGTTCAGTGCCTGCTATGTTTCAGGTTCTGGGAATAGAAAGGAAAAAAACTCAAATGCTTTATCTTAACAGAGACAAATATATATATATATATATATGCATATATGAGAATTTTTATATTTATATATTGTATACATATATAAAATTTTTATACAATGTGTAAATATATATTAAATTAAAAATTAAATCTGTCCTAAAACAACTTACATTTTATAGGGATGAAAAACCTAGCAACACATATGTATGTTTATATAACATAGATGGATTCATGCACATATTAAAGAAAGTACAACATTTTACTGTTCAAGCTATAAAACAAGTATATAATACAGACAAACTTTCACTAGACATAAAGAAAACTTTCCAACAGTTAGAGCTATTGAACAGTGGAATTCATTGGCTCTGAAGTTGAATACCTACCCTTGGAGAACCAGTAAACCTTTTGAGGGCAGAGACCATATTTCATTTTAGGTTTGTATCTCCTAATAATGGGAAACCTCCAGGTCTCAAGCCATATTGGTCTGACATTGCCAAGGTAACTACAGGAGGGATTTGAAATTTGATAAATCTAGGAGCTTTTTAGGGATGAATTAAATATTTGACCAACTATAGCTTGCAAATGATGTTATAAATATCTATATGGTACTTGGCAGAAAAATCTTTTTCTATACTTGCCCTAATACTTCCTACAGCATCTGGCACACAATAGACACTCAATGAATGCTTGGTGGATTCAACTGGATCTTTACACAGAGGTTGCTGGTCATTTGTTAAGTCTATTAGAAGGGGCTTTCATTCAGACATATATTTGGTCTTATAGCTCTTGTCCAACTCTGAGATTCTGTGGTATCATAAGGGTTTTGCTTCTCAATTATCTATTTCTGTGGCTAATTAGATGGTGCAGTAGATAGAACATTGAACCTGGAGTCTGAAAGACCTGAGTTCAAATCCAACCTCAAAGCCTACTATCTCTGTGACCCTGGGCAAGTCACTTAACCCTATTTGCCTCAGTTTTCTCATCTATAAAATGAGCTAAAGAAGAAAATGACAAACTACTCCAGTATCTTTGCCAAGAAAATCATAAATGGGATCATGAACTATCAGACTGAAAAAGGAAGAGTCATGACTGAAATGGCTGAAAAACTGCAACCTATTTATTTATAATTGTAATATATAACATAATGTTATATAATAGAATAATGTAATAACATATTATATAATATAATAATATATTATGCATATATTATATTTATAATTAACAACATACTATACAATATAAGATATAATATTATATTATTACTATAATAATATAAAACAGCAATATATAATATAATAAATAATAGTATATTATTTATATATTTATAATTAATATAGAATTTATAAAAATATGATCAACAACTAATAGCAAGAGAAATAGTCAGTTTTTATTTGCCTTTTAAGTAGCAAATAGATGAAACGTGACCTGAGGCAGAATTTTAAAAACTTAGAAACCATGACAAATTGGAAGAATTTTTTCCTTCTTCCTTCCTTCTTTCCTTCCTTCCTTCCTTCCTTCCTTCCTTCCTTCCTTCCTTCCTTCCTTCCTTCCTTCCTTCCTCTTTAATTTATGAATCTATCTATAACTTTTTTGTTTGTTTATTTATTTTGCTTTCAGTGTAAAAGATAATAAGATCAGTTCTCTGCTTACCTCCTTGTTCCTTGTGGAGACTGACTTACATTGCTGAGAATTGGAAGGCTGGCAAAAAAAAGACTAGATTCTCAAAATTATTTCTGGAGTACTTTCCATGTAACCAGTCTTGTATTTTTACCATTTTATAAATCTTTGCCCTCCAGAAAGTCATTCTGGATTAACATAAATTATACCAACCACTGTCTTCCCCACTCCCACCCCATTCATATTATCCAACTCATCAAATCCTTTCTCTGGACAAATATTAACCTAGAAAAGTGCTGGATATAGTGCAGGCACTTATTAAATCCCTGCTGATTGATTGGTGCTGTGATATAATCCTTTACTATGCATATATTCTATCCAATATATTAATTTTCCATATTGATCCAAATATAACCTTTTATCCTTCCCCCACTCTCCAAAAAGAGCAAGAGCAAAACCATAAAGCATCTCACCTCTAAGTGAGATCATAAGATCAAAGAACCAGAGCTCTTTGGAGGACCTTATAGATCATATAATCCAAGTTCTTCATTTTAGAGATAAACAACAAAGATCCAGAGAGGTCAAATTGCTTCTCTTTGATGAGAAAAACATACATTTTCCAGGATGGGAAAATATGTGGACAAGTTAGAATCAGGAAGGTCTTCTTAAAAGCTATGGAACCCAGGTTTAACCTGGAAGGGAATGAAATTCTAAGAGGCAGAGGTAAAGGGGGAGAAGGTGGGACAGACTGGGCAAAAGTCTAGTGGTGGGAAGTAAAATGTGTGACAGAGAAGGTCAAGTCACTCAATTTGATTGTAAAATAGAGCTCATAATATTTTGCTAAATTAGTATGAAACCCAAACCTTCCCCCCACCTCCAGACTTTAAATGTCTTGTTATTTCAGTTACATGATATTATTTCATCCTGTTTAACCTCTTTTGGATTTCCTCTAGTCAGTGCCAATATCCTTCTAAAGACCTTGGTTGTTGGTTGGTTGGCTCTTGTCTTTCATTATCAAAGAAGATCAAAATGAGGTTGCTAGGAATAGAGCACCAGCCCTGGGGTCAGGAGGACAGGAGTTCAAATCCAGCTTCAGACACTTAATAATAATTACCTAGCTGTGTGGCCTTGGGCAAGCCCTCAATCCTATTGCCTTGCAAAAAAAAAAAAACTAAAAAAAAAAGAAGACCAAAATGACATCACTATGTTTGAGACAAATTACAGTGTGTCCAACTGTGGCTGATTAGTCCAATATAAGCTTGGAATGCTCTACCACAGGCCTAGCATAAATAATACATGTGAGCACAGTTATGTCATGTTTCCTTTGAGCTGCTTCAATTCTGCCCTTCTCATGGAGTACAGAACCCTTACTGATGAGGGCATGCCATGCTGCAGCATTGTACACAATTACTTCTAATGTTCTTCAATGAGACCTTCGGTGTTTCCCAGTATTGCTTCTTCTGATCTCCTTGTGAGCGCCTGCCCTATGTGAGTTCTCCATAGAATAGTCTTTTTTTTTTTTTGGCAAGCATACTTCTGGCATCTTGGAGTCAGATTATGAGGAGTTTTTAATTTCAGATAGTTGTGACAGGGAGATACTGATAGTTCTTGAGAAGGGGAGTGATGTAGTCAGACCTATGCTTTAGGATTACCAATTTATTAGCTCTTTGGAGGTGAGATTGAAGAGGGGAGAGTCTAAATTTAAAGAAACCTATTAGGAGTGTTTAACAATAGTCTAAGCAGGAGGAGTGGAAGCTTTAACTAGTGTTTGGGATATGAAGAGAGAGAGAAGGGGATAGTTATGAAAGATGTTAGAGAGGCAACAACTCAAGATTTAGCAATAGATTCTAAAATGGTGCGTGAGAGGAAGAGGCAAAGCTAAAGGAAGGGAAGACTCATAGGAATTTGTGCCTCAGCAGAAACAGAAGACTTAGAAGGAAAGTATGTTTAGTGAGAAGGTTAAAGAGTTTGTTCAGTTTTGTACTTACTGAGTTTGATGACTTCTAAACAGAAGCAAGTAAAGAGTTAGAAGAATGGTTAATTATAGGACTAAAGCTAGTGCTAATGATCTAATTCAGCAATTGTCCATAATTTAGGTAATTAATTTCACAAATGATTTCTAGAGTCTCAAAATATTTTGATGGGTTCTTAATTAGCACAGAGATTTCTCCATATTATAACAGCTGACACTTATATAGTGTTTTAGAATATGCAATGTGCTTTATATTAATAATTTTGTTTTGATTCTAACAGAAGAGTTGTGAACTAAGTAACAGAATTGTTGCAATACCTATTTGATAAATGAGGAAAGGGTTAGAAAAGAGTGACTCAGCTACATGAGTATCCTGTAGGTACTTCGAATTTACCATATTTCCCCCTAAACCTTTTCTTCTCCAAACTTGCCTATTTCTATTAAGGATAGTACTTTCGTTCAGGCACCAAGGACTCAACCTAAGAATCATACTCAACTCTTCTCTCCTTCACCCCTCAAATCTGACTAGGTTTTGCTCCTACCTCTATGACATTTCTTTCTTCTGTCTCCTCCTTTCCTTTAATATTGTTTGTCCTCCAATAGAGACCTTCATTAACTCTTTTAGGACGATTACAAAATCCTTTCAATTCTCTCTGAATCTATTCTTTGCTATATCTCTTTTCCACAAAATTATAAAACCAATATTCTGAAAACAGTTCAGATTATGTGTTTCATACACACACACACACACATCATCATCATCATCATCATCATCATCATCATCATCAGTATTTCCCTATTGCCTATTGCCTCCAGGACTCTTCTAGAGCTTAACATTTAAATTTCCATCTCCTTCTTTTGTATTTTGCACAATTTTTCCCCTATTTTTTTTTCCAAAATTGACTTGGTGCTACCAAACCTGAGACCTCCCACTCAACTTGTTAGTAAATCCTCTTTCCCTTTATTACCCTTTCTTTCCTTCTGTTCCTCTGTTTTTATTTTCCTTTTCTCTCCATTCCCTTTCTCCCTTTCTCTTCTTTCCATCTTTCTCTCTACTTTTATATACTTTGCATATTTTTACTTGTACCCACATTATAACTACCTCCCCACCATCCCAGTAGAGGTAAATTCTGGTAGAATGCCAGCTCCTTGAGAGCAGGTACAGTTTTGCTTTAATTTCCATATCTCAAGGACCTGACACTCTGTGAAAATTAAATAAATGTCTTTTGCATTGAATTGAAAGCTAATCAAGGTTACACGCTAATAATCAAGGAAAAAGGGACATGAACTTTTTTCCTAAGTCTAGTTGTCTTTCCCCCCCACACTCCTCTATTGACCTGAGTTGCTATTCTTCCTATCATAACTGTGACAGGAAGGCTGAGCTCTGTGAACTAAGTTAGTATTATTGCTGAGGACAGAATCAGCCCATTTGCCATTGAGTTGTAATATGCTGCTACTGGGAGCAAATCAAACCAGGAAATCAAACCCAGATTTCCTGATTCCAGATTCAGTTCCCTCTTTTCATAAGAGACTATATTGCTGCATTACTCTATTTTTATATACCTGATCTTAGGATCTTTCCTTAGACTCTGCTTCTTTCTCCTGAGGGTACTGCTCAAAAAAAAAAAACAATTCAAAGTAATGCCAGGTACCAGTTAACTGATGTTTGACTGTCTCTTTCTTCTTGTCTGCTTACTTTTCCTCTGGAGGTCTACTTTAATTTCATTTCCCTTCAGTTTTTTGAGTACAACTCACCTTTCCTCTTGAAGGTCTCATGGTCAATTTATTCACTTTTTCTGAGGCTCTTCTTGTAATTATTACTGAATTGTTCTTTTGCTCTGAGTTTTATTCTGGGATTCTCTTAACCCTCTTAACTTCAATGTATTAAAAGTGTTTATTTCTTTAGTCATTTCTCCATCCACTAGGGAAGGATCACTAATGTCTCCTTAGTTCAACTTGTCTCTCTTTTCTATTGGACTTTTCTTGGTTCTGCAATTGCTAGATACTATCAGGTCTCTCAGCCCAGGATCATTATTGATGCACAGGGCTGACAGCATTCATGCAGGGTTTTATTCTCTGGCTAGAAGAGGACAATGCTGGCTGAGAGGACTTCTAGACTTAGCCTCTCAGCATCCACCTGGATGGGATAGAAACCTACCCAGCAAAAGTGGACTCTAGGCCCTTTCCCACCTGGATGGGACAGATGCTATATGCTTCATAATGGTCTCTGGCCCCTTTCCTAATAGCAATGGACCAGATGGGCTGGCAGCAATTTGAGGATGATAGCATGGCACTTTATTATGTGTAGTCTCTTTTTCTTTTTCCCTTTCCCTCATCTTTTCTCTATTCTTATTTGTCTTTCTTCTATTCAACTTATCCCTCTCTCTCTCTTCTGCTCTGCTTTCTAATGAAGACTATTTGATGGGAGTTTCTTTTTAACCTCTTTTCCTTATTGACAGTTTTGCTTCATTTGGCACAGTTTGCTTTATCTTAGAGGTGAAGATTGAGCTGGCTGGAATTTTTCATATGGCCATTTTCTTCTCCATGCCCTACTTAATTTACAAAGTTGAACTATTTAAATTAAAGCTCTAACTGGCCCTAGATCTTGGCAACCTAATAAGAAAGACACGCATATCTTATTTTCAATACTTAAGTTGGTGAATTTCCTTAGAACTCTTCTTTCATTCTTTATGTACATTTATGAGCCTGCAATATTTATTCTGTTTTGTAAACCTGAAAAGCTAGCTAGTTATTGATGATTCTCTGAGAATAGCAGTGGTCTTGGAATCAAAAGATTTATGTCACAATTCTGACTCTTAATTTGGTTGAATGTACAACTTTAGGCAAGTCAGTTCCCCTTTTTGAGACTAATCTTCCCTGTCCATAAAATGATAGTAAAATTGAAAGGTACCATAGAATCCTTCATCCAAAGTATGAGTACACTCCCAAGTGATCATGCACATTCCATTTGAATAGTTCTGTTGTCAGTGAGCTCACTATCTCATAATATATTTTAGAGACAAAATGAAAACATCAGTAATGATGGAGAACATAAAAATAAGAGCAAGATATGTTAAAAGAAGAAGATGATAACCCTAACAAATTTCTAAAGTTGGTGGGTAAAGAGGCAGGCTTAACTTTGGCAAACAGAAGGGCCACATTTTCCTTGGACACTCCCATGGAAGGAAAAGAAAATGGCTAAAGGCAGAAATTTTAAAATGTTGATGAAGGAAAGATTTAATCTTTAGATTTATCTGTTGAAATAGAAAAGGATTGGATATTTGGTGAAAGAGGAAGTATGGAATACTTATTATGGGTAATGTGGGAATTAACCATATATTAATCAAAGCACTATTGAATAATACTGAGACCTCCAATGTTATAACATATCATCAATATATAGTGAACTGACAGCATGATTTTATGCCTTCTCCTGCATTATTCTGTTTCCTTTACAGAAGGAACAAAAAAGGTAAAAAGTGAATATGATTCAGGATTGAGAATCATTGGTAGTAGCAATTACATAGGAATAATGATGATAGCTGACTTCATATGATACCCTTAGGAGAGTAAGGGACATTTGCATATATAAACTTTTTTGTCTATAAAAATCTCAGGAGATAATTTGTATATTATTATCCCCATTTTATATAGATGAAGACATTGAAGTTCAGATTTGTTCATTTGTTTAACCAATTCCTCTAAGTCTTGGATCTGGGTTTTGAACCCAAATTTCTCTTGATTCTAAATACTGTACACTTTCTATTAGAATTGTTTCTCAGAAGAACAAAAAAGGCATTGAGTTTGAGAACAGAAGAAAGTATCTTGCTGAGGTGGCTCTCTATTGGCTCAAAACCATGATGAGAGGAAAAACAAATAGAAAATAATGGTGATGGAATTAGAGAAGATGATGGCATGGAAGAACAGGGAATTTTATAAGAGGGGAGTGATAAAAGAGGTAAAGGTTGAGACAACTGTGATTGAAGATCAAGGTCAAGATCTTTTAAAACTGAACAATTGGAGGTAATGGAGAGATTTAAGGTATGTGAATATATAGAGACTTGGGATAGAGTTGGAGATAACGGGAATTGAGGAAGTAGAGCAACTGGGAGCCAAAGGAATTAAAAGGGTCATCAGTAGTAATACTGAAGTCATTGCATATGATGGCAGGAAATAGAATAGACAGAAATGCCATAAGTCAGAGGCCAAAATTATTGAAGATGGTGAAAATGACCTGGAGGTTGGTAGGATAAAATGGTATAGATCTTGACCAATAATGGGGTCAGATGTCAACTTTAAAGGAAGAATACATGCTTAATGATAGGGGCAGAACATATATCTACAAGTAGTGGTGGGAAGAAAGGAGTGTGCCTTCCATTCTTCTTGGTCACATAAGTCATGGTTTGAAAAAGAGCATGTCTTCAGAGAGAAATTGAGGTTTCAGTTAATATCAAAAGGAATATCCCCTTGATTTGATTTTAAGTAGAAAGTTTCCATTTCCTAAACATGATTTAAGTTTCAGTCCTCCCTGAGAGGCTTGGTCACTAAACCCTTAAAAATAGAAACTGTCAGTTTCATGTAACATGAAGCTTATTTAACTTTTATCCTATAATGACTTTTCCAGAATGTCACATGTAGACAGCACAATGGCAACTGGCAGAAACCTGATTCAAAATGATCATGCTGATTACATACATGCATGTATATGATATGTATACATGTATGGCTATGTATGTATACATGATATGTATCTATACACATAGGTATATAAACACAAACATAAGTAGACATGTATACTCATTCATACACACATATTTCTATCTCTATAGCTATATATAAAACAAGGGAGAGAACTAAAACTGTTCCTTTGAAGCATCTAATTTGACTAAAGCTCAAATGAGCCCTCCTAAAATCTAGTTTTGTGACTACACATGTTTTCCCAAAATGAATACTTCCACAGCTGTGTCTACACATGGTCTTCCTGCTGTTGGAAAGAAGGTTCAGATTCTGCAGGCTCAGATGTACAGTATGAATGGAAAATGTGTTAGAAAAATCAAATGTACTATATCAGTACAATATTGTCAACCAGAACATTCAACTGCTTAAGCAATTCTGGGAGAAAACTAGGCTTTTAAGAATTTCCCTTATGGCATCAAAAAGTCAAACTAGTAAAATGATTGTGTTTTGTTCAGTGATTATCTTATTAATCTGAAAGATATTGTTTTTATCCCATGAATGATATCACTTTATAAATGGGTGGTGTGAGTTTCAAACTTCAAGAGAAATAAAGAGATAGATTGATAGATGGATTAGATATATAAACACTCAGTTTATCTTGTTCTCTTTTCCCCCAAATTTGATCTTTATGATTTAATATGTGATCAACATACAATCATTTGCTAATATAAAGTAATTCTAGATTTCAGTGTATTCTGCATTAATTGAATATATATACATACATATGTACACACATATACATATATACATATATACATACACACACACACACACACACACACACACACACACACACACACACACATATATATATGGAGGAGTAGGAAAATCCCAAATGTCTCTGGAACAAAATAAACAAAAATAATGTTCAGTTTTCCTGGAAGTATTAAGATTTGTCTAGGACAACTGTCCAAGTTTCATGTGCCTTCTTTTTTCTAGAAAGTTATAAGCCTCTTAAAAATCAGGTTATAAATAAAATTCATAAAATCCTCTCAGCTCCCAAGAAATCTTTTGATCTTCAAGCTGAGATGATAGTTTCCCACCTAGTGAAATTTGATGTCTGCTATGTACAGGTTATATTTCCTATCCCATCTCATCATATTTTCTATAACAAAAATACTAGTTTGGGACTGTTAAAATCACCTTATCTTCATCCACTAAATTATTATCTAAAAATAAAAAGCATAATCAAATTTTTTTCCCAAAGCAAAGCACTTAATAACGAACCATGTAGTCTGTTGCATTCAGCATTAAAACAGAAGGGAGAAAAGATAGAGGAATAAATTCACTATTGCTTTAGCATTTTCTCCATTAAACTGGAATATATCACTCCCTACTGAATTCTCTCAATAAGCTGAGCACTGAACCAAAGAAAAGCAAAGGCTCCAGTCACCAAAAATATTTAGAGGCCTTCTCCTAGAAATCATCCTTCATCTTATTAGCATAAGATTGCTGTTACTTCTGACACCACATTCTCTCTCCTACAGCTTCCCATTCCATCCTTCTGCAGAGAGATTTGAAAATTGCAAATTCCACTCTCCAGTTCCAATTCTGTGATAGCTTCTTCTCTTCCCAAGCTGCGAATTCTACTCTCAGGTCCTTAATGACTAAGTTCCCCTTAAAAGGCAGCTATTTCAAGGTTTATCAGAATGACTGTTGCCTAGAATTGGTTTTCCAGAGTATTGAGAAAATATGGGTACCATACACATTTTTTCTGTTGCTAAGACCTTAATAAGTTGATATATTAATATAAATATATTTTAAAAGGTTCTATTTCTGTAGTGTTTTAGAATTTATAAAACTCTATTATTATTAAGTTATTGTTCTTAATAATCTTATGAAATAGATTATAGTTATATACATATACATATATATTGACCATTAAAGTTATTTAGTCTTATTTTCTTTAAAGCTTAGAGATTAAACTGACTCATCCACTTGGATAGAAAAGGCCCATATTTAAATTCAGAGTTTTTTCTATTGAAGGATTTAAGTATTATGACCCCTACTTTAACAGATTAGGAAACTAGTCTCAGATTAAAAATGTTATTACCAAAGTAACAAAACAATTAATTCTAAAGTCAGGCCTTGAACCCAGGTCCTTGTATTCTAAATCTTGTATTCTTTCACATTTCAGTCATATATAACACTTAATATTTTGTCTCACAGATATCAGATATAGTTCCTTTTAGAGTTCAGAATAAACTTTAAGTAGATAGAATTATAGATAGATAAATAGATAAACAAGTGACCAAATAAAAACTTAATGAAATAAAAATCTTAACCATCTGGCATGGAATTCATTCTCAATAGATTGACTATCTGCTGCCCAAAGATATAGTTAAACTTAGAAAGTTTCACTGAGACCCAATAACAGATTAAACAATACAGGTAGTTCCCCACTACAAATCTTTCATTCATTATCAGTGGCACTAATGTTGTTTGGTTCATAGCAAGACAGTTATACCAGCATGAGTTCATGGAGCCAATTTGATAATGCTAAGATTAAACGCCCCCAATATCAATGCAGAACCATAAAAAACTATTTTAAAGTGTCAAGAAAATGGCAAAAGGCTTTCAGTGTCAGTCCACAGGGATGACATTAGAATGTCAAAATCAAATAAAAAAATGTCAATACACACAAAAATGTACTGACAACCAAGATAGTTTTATGCTGCCAAGCTGACACATGACGATCTCATATTAAGGCAAGCATTGGAAGATTAAATTTGGGGGCAAGGAGAACAGGAGACACTGGGACTGAAACAATAAGTTGTATGGTAGAATTATAGAACTCAGGTGACTTTGAAATAATTAAAACCTTGCAAACTTTCTCCATCAGTGCTTAACCTGACATATTATATTACCTTGGGACTTTGGCTATCTCTCTGTTCATATACATTTACTAAGAGACAAAAATAACCTATTAAGATCTGTGTCCCAAAGAAATCATAAAAAAGGGAAAATGACCCATATTTACAAAAATAATTCTAGCTAATTTTGCAGTGGTGAAGAATTGGAGATATTCATCAATTATGGAATGGCTGAACAAGTATGATATAATGGAGAGAGATTTCAGAAAAACTTGTAAAGACCTGTATCAACTCATACTGAGTGAAGTGAGCAGAACCAGGAGAACGTTGTACACAGTAGCAGCAACATGTGTGATGATGAGCTAAGTTAGATTTAGTTCTTCTCAGCAATACAGTGATCAAAGACAATTATAAAAGATGAAAAATGCCATGGAAAGAACTATGGAGTCTTAATGCAGATCAAAGCTTGCTATTTTTCATATTGTATTTTGTTTTTTCTATCTCATGGTTTTCCCCTTTTGTTATGATTCTTTTTTTCTCACCATGACTAATATGGAAATATGTTTAATGTAATTGTGCATTTTTAACCTATATAAGATTATTTGCTATCTTGGGGAGGGGGAGGGAATGGGAAGAGGGAGAAAATATTACAAAAATGAATGTTGATAACTCTTTTCATATAAATGGAAAAATAAAATAATATTAAGATAAGAAAACCAATTAACTAATATGGTACACCTAATGAAAGGTCATATGGTAGAATAGAAAAAACATAATAGCTGTAGTAAGGAGAGACCTGGGTTTACATCTCCTCCTTGACAGCAGTCAGATTATCATGAGCAAATTACAATCACAACCTCTTGGAACTTCAGTTTCTACATCTACAAAATGAAGGTAATAATATTTCTACTATTTGTCTTGCAAAATTATTATCAGAGTAAAAGGGGACAATATATTTCAAGTACCTTACAAATATTAAAGGATTATTTTCAGTGATCAACAAATTAGTATTTACTTATTATTCTTTCAAATATTTATTTAAAATATATATGTGTGTGTGTGTGTGTGTGTGTGTGTGTGTGTGTGTGTGTGTGTGTGTGTGTACTGTGCTATGTGCTAGAAGGAAATGCAAAGATAATTAAAATATTATTCATGGCTTCATTCTCCCAGAAAGGGGGAAGATATTGTGATGCAATTTCTCTCTCTAGTTCTCTCTCTGTGTCTGTTTCCTCTGTGATTATATCTTTGTTTCCCTCTTTTTTTGTCTCTTTCCTCCTCTTTCCTTCATTCCTTCTCTGTCCTTTCTGTCTCTGCCTCCCTGTCTCTGTCTGTTTCCCTATCTCTGTAACTCTATTTGTCTCTGGAACTCTCTGTCTCTGTATCTCTGTATCTTTCTTTTTTAGTTTTTTTTTTTTTTGCAAGGCAGTGGGGTTAAGTGGCTTGCCAAAGGCCACAGAGCTAGGTAATTATTAAGTATCTGAGGTCAGATTTGAACTCAGGTACTCCTGACTCCAGGGCCAGTGCTCTATCCACTGCGCCAGCTAGCCACCCCTTTATCTTTCTTTATCTGTCTGTCTCTGTTCCCCCCGTCTCTGTCTTTCTTTCATAACCCTTTAGAGAAAAGAGGAAATTTAGAAGTCTTTGAATTAAATTGATTTTCTAGAGAGAGAAACCCTGTGATCCAGAGAGATCAAGTATTTGGCCCAAGGTTTTAAACAATTCATTCAGAGTAAAACTAAACTTTTTAACTGAAATTTTAGATCACATGTTCATGGACTTTTCTATTGTATTGTATTAATCTTAATCAATCTATTTATTTAATGGTATTGAACTTTAATATTAGTATTGTCTGACTCAATGGGTTGTTACAAAGTCAAATAAAATTAGATATGCAATGAATGCCCTTTGCAAAATTTAAAGCACCATATTAATGTCAGCTATGAAGGTGATGATTATATTTATACAAAAATCTTCATTGGTAATAACAATGCCAACTAAAGATTTTAATAAATGTTAGCAAATTTGAGCTTATAAGAATTATTAAAACTTGGGGATGGTGTCATGAATGAAATTTAGCTATAGAAAAGCATGTTATTTTAAACAGAAGAAAATTAATAAAAGGAGATGATATATTGGCATTATGTTGATCCTTTTCAAAAGAGAATAATCTCCAATCTGAATTGTTTCATTTCATCTTCCTCTAACTATTACTAGATGAGCTGTCCACTGGCAACTAATCAGTATTCATTGGAGCTTACTTTTCTTGCAGTTCTGCTCCAAAATCCCTGGCAGGGGTTCTTGACATTTTTGTGAATGTTTGTGTGCCATGAATGCCAGTGTAGTGAAGCCTATGAACTTTTCATAATCATGGTTTTAAATAATTGAAGGAGGTGCTAAATTTCACTTAGAGGTTAATGAGAATAAAGATATACCTTTTTCTCCATTCAAGTTTATAGACTTCCTGAAATCTTTTCTTGGACTCTAGGTGAAAATCTTTGATCTATGGGGACATCTACATTACTCTGATCTAAAAGTTTAGTTCCTCGTCTTGTCTAGACCATATTCTTCCTATCTTCTGACACAGGTCTCCTCTGAATTTTCAGATCATTTTTATTTTTGTTTTGTCTTTGAAGAATTTGGTCCATTCTTTTAATAAACATATTTTCCCCCTGACAACCAGTACAGAGATTTCCCTCCAATTCTTTTATCTTCTTTTCCTAGCAGAAAAACCAGTGGGTTCTTTATGTCTATGTGGTTACTACTTGTCAATGATGCCAACAAAAATGTAGCACACTATCTGAAAATCACTGGAAAATTCCCTCTATCTCCTTTCATTAAGATTCTCCTAGATGTTATTTCATTTGTTTATGGAAACAAAGAGTTCATAATGTAGTAGATGTACTCTCACTATTGGTGGTTAGCAGAACTGAGATTTGTTTGCTTTTTCCTTCCTCATGGCACATTGAGTAAGTCTATATCTTTGAATATATGACTTTGAACTTCATTTTATTTTTTTCTTTTTATGGTTGTAAAAGTAAATATAAACCCCATACCCCCAAAAGATAGAGAAACATTAAAAATAGTGAGAAAAAAGTATACCTCAATCTATGTTCAGAGTTCATTGGCTCTGTCTCTGGGATGAGTTGCCTTCTTTATCATAAGTCCACCAGTGAGGTTGCTCCGATACCTTCCCACAGTGCATATTACTGGCTATATTTCCTTCCATTTTATTCTTCCCTACTCCCATTTATTCTATTCTCTCTCTCTCTCTCTCTCTCTCTCTCTCTCTCTCTCTCTCTCTCTCTCTCTCTCTCCTTTCACTCTATCTCTGCTCAGAAATGAGTTGTATATGACTGCCTTCTACCACAATTTTTCCTCTCTTCTGTCATCTAATTCCCCCTCCCCTCCCCAATCCCCCTTATCCCATCCCTTTCCTCTCATTTTTCTTTATGGTAAGATAGATTTCTATACCCTATTAAGTATGTATATTATTTCCTCTCTGAGCTATTTCTGATGAGAATGAAGTCTCACTCATTCACCCTTGGCTTCCCCTCTTCCACTCCATTGCAAAAGCTTTTCCTTGACTCTTTTATGTGAAATATCTTAGCTCCCTCTTCTTCTCATTTCCCTTCTTCCCAGTACTTTCCTTTATCACCCATTGACTCCATCTTTATATTATATTATATTATATTATATTATATTATATTATATTATATTATATTATATTATATTATATTATATTATATCATTATATTCAATTCCCTCCTCTGCCTTATACAAGCTCTTTTTAATTGCTGGTACAAATGATGAAGTTCATATGAGTTATCAAAATTATCTTCCCATGAAGGAATACATGCAGTTCAACATCATTAAGCACTTCATAATTAGTCCTTCTTTTTCATTCCATCTACACTTCACCTGTGTCCTGTATTTGCAGATCAACCTTTCTGTCCAGCTCTGGTCATTTCAACAGGAAAGTTTGAAAGTCCCCTGTTTCATTGAAAGTCCATCTTTTCCCCTGGAAGAGATTGTTCAGTTTGCTGGGTGGTTGATTTTCAGTTGTAATCCAAGCTCTTTTGCTGTCCAGAATATTATATTCCAAGACCTATGAGCCCTTAATGTAGATGTTTGTTTCTATCAGTTTTTAGTATTTTCTTTGACTTGGGAGTTTTGGAATTTGGTTGTAATATTACTGGAAGGTTTTCCTTTGGAATATCTTTCAGGAGGTAATCAGGGAATTCCATCAATTTCTGTTTTGCCTTCTGCTTCTAGGATTTCAGGGCAATTTTGCTGCATTGTTTCATGAAACATGAAGCTTTGGATCTTTTCCTGGTCATGACTTTCAGGTAGCCCAATAATTTTAAAATTATCTCTCTTTGGTCTTTTTTCTAGGTCAGTTGTCTTTCCAATGAAACATTTCATCTTCTATCCTAATTTTTTGTTCTTTTTGTATTGTTTTAATTGTTTCTTGATTTCTCACAAAATCATCAGCTTCCTTTAGTTCCATTCTATATTTGAAGAAGTTATTTTCTTCAGAGAGCTTTTTTATCTCTTTATCCAGCAGCTGGCTAATTCTGCTTTTCAAGGCATTCTTCTCCTCATTTGCCTCTTGGGTTTTATTTTTGGTCTAAATTGATTTTTAGCATGTTATTTTCTTCAGTATTTTTTCTATTTCTTTCACCAATCTGTTGACTTGATTTTCATGATTTACCTATATTGCTCTCATTTCTCTTCCCAATTTTTCCTCTTCCTCCATGACTTGTTTTTCAAAGTCTTTTTTGAGCTCTTCTATTGCCTGAGCCCATTTCCTATTTCTCTTGGAGGCTTTGGATACAGAAGCTTCAACTTTGTCATCTTCTAAGTGTGTATTTTGATCCTCCATGGGACCAACATGATTTTTTTATGGTCAGATTCTTCTTTTTCTGTTGTTTGCTCTTTTCCTCAACCTATTACCTATTTACCAACACATCCAAAGCTTTGGGGAGGTTTGGGGACACCCCACAGGGACTTTAATTCCTCCAAGGTCTTATGAGAGTATCTGACTGCTCTCTTGCCTGTGCTCTGGTCTGGATGACCACAGGCCCTCTCCTCTGCCCTGGAGCTGTGAGAATGGTCCCTGCTCAGCTATGGTGGTAATGTGGGGGCCCAAACTGCAACCTGGATCTAAGTGAGCAGAGACACCTCGGCAGTCTCCCCTGACCCCTTTACTGTCTATGGGCTAGACCTCTGGAAGTGATGGGTGGCTTGGTCCATTCCTGTTACAGTGTTTCACCACAGGGCTGCTCTGAGGCTGGCGCTCTGCTCCACACTCACTCTGGTGTGGCAGAGTTCTCTCACCACTCCTTCAAGCTTTCCCCAATGATCCCTGGGCCATGAGGTCTGGAAACTGCCCCCTCTACCAAGGACCCAGTAGTGCCAAGGTACCCAGGTGCCTCCAGTGATCCAGGAGCCCTGTGGACTTTTCCTGGAAAGGTGGAGTTGGTTTGCTCTGGCCCTGATGCACTGGACTATGCTGCTGCTCTTTCCAACTCTCATCTCAGTGAAAAAGACCTTTCCTGTGGATCTTCTAAGCTGTCTTGGACTGGGAAATTGTATCACTCAATCTTTCTGTGGGTTCTGCCCCCTCCAAATTTTGGCTAGAGTCATAATTTGATGACTTTTGGAGTTTTTTGGGTAATGAGTTTCTAGGAATTCCTGCCTTCACACTGCCATGTTGGCTCCACCCCTTGAACTTCATCTTCTTTGATAAAAATAAAAGTCACAGGTTCATAGAAGGTTAGTTAGAAGTTACTTTAGAAATCAGTTCATCATGTTTTGTGGAGTAGGAAACTAAAGCCCCCAGTCTAGTGATTCATGTTGCCTACAAGGGCCAAATCATCATCTGAAAGGACAGGACTTTTTTTTTTCAGAGTTTTTCTAGACTTTTTTAATCTACACTTTTGTAAATATCTCTATATACTGTATCAATTATTTTTTTTTTCTTTTTCTAGGCAACAAAAGTTGTAGTGGGGAACTCTGATAATGCAAAATCAATCGACATATATTTGAAAATCCAACACTTCAGAGAATGTTATGATTTCTTTTTGATTCTTGCTGAATGAATACATGTTAATCTCTGTTTAGAAGATTTTTAAAAACTATGCAAGACATTTATTGCTCTTGCCCTCCAAGAGATTACTTCTAGTTGTAAAAAGTAGAAACAAGAAGGAATCAATAAATCTACAAAAGAGGCAATACAAACTCAAATTACAGTGAAAAATAAAGACAGTAAGTGCTGCAGTAGTTTTTTGAAAGAAGTGAAATTTAAACTTGGCTCAAAGATAGGTAGAAACTGGATCGTGAGAAAGGAAGAGACGTCATTTCAGGAGGCAAATATACTAGCTTTAAGTAGTTACATTCATGTCCTAATCATGCTTTGCATTCACCTAAAAGATATATAATAAATTGAAGTGATAGTAGTCAATCAAAAATTACTTATTAAATATAAGACACTAATTGCTAGGTGCTGGAGATAGAAAGAAAAGGCAAAAACAGTTCCCTGGCTTCCATGAGATTACAGTCTACTGGACTAGACAACATGTAAATAATTAGGTATAATATGATTGGTTGGTTGGTTGATGGATTGATTCTTTTCCTGCATTCTTGAAGAGAACTAAGATGACATTATTATGTTGGAGTCAAGTTAGCCCAGCTGTGATTGATTGGAGCAAAATCAGCTTGGAAGGTTAAATACAGGTCTGCTACAAATAACACATATGAACATTTGCAGTAGAGAGGCCTCTAAATTTACAAAGTTTGTATCTCTTTGGAGCTACTATAATTCATTTTCACTCATAGACTAAGCTCTTTCTTTGATGTGGGCATGCCATGCCAAGTAGTCTTTGCCAGTGTCTCTCATAACACTCAGTTAGTAGTAAAAAAAATAGCCTCATATGGGAAAATTCTAGTTTATTTGACTGTATATATTCAAAAGAAGATTAAAAATTAACAAATACAATACTTACAGAAAACAATATAGCTAGTATTTTCTTCTGATTCTAGAGATTTGGAATCTCTGATAAATAAACACTAGAAAGTTTGCAGTTAGGGGATGCAATGGGCAAAATACTGGTCCTGGAGTCAGGAAGACCTGAGTTCAAATCTGAATTTAGATACTTGCTAGCTATGAGACACTGAGGAAATCACTTAATACTCTTTTGCTCAGTTTTCTCATCTGAAGAATGAGCTGGAGAAGGAAATAACAAACCGTTCTAATATCTTTTCCAAGAAAACCCCAGAAAGGGTGATAAAGAGCCCAATGTTACTGAAAAAAAGCTACTAAAAACAGAAAGAGAGTTTGCATCTTGCCTTCCACCCCTCTTCTATATAACTAAGTTTTATCTTGTTTTTTTTTTTTTCTGACTCCTGTATTCACCTTTCTTTTAATTCCTAAAGTTGAGGAAAACTGATTGAACAGCTCCATTTTTCATGTTTGGGTTGAAATCAAGGAAAATTTTATGGAAAGTGTTGAATAAAGGAACTTCCTTGGGGAAAGCAGTGATGCACAATATTGTATGAATCGGTTGTTCCAAAGATCTGGTTCTCTCCATGTTCCTCTCGTCAGCACCCTCCATCTATTTTCCATTTTTTCATTGCCTCCTTAAAAACTTTTCAAAATAACATCAAACAGTTTTTTCCTTGCTATGAAACAGAGATACAGCTTTCATCTTTGGATTTGTACAGTAACAACTAAACTATTATTCTCATATAACAGAACAGATCATATCCAAAGGAAAGAGCTTGCCTGTTCTATCTGCCCACTGCTAATGCCTCTGATGTGACTGGAATTTTTTATATATTTAAATCTTTTATTTGTTCTAATTATATATGAAAAACTTTGGTTTTAATTTCTTTGCCACCCTCTCTCCTAGTCTCCTCCCCTAATAAAAAGGCTTACAATTTGAAATAAATTATAAATGTTCAGTCAAGCAAAATATATTTCCATATTAGTCATGTTGTAAAAGAATACACAGACTCCCCCCTCAATAAAACATCAAGAAAAATAAAATTAAAAAAAAGTTTCAATCTGCACTCAGATTTCATTAGTTCTTTTTCTACATGTGGATAGCAGTATTCATCATGAATCCTTCAAAATTGTCTTAGATCATTGTATTACTGAGAATAGCCACAGTTGATCATTGTGCAATGCTGCTCTTACTATGTACAATATTCTTCTGGTTCTCCTCACTTCACCAAGTCTTTCCAGGTTTTTCTGAAAGCATCCTGCTTATCATTTCTTATACCACAATTGGATTCTATCACAACCATATATCACAACTGTGCAACCATAACCCAACGAATGGATTTGCCTACAATGTCCAATTTATTTGCCACCACAATAAAAGCTGCTATAAGTATGTTTTACATAAAGGTTCTTTTCTTTTCTTTTTATTTTTTTCTTCTCTAAACTATAGACCTAGTTGTGATATTAGTGGGTCAAAGTGTATGCACAGTTGGATTGCCCTTTGAGTATATTTCCAAATTGATCTTTAGAATAGTTGCTTCAGTTTACAACTCCACCAACAGTGCATTAGTGATAGAATTTTAAAAAAATAACCAAAAAACCAGAGGACTGGGGATACCAAGGAGCCAGAGGGTAAAAGTCACTTCATCCATTTTACCAAATCACCATCTATCAGAAAACTGATTATCACTTTTTTTTAGGTTTTTTTTTTTGCAAGGCAAATGGGGTTAAGTGGCTTGCCCAAGGCCACACAGCTAGGTAATTATTAAGTGTCTGAGACCGGATTTGAACCCAGGTACTCCTGACTCCAAGGCCGGTGCTTTATCCA
The DNA here is from genome assembly GCF_037893015.1 of Macrotis lagotis. Taxonomy (NCBI): domain Eukaryota; kingdom Metazoa; phylum Chordata; class Mammalia; order Peramelemorphia; family Peramelidae; genus Macrotis; species Macrotis lagotis. The sequence continues at coordinate 206,012,435 of NC_133660.1, forward strand.
CTACGCCACCTAGCCGCCCCTACTATGCCACCTAGCCGCCCCTAGAAAACTGATTATCAATAGCAGATTGGAATACTATAAAGCGAACTGCACTGTTGTTAGTTAAGATTCAGATTCTACATCAAATCTTTAGTAACTGAGTGGCCATGGCAAGTCATTTCATGTGACATATGAAAGAATGGATGGGAAACAGTTTATGAAATTTGAAGTACTGTATATTTGTTATTTGTTGTTGCAATGGTTTAGGTGAGATGGAAACTCCAAACCTAAACATAGATAACACCATATAAATATCAGCTTCTACAACTGATTAAGAATGTTGGCTCTAAAAATGTAGGAACAGATAATAACAACTCAAATTTTCATAGAAAATCCTCAGCAGTTCATAAATACACTGAATGACTGTCTTCTAAAGACAAGCCTAGTTAGACTCAAAGAAGTTTATTACTAGATAAGCTATAGAGTGATAGTTTTGGCACAAGCAACCCTCATAAGTCTTAAATCACAAGACCATTCATCTAAGTCTCATCCCTATATCATATGTATGTCATTACTTTGATTAAAGGCTTTTATAAAGCAATTGCCTTAGTCAAGGTAATTAAGTAAAGTACACATAGAAGAATGAAAGGCTAAGAAGTTGGTAGCCCACAAGTATAATGATAAAAAACCCCTGGTACCATTGGTGTAGGTGATAGAATTAAGGAGTGACTGAAAATCCAGGCGTCTTGAGTTCCTAATACAGAGAAACATATTCATAGATTATATGTAATTTTGGTGTTCAGTTATTCAGTCACGTCTGACTCTTTATGACTCCTTGGGATTTTCTTGGCAGCAAAGATACTGGGATGATTTGTTGTTTCTTTTTCCAAATAATTTTACAGATGAGGAAACTGAGGCAAGCAGGGTGAAGTAACTTGCCCAGGGTCATATATAGTCAGTCAGTGTCTGAGGTCAGATGAGTTTTCCTGACTCTAGTCCAGTACTCTATTTGCTATACCACCTAGTTGCCTCTGTATATGTTATATATGTTAACATATACTCATAGATCATCTGGTATTAGTCAGTGACTCAATTTATTTTTTCATTTTCTGAGCTAATGACTTATTTAAATAAGTCATCTTGGACTGATTATAATTACATGCAATGTTGTCTACTCACTTTTATCTTTTCTTTTATCCTGTTGTTAGTTTTAATATTTGCTCTAATTCTATATTCTGATTGCACAGATTGCTGAATCATAAATAAATTCCATATTGATTATCAGTTATTTGACTAATGAATATGCAATTTCATATTTTGTGATTTTTTTATTGTAAACAATTATCTATGTTTTCATATTCTTTCCTTTCAAACATTCAGAAAACACATGTCATTTGAGTCATTCACAAGACTTTGACTTTTCAAATTTCTTAATCCTTGACATAGATATTTGGGTATTTTTTAATTCAAGATTTGAAACAAGAATCAGAATGGTGGAAAACAAAAAGTTATGTGAGTCTCTCCTTTGACTTCTAATTCCCCTTCTACTGACTTTAAACCTTGCCATTTATTTCTATGCATCTAAAAGATATTTTTTTTCTTTCAGTATCCTAATGATGAAAGGCTAAAAGAAAAAAAAATTAGAAAAAGTTAAATCCACCTTATGTAGTATGGTCAATTAAGACTTCATAGTCATCTACCTGATATTCTTCATCACTAAGGTGCACAATTGGAATTTGAAGAGATTTGTTAGCATGATGCTGACGTAACTGTAAATCAGGTCATATGATAAGTAGCTGAAGGAACCGAAGATTATGAGCACAGGTGAAGAAAAGAATGGAAGGAATATGAGATCTGTTTTCAAATATCTCAAGAACCTTCCAGTAAAAACAAACAAATAAAAAAATCAGATAAGTCATTCTGAATGACTCCAGAGAGAAGTACAAGATATTCTGACCCATGAGTAGAAGTTGCAAGGAGGCAGATTTTGTTTGTGTTACAGAAAGTTTGTTAACTGTTCAACAATGGAATTGACTGCCTTAATAGGCAGGAATTCCTCATCCTGGTAGGAAGGTGTTTGAGTCATAGATACATGGCCACTTGTCAGGGAGAAAAAAATTCCTTTTCTGGGATACCACGAATTGGTAATTCTTTGAAAAGAGAAAACCAGAATCATGAGGAAGGGCTCATAAAAGGGCTTGGTGAAAGAGGATAAGTGTGACTTTTGTAGAGCTCAGCAAGTGTGGGAATCACTGAGAAAGCTTCATCCAAAATGTGGAACTTAAGTGGACTCTTGAAGGATGGGTAGAATATGGATAGAAAATAGCACAGGGTGAGGGATGGAAAAATGGAAAGAACATAAAAAAGATGCAGAAATGGGAACAAGCATAGTATTACATGCAGGGGCCATGGTTTTGTTTAGGGGAACCAAGTGGAAGTAAGAATCAATGAGAATTACAGTGGTTGAGTATGTAACTCCACTGAATTTTTTTTTTTTTTTGCTTTTTGGTTTCAGATGTCATTTGACCAGGTGGAATAAAATAACTACCTGTAATGTGAATAGTATTTTAAAAATGCTTTCACCCTGACCCCCACCCCATGCACACAGGTACACTCAGAACTTTTACTAATAGCTCAATGAATTTTTATTTGTTAGTTCAAAATGAGCAGCCACAACAGACTTTGGAGCATTTCCTGCAAGTGTAATTTTCCAGATGTCCTATGCTGTTCCATTTGCTTTCATATTTGAAGGCAGTTCATGAATTTGAAATTAAATATTACTTTTAATGCACTAGCAATCTTTGAAGCATCTTACTTTTTAAAGAGTTGTGAATTCACAATGTAGAAAACATGACTACAATTTCCCAAGAAGTAAACTCCATTTCTAATGTGCTAAGACAGTCACATCTGATTAGAGAATCACCCTCATAAGTTTGCTTTTCAAACAAATAGCCCCTTTGAATTTCAGAAGGCATTTCATTATGGAAATCTTCCTGTGGTCTTGACAGAAATTTCTCTGAAACCAGAAACCATATCAGTTTAGCTTATTTCTGTGGCCTTATTTGTTAGTGATAGACTACATACATTTCTAACACTAAATTAGAAACAAAAGTGTGTATTTTTGAACTGGTTCCCATTGTCATTTCAGAGATGAGTTTTCAGATTTTTTTTTGTTACAGGCTTCACATTTAAAATTCTAATATTGATTTTGAGAAATGTTCCTTTGTCGATAATAATCAATGTTCTTTGTTCACCTCCTGACTGAACCTGAATAAACCTGGGGGAGTACTTGTCTCATAAGGTTTATCTGAGCATGCTCTGTCTCATCAGTCAAGTCAAAGAATCCAACTCCATGAGCATTAATCTATTAAAGGATCTGTGATTTCTTACCAGGAAGGATTGTGTTAAAGATCTAATTTTTTTTCCAAAGAGAGTATCATGAAGGAAAGAGTATTGAGGTCAATAAAAACCCTCAAATTGGCACTGAGGCATATATATGCCCTAAATGATACAATTGTGGAATGGCAAAAACTCTTTTTACTCTATCCATTCTCTTATACTATCAGTATTTAAAAGGTCCATGTTAATGATAGAATTAAATCAGTCAGTTGGGTAAGAATTGGCATCTTTAAATATTATTTTACTATTCTAACCTCTCTAAGACCAGGATTTAATGAGGTGATATTTCTAAAGTGATTAACACAGTGGCTGGCATGACGTTGTTGAGATATTTCAGTCATGTCTGATTCTTCTTGACCCTATTTGGCATTTTCTTGGCAAAGTGGAATGGTTTGCTATTTCCTTCTCCAGCTCATTTTACAGGTGAGGAACCTGAGGCAAACAACATTAAATCTAGTAAGTATCTGAGGCCAGATTTAGTGGATTCTGAAATGCTTATTTCCTTTTCCTCTTCCCGACTCTGCCTTGTTTATCTTTTTTATATGTATCAAACTGAAATGCAAACCTAGGTCCCTTTTGATTCCAGTCTTGTTCTCTAACTCATTATATCCTACTATTTTGTGTGTATTTCTAGACACTAAAAACAGAAATACAAACAGGAAATCATAACATTATAGTAAAAATGAAAAACAAAAGACAGAAATGGAGACTATACACCTCCATTTGTTCAAGTTCTTAAATTGTTTATATTAATTAAAAATCTGTATCCTAAAGACACGATCATTGCTACACGTATATCATATACAAGTAATATACAGATATGGTTGTGTGGACTTTGTCCACATATCATAGAATTATAGGACCAGAAGGATCCTTGGAATGCATCTAATTCTACCACTTTATTTTAAAGTCAGGGAAATTCAGATCTGAAGGCAAAAGTTACTTGTCCAAGGTAACACAACAATTCTAATTTGGAGTAAGGACCAAAACTCACATCTCCTTATTCCATGTCATTTCTCTGATAGGACATTAAGACCAAATATTGTAACTCTCACTCACATAAAGCTCACATCACCACTATATTTTGCCCTTGTGCTAGTTTAAATGACTGTATAACAATACACAACACAACACAATGTTATAGCACTCTAAGCTTTACAAAAAAATTTATATCTATTATTTCAATGAGTCCTCACAACAGTCCCATATGATAGTTAGGACAACTATTATGGCCCTCATTTTGTAGTAGAGAGAAAAGAATGTCAGACAGTAGCTTAATATCCTTAAAAAGTATTGTGGAAGAGATGGGACTAAAAACCTAGTCTATCTGACTCCAAATTCAAAAACTAATGGCATAATGAAAAGACTGCCAAACTCGAAGGTAGGCCAAATATGGGTATGAATCTTGTCTTTGATACTTTCTGTGTGATCATGAGAAAATAATTTAACCTCTTACTCAGTTTCCTCAACAGCAAAATGGGTATCATAATAGCACTTATCTAACAGGGATGTTATGATCAAATGATATAATATTTATAAAATAACTAGCAAAGTTAATAAAATACTTATTCCCCTTCTCTGACCTTCAACTTTATCATCTATAAATTAGCAGTATAGTTTTGAAACAGATAAAACAACGATTTAAATCACTTTGTCAATCTTAAAGTCATCTATGAACTTACGCTCTTATTACTGTTATCATCATGATGAGGTTGTAAATGATAATGGAGAATGTTTGCTTTGAAGAGAGGAGTTCCAGAGTTCAAATTCTCTCTTTCCCACTATTGGCCATATAATCAACCAATTATTTAATATAATGTGTTATATGATGTATTGTTGTTGATGTTTCTTTGTAGAACTTATTAGGACCTAATTTGAAAGTTTTGCACATACCTTTAAAAATATAATCTATGCTGTTCCCTGTAACTTGAGAAATTCTTTTCCAAAAGATTTGGCAAGTGAATCCCACCATCCTTTAGTAGATAATGAAAACTCTTTTTTCTTTTCAGATCATCATTTGGTTAGATTTTGAATACATTAGCAAGCTTACCTAAAATATTTTTAGAACTTGTATACATGACACTTGGTGCTTCCATAAGAAATTATCACTTTTAGCCAAGGTCTAATGTAAAAACCTGCCCTTCATCTTAAAAATAATAGAATCATCTTATTTTAAAAAAAGATACAGTAGAGAAGTTTCCTACTGGACTGTGGCTGTCCACAAAAATTCAATCCTTAATTTGTGTTAATTAAACATGTATCTGACTCAATTTCTATTTTGTTTTGATCCTCAGACCTAGGAGATAATGAAGATCCCCAGTGGTAGTTAATGGAGGAATTTAAGGAGAAAATGTCATCCTCCCACCCTGCTAAAAATAATGGTTGTCCCTTTGTGTCACATATAAAACTAATCCACTTCATTGGACCATGAAAAGAAACATCAGGAGCAAAATAGAAAATGAATTTTGTTTGGTTTTGTTGTTTAATATATGAAAGGGCATAGAAATGGTAAGAAATGAGTTTGGTCCTCAATGTGTCAGATTCTTGGCATTTAATTGCGTTGATGAGCTCTGTATCCACTGAATCATAGAGTCTACGAATAGGGTACTCATTTTTCATTATCTTGCTTGGATACCTTGCTTGCCCTTCATTATGTTTTCAAGCTGATTTCCTCAAGTGAGATATCAACATATTTTTTCAATAGACAAGGAAAGGCAGATGTGTAAAGATCAGCTTCTTGAGATAGATAATAGATTCAACTTTAATAATAAAATCCATTACATCCCTGATGTATAGGGCTTGCCAAATTGCAAAGCAAGTAAATATATATGTAGATGAAGACCATTGAACTTGATGTCTGAAGATGTGGATTATAATCCCAGATCATCTTTTTTTATTTGCTTGACCTTGGGTGAGTTACTTAGCCTCTATGAACCATGTTTTCCTCATCTGAAAAAGAAGAAGTTGAAAGAAATGATTTCTAAATCCAAGATTTTTGCTTTCATTAGAGAATTTTTTAGTTGTTAAAATAGTTCACTTCACTTGATATTAGTGATTTTTATATAAAGAATAATTTTTACTTTTCCCACTGTTCTAATAGACTCTGTGTTCCAAATGAAGTCACTGACAAAACATAAGAACATAAGCAAAAGGGTCCTAGAATAAGAAGTCTAAGGTAAGTAGTTTAATTCTGCAACAATTTAGATGTGTGAGTTTAGGGAACTCAATTCATTTTTCTTGATCACAATTTCCTGTAAATTTTTAAAACAGGAATAATAATGTCTTCCTTGTATATTGATGGGAGTATCAAATGACACCATATATTCATAACTTCTTATAAGTAATTACGACTAGCAGAAGCTCATTCCTTAATGAAAGCAGTGTGGTATAGTAGGGCATAAATTAGAAGACCTATTGGAGTTGATACAGTCCAATCTCTTCACTCTGCATGCGAGAAAACAAATAACTCTAAGGTCTAGTGAATTCCCTGAGGTTATACAGGTTGTAAGTAGCCAGATAGAATTGAACACATATTTTAAGACCCTAAAACTAGAACTCTTTTCATTGAACCACACTACATCGCCATTGTTTTTTTGGGTTTTTTTTGGTTTTTTTTAGATTTTTGCAAGGCAAATGGGGTTAAGTGGTTTGCCCAAGGCCACACAGCTAGGTAATTATTGTGTCTGAGATCACATTGGAACCCAGGTACTCCTGACTCCAAGGCCCATGCTTTATCCACTGCGCCACCTAGCCGCCCCTCTACATCTCCATTGTAAGAGCCCTAGACTCAGAGATAGGAGAAAATTGTGTTTGTATCCCTGATCTGATACATAGTCCTTGTGACCTGGGGAAAGTCACTAAATCTTCTTGGTCTTCAGTGTCCTTATCTTAAATGGGCATAATAACGTTTTCATTATCTCACAAGATTATTATGAAGGAATTATTTTGGAAAGTTTAAAGAGAATCATAAATATACATTGTTTCTAATAAAAACTCTCCTTATTTGGAAATCTTGTGATGATTCTGAGTTGGGAAGAAGCTTAGTGTAGCATTTTCTACACAGATATTCCAAATTGAATTAGTAGTTAAACAAGGTCAAGGGATCCAAGATGACAGATTAGAGATAGCTACTTAACTGAGCTCTCCCTACAATCCCCTCTAAACAACTTTGAAATAAAATCAAATTTTGGAAAAACAGAGTCAACAAAATGTTGGCCTAAAGATTTTTTATTTTCTTAAGGAGAACTTAAGAAATTGGCAGGCAAAGTCTGTGACACTGAGATGAAGGCCTATTTGGAGTTTATACATATAGTAGCAGCAGTGGGATTGTAGAAACAGCTGTGAGAATTCTCAGCCCAGGAGGTCACAAAATGGTCAGGAAAAGATGACACTGTACTCTCTGCTGGCACTAGGACAAATGTTGCTGATTGTGCTCCTCCAAAATTCTGGGTAGTAAGAAAAGGAAATCATTATTATCCCCATCTATAGAAAGGAGTATTGGTAGTCAATCACAAGGGAGTAGAGGCCCTGGTCATAGCTCCAGGTCCAAGAAAAGATCTAACACTGCAGGACAACAGGGACCTTTCCCAGTAAATATCAGAACAGAGACCAAAGGAGCAGTGGCCATAATTCTTTCAGAATCACACCATTCTGGAAGCTCAAAAAAAGCCTACAGCTTGGGACATTGTCTCCCTACACCCAGACAAATAGAGCCCAACTTTATTTTTTTATTTTTTTTAGAACCCAACTTTAACAGAAAATTTAAAGTGAAGAAATAGATTGGGAAAAAAAAGAAAAAACAAAAAAAGGCTATTAAAAAGAGACTATGGTGGGAGGGAAGACGACATAAGCTTAGAAGAAGACAATAATGTGAAAACAACTACTTAAAAGCATCCTGAGCGGGAGGAAATTAAAGTAATAATTTGGAGAATTTTGTCCAACTAAATGACAATAAATTTGACAATCTAAATGAATATTTAAAATGGATGAATATTGAAAAATAAAAATTTCCCAGATTAACAGAAGAAAAAATTAAATATTTAAATAACTCCATTTCAGAAAAAGAAACTGAACAAACCATTGATGAGCTCTCTAAGGAGAAAAAAAAAGAACTCCAGGGCCAGAGGGATTCACAAGTGAATTCTACCAAATATTTAAAGAAGAATTAATTCAAATTTTATATAAACTATTGGAAAAAATAGGGTAATAGGGAGTTCTGTCGAATTTCTTCTATGACATCAATGTGATGCTGATACCTAGACCAGGAAGTGTCAAAACATAAAAAAGAAAATTATAGACCACTTTCTCTAATGAATATTGGTGCAAAAAATTTTAAATAAAATTTTAGCAAAGTTATTACAGCAACTTATCATTAGGAATGTGAGGGTCTAATTTTAGAAAATTTATCAGCATAATTGACTATATCAATAACAAACCTAACATAAATCAAATTATTATTTCAATAGATACTGAAAAACTTTTGACAAAATAAAGCCCCCATTTCTAAAAAACACTAGAAAGCATAGGAATAAATGGAGTTTTCCTTAACACAATAAGCAGTATCTACCTAAAACCATCAACAATTATATGTAATGAAAATATTAAGCATTCCCAATTAGATCAAGAGTGAAACAAGGATTTCCATTATTTCCACTATTATTCAGTATTGTATTAGAAACGTTAATTTTAGCCATAACAGAAGAAAAAGAAATTGAAAGAATTAGAATAAACAATGATGTAACAAAATCTTGCTCTTTGCAGATGATATGATAGTATACTTAGACAATCCTAGAAAATCAACTAAAAAACTACTTGAAATGATTAGCAATTTTAGCAAGGTTGCAGGACATAAATAAACTCACATAAATCCTCAACATTTATATATATTACTAACAAGACACAGAAGCAAGAGATGGAAGGAAAATTTTCATTTAAAGTAATTATAGATACTTGAGAGTCTACCTATCAAGATAAAAAGAGAAACTGTATGAAAACTAAACACTTTGCACACACACACATGCACACACACACACACAAACACACAAATCTGACCTAAATAATTGGACAAATGTCAATTGCTCATGGGTAAGCCAAACTAATACAAAAAATGACAATTCTACTTAAATTAAGTTACATTATTCAGTGTCATACCAATCAAAATACAAAAACATTATATTACTAAGCTAGAAAAAAATGCAACAAAATTCATATGAAGGAGCAAAAAGTCAAAAACATGAGAGATGTAATGAAAAAAAATGCCAAAGACAGTGGACTTATTGGACCAGTTCTACAATTATATTATAAAGAAGCAGTTGTCAAAACTGTTTGGTACTAGCCAAGGACCAGAGTGGTGAATCAGTGGAATAGATTAGATACAAAAGAAACAGTAGTAAATGACAATAGTAATCCACTTTATGATAAATCCAAAGACTCCAGCTTCTGGGATAAGAATTCAGTCTTTAACAAGAAAACTGCAGGGACAACTGGCAGAAACTAGGCATAGATGAACAACTCACAGCCTATAACAAGATAAGGTCAATATGGGTGCAGGATTTAGACATAAAAAGGTGATGCCATAAGCCACTTAGGAGAACAAGGAATAGTTTATGTATCAGATTTATGAAAAAGGGAGGAATTTATGACCAAAGAAGAAATAGAGAACATTATAAAATACAAAATGAATAACTTTGATTACATTAAATTTAAAACTTTTTGCTCAAATAAAACCAATGCAAAAAATTAAAAGGAATGTTATTAGTTTGCAAACAATTTTTATAACTAGTGTTTCTAATAAAAGACTCATTTTTAAAATATATAGAGAACTGAGTCAAATGTGTAAGAATCCAAGTCATTCCCAATTGATAAATGTTCAAAGCATATGAACAAGTAGTTTTCAGAGGAAGAAATTAAAGCTATTTATAATCATATGAAAAAGAAACCTGGAAATCATTGTTGATCAGAGAAATGCAAATTAAAACAATTTTGAGACATCACCTCAAACATATCAGAATGGTCAATATTGACAAAATAGGATAATTATCTCTGTTGAAGGGGATGTGGGAAAACTGGGAACTGATGTATTGTAAGTGGATTTGTGAACTGATTCCTCCTTTCTGAAAAACAATTTGAAACTATGCCCAATGGACAATAAAACTGTGCATATCCTTTGAACCAGCAATACCACTATTAAGTCTATATCACAAAGGGAACACAAGAAAAGATTAAAAAAACCGCATAGGTACAAAAATATTTATAGCAGCTTTTATTTGGAGTGGCAAATAATTGCAAATTGAGTGGATGCCCATCAATTGGAGAATGGCTGAACACATTATAGTATGTGAATGTGGTGGAGTACTATTGTTCTATTAGAAATCATGAGGGGTGGGACTTCAGAAAAGCCTGGAAAGGTTTGCATGAACTGATGCTGAGTGAAGTGAGTAGAACCAGAAGAACAAGGTACAAAATAATAGCTACATTATGGGATGATTATTATGAAGTACTTGCTCATCTCAGCAGTACAATAATCAATGACAATTCTAAAGGACTTGTGATAGGAAAAAAACCATCCACATCCAGGAAGGAACTACAGAGTCTGAATGCAAACCAAAACCTACTATTTTCAATTTAAAAAATTTTTTTATGTCTTATTTTTTCCCTCTCATGGTCCCCCTCCCTCCTTTTGTACTGATTTTTCTTTCACAACGTGATTAATAGGGAAATATGTTTAACATAGTTATCCATGTGTAACCTATATTAGATTATTCTCTCATAGGGAGAAGGAGGGAAGAAAGGAAGAAAAATGTGAAGCTCAAAACCTTTACATATAATTGGAAAAATAAATTAATTTATTAAAAATAATACTAAAAGAAAAATGCTAATTGGTCTCAAACTCAACAAGAATTTATGGAAGAATTACAGAAAGAGATAAAAATGATAGAGAAAAAATCAGAAAAGAAATGAGAGTGATAGCAAATTATAAAAATAGAATTAGTATTTTGATAAAGAGGCACAAAAACTTACTGAATAAAGTAACACTTTAAAAAGCAGAAGTGGACAAATGGACAAGAAAGCACAAAATCTCACTAAAGAAAAAAATCCATAAAATTAGAATTGAGCAAGTTGAAGCTATGACTTCTTGAGACATTAAGAAAAAAATAAAATAAAGTCAAAAGAATGAAAAATTAGAAGAAAATGTGAAATATTTCATAGAAAAAAGAAATCGGCCTGGAAAATAGATGAGGAGGGGTATTTTAAGCATTATTGGTCTACTCAAAAGCCAGGATCAAAGAAAAAGGCTAGACATCATATATCAAGAAAATTTCAAGAAAAACTGGCCTGATATCTTAGATCCAGAGTAAAATGTAGAAACTGAATTGAATCCGAAATTGAAGACTTCCATATATATTATAGCAAAATTAAAGAGATCCCATGTCAAAGAGGAAATATTTCAAGCAACCAGAAAGAAAGAATTCAAATATCATGAAGTCACTGTCAGGATCACACAAGATTTAGCATTTTTCACCCTAAAGGAGTGGAAGGGTTGAAGTATGATGTTCTAAAAGGCAAAGGAACTATGATTACTATCAAGAATAACTGGGGGGGGGAAGGGAGGGAGGGTAGAAGAAAAAAGTGTAATATAAATATGTTATGTGGATGAATGTTGAAAAACATTCATAACTTGTCTTTGGAAAAATAAAATATCAATAAAAAAGAATAACCTACTAAGGAAAACTAATCTCAAGGGGAAAATGTTTATATAATGAAATAGAGGTTTTTTTTAAGAATTCCTAATGAAAAAAAACAGAACTAGGTAAAAAGTTTGACAACACTTAAAAGAAGCATAAAAAAAGGTAAACATGAAATAGTAATCATAAGGGATTTAATAAAGTTAAACTGCTTTTCATTTCTATGTGGAAAGATGACACATGTAACTCCTAAGAAATGTAATCTTTATTAAGGTAGTTAAAAGGAGTTTACAGTTGGCCATAGGGAATGGTCTGAGTTGATTTTGTTGTAATAGCCTCCAAAAAATGAAGAGGTGAGAAAGAAGGATCCACTGGGAGAAGCAGGAAAAGAGAGGTAGAATGGGGAAAACTTGCTCACTTAAAAAAGGTATTCAAGTACCTAAGAGGTATATTAAAGTATTAAAAAGAGCATGATTTTTTAAAAGTTCTTCTATTCATCAGACTTTTGTTTTGGACCTACTATGTGCAAAATCTGTTTTTTGCTAAGCCCTTTGAAATATGTTCATTACAAATGAGTTTAAAGCAGTTGACAGAAAGTCTTTCCTTGCACAACTTTGGTTATAGATGAGTCAAGATTCTTAGTTTATCTGGGAAAAATGATATTTCTTATAAATAGATATTGTGACCATCAGAATTTTCTTGTAAATAGTCAGATATATTCTTGAACATAATCAGTCAATTCAAATATCTCCACTATTGGAGGTGTATATTCCTATAATAAATCTAAAAATGCAAATCTTACCATATGTATAGGATTTCTGTCTTTCTTTTTTCTCTTCCTAAAATATATTAAAGCTTAAGATGTGGTAGTGATGGATTACTTTACCCACTGGTCCTGTTTCCCAATTTATGTACAGTAAGTTTTAGTTACTTTGTGGATCAGAATCAACTATAAGCATTTATTTAAAACTTATTATGTCCCAGTTATTTTGCCAAGTACAAGCCTAGAGAATAAATGCTTCTCAATCACATGGAAGTTGTACTCTAATAAAAAGCTTTATAAATATATAAATATATATATTCATATATATATAACACAAAAGGGAGTGAATATATATGTATATGACACTATTTTATATGTGCATGTGTACATGTATATATGTGTTCATAAATACACACACTACACAGATAAAACAAAGTAGTTTGGGAAAGGAAGCACTAGAAATTGAGGGGATCAAGAAAGGTTTCATTTAAAGAATGATATTGTATGTTAAAAGAAGAGAGGGCTTCTATGACTTGAAGGTAAGGATGGAGAGCATTCTAGTGACCAGACACTGAGGAAGGAGATAGAAAGTCATATAGAGAAGTCTTTTTGGTTAGAACAGAGTTTAGGAAAGTTGGAGATGTCCATTGAGGCTCAAAAAATAATTTGGGATCAGATTATGAATTACTCTAAAATTACTCTAAATTACTCTAAAATTACTAAATTACTCTAAAAAGAATTAAGATTTTATTGTAAATAGGAAACTATTGGCTTTGGTTGAGTGCAGATCCACATGGTCCAAAGAAAATTCCTTTGGCAGCAATGTAGGATGGCCAGGAGTCCATGGAAGATTTGAGGCAATAAGACCAATTAGGAGACTGTTGCAGTTAACTAGGTGAGAGGTGATGAGCCTAAACTAAGCCGGAGCTGTGCCAGGGAGAAGGTCAGTCACTTAGAAATAACTCAATTTGATAAGTGATTGGATCAGAGTAAGAAGGCAAGGATAATGCCAAGATTAAAATCTGACATACATTAAAGATGTTGGTGTCTTTGAAAACAACAATTACTCACATTTATATTGAGCTTGCAATGTGCTAAATACTTTAAAATTATTACCTCATATGATTCTCATAGTAACCCATTTTGAAGATGAGGAAACTGAGACAAAGTGAGGTTAAGTGACTTGCTTAGCATCCCACAGTGGTAAGTATCTGAGGTCTTCTTCAATCCAGTGCTGTATCCACTGTGCCTCCTTAACACCAATAGAATATAAAATCTTTCTAAACTTTAGCACTATTCCCCATCAATGTGTTTCCTTTTACTGTTTAGCTAGATGATACACTGTTTAAAACAGAGGTATTTAATATTCTTGTAAAGAAAAAAAATGGAACATTTTTATAAGCCTTGAGGTCACTCTCTTATAAATACATCGAATGATAAGAATGAACCTGTGTGGGAATTAGCAATGGAGCTTCTGTATATGGAGACCACATGTGGCCAGGGTTCTCATAAAAGAGTTACAGATAAAATAGAACATGTATTTCTAAAACCTATATATAAAGAAGCCATTAGTATCTTTAACACTAGAAAGCTATTGATATCTTTTTTTTTTTAAATTTTGATTCTCTCTGTTGGACATTACTGTCCACTCATCCCTCCTAGACATTATGCCTTTGTGGTGATCCCTGGGGATTTCCATTTTTATTGAATATAATGTTTCCATCGTAGCTGGCCTTCAACTTTTTCACACTACTCAGGGTTACCTAATACACTGTCTAATAATCACCAAGGATATTCTGTGATTAGTAAGTCTTTCCCCTGCAGGGAGAAAACACAAAATTCTATTAACCAGCTCTTTCATACACCTCCATCATCCATTGGGGAATGCTGAGGTTTTATTTCTTCCCTACAGAGAAGAGCTACACAGTTCATTCAGTCTCTTATTTCAGCCAACTCTTGTAGCTTCCAACTGTACCTCACCTATAGTCCTTAGCTGAATTGCTGAGGGCTACCTGCAACTCTGTGCTCCACGTATCAGAGGTTTTGTAACTAGTTAGTGTTTCCTCTGCAGAAAAGGTTTACAGTTCTCTTCACTCAACAGCAACATATTTCTTTCTCTCAGCTAGGTTACATCAGAGGCAGTGCCAGGCTAAGATCAGACTTGCTCTTTGTTTATTCTCAGAACTTTCCTGTCTGACTCATTTCTCATCTCTGACTTTAGTATCCTCTGCTCTGTGTTTCAATTCAACTGTCACCTAACTGATAGTCAAAAACCTTTTTTTTCTTTTATTCCAGGGCATATCATAACTACCTGGTTAGACAAATATCTCCAGGGCTTTTTTAAAACTTCCTTAAAGTGAAAATGTACTGAGTGATTTTTTTCAGTGGGGAAATAGTTTTTAGTAACATCAACTTTTTTGCCTCATTGCAAATAGTAGATTTTGCTTGTTAGAAAAGGATTAGGAGACTAATTGGAAGAAAAATGACTTTTGTTTTGTTACTACCACCCTTTTCTTCTAGGAGCATATTACCTGCAACCTGGTTTTCCCTTATTTTTCATAGATAAAGTTGGAAGGAATTTCAGGACATAGTTTAATCCCTTCACTTTATGGGGGGGGGGCACTCAACCCAAAAGGGAATAAGATAAACTGTCCTAGGTAACACAGGTAGTAAGTAGAAAGTTGAGATTTGAACCCAATTCCTATGATTGCAAATCTAGTGGTCCCATTTGGTTTGGGACTGTAGACCTAGCCTGCCTTGATTCAATCATCTTAGCCAACAATTCTCAGAGGGTCCTCTCAAACTGACCTTTATTTCTTCACTTGAACTTCTTCCCTCCTCCCCCTCCTTGGTCTCTCTCCCTTTGTCTCTGAGCTCTTTGAAAGAACTGAAATATTAACTTTTGTGCTTTATGACCTTAAAGCCAAGAGATCTTCAGACTGGAAGTTGCCATAGTCCTTAGAGGCCATGCAATTATATCCCTTCTTTTTAGCAGTGAGACCCAATAATTTTTCAAGGTTATTCAAGTACTTCGGAGAAATCCCAAGATCAAATTGAAGTTCTTGACTTCAAATCTCATTAGATATAGCACCATGCTTCCTTATCCCTAAATGAAAGATGCCTAAAATCAAAACTTCCCTTCTCCTAGATCTGACTGCCTTTAACATCTTTCCCTTCTTTTATTAATGGTATCACTTATTGGGGTCACCTTTGAATCTTCCCTTTCCTTTCTGACATATTTTGCTACCTGTATATGATAGACATCTGGTTCTGGCTCACAGGTTGACTCCTATCTCAGTCCTGAATTCGGATTGCTGACTCATGAGACACCTTCCTTAGAGAAATGTTTTTTGCTTTTATTATGAGATTTCACTGTAAGGGGGTAGAGTAAGAAAAATACCTTAGATGGTATAGTGGCGAAAGTACTGACTCTGGATTCAGGAGACACAAATTCAAATCATACTACCTATATGACCTTAGGTCTGCTTCTCAGTTTCCTCAACTATAATATGAAGGGGTTAGACTAGATGCCTCCCTGAGGTCCTTCCTGGCTCTAAATATATACTCAATATTATTATCCCATCCCTGCTCCCAGATCTCTTGCTCCCTTTCTGGAACATAAACATGCATAAACATGATACTAAAGGCATGATTCTTCTTACATGCCTCATTATAAAGAATATGACTTCTAAGCCAGTGACTATAGCCAAATTGCTCCAACTTGCTTAGTCATTTGTGTCCCCTAAAATATATCTAATCCTTAATTTCTATGTAGTACACTGAAAGGAACATTTAGATTTAGAGTCAGAAGACCTAGGTTCAAATTCAACTCCCCTACTCACTATCATTTTTGACCTTGGACAATTCCCTTCACTTTTCTGTACTCAGTTTCTTTATCTGCAGAAGGGGATTAGACTAAATAACCCCTTAAATCCCTTTTCACTTTTAATCTAAGAGCCTTGTAAGTCTTTTTTTGAAAGTCACTTTTCCCATCTAGATCACCTACCAGCATGTGACACCACAGCCCTAGCTGCGGTCTGTTCACGTCTGTCCTTGTCTCCTTTTATATTTTAAGTCCCATTTCTCAGGTCCCATTTATATCTGCAGTGTCGTTATCTTGTTCCTCCACTCTCTAAGTAACAGACTGGCGATAAGAAGAAGAATAGACAGAGCAAAGAAAGTTACATTAGAGCAGTTAAATCTAGGGGAATGAAGGCAGTATTCAGGGAAACTCAATTGGAAAGAAAGGACACAGCAGATAAATGATGATGATGTGCCTTAGGGTTATAAGTGTTACAGAGCAATAAATACACAAGAAATAAAAAAAGGTCAGCATGAATAAGGAAGAGCAGAAAGTAATCAAGGAGTAGAAAGAAGGACACGAAGAGTATAAAAAGCTAGGGCCTGAGTTAAGGGAGTGGAAAAATGGATAAAGACGGGGATTGGAGCCTGAAAGGCAGAGTGCACAGGGGTTAAGAAAGATATAGTCCATCATAAATCTGTTTTGAGTACAAAAGGAAGACAAGGTCAGCGAATGAGGAAGGCAGACCACAGAGGAGTGACATTGATACATTATTGACGTAAGCAGTCCTCGGTAAACCTGATATGATCTTAATCATTTCAAGATAGGAGCTGAAAAAAAAAGAAAAAGGTAAATATTGAAAGCTGGTATTTAAGCATAATAACCACGTGTGGTTGCTTTCATGAAGTTTGCTGCTCTTTATGGCCCTGATCTAGAATTTGGGTAGTATTCTTTTAAAAAGCTAAAGTTTTCAAAATATAATTCCATCTTTGGCCATTTCCTAAGAGGGTCTGCCTATAATCACTCAATACTACATGGTATAGTTCTGTGAGTCCCTGTGCTATAAATAAGGTCTCTCAAAAATCTTAAGACATTTTGAAACCAACATAACTGTTAAGCTATTTAAATATAAAATGGTGCAAAGATTTTTGATAAATATTGCATGACCCCTTTATGGTTAGAACATGTTCTTTTTTTTTCACACCTTCTTGGGGGTAGATAGGGCAGGTATTATGATCCTCATTTTTCAGAAAGTAAAACTGAGCATCAGAGAGTTAAAGGACATGCCTAAGGTCACATACCTAAGAAGGGGAAATTCTAGCACAGAAATCTAGACCTGGTTCCAAGGCTATATATTCTCTTTCCTACAACAAAATGTATTTTAGTATGATATTTATTTATTTACTCGGGCATGCCGATTGGTTTCATTCATCATCTGACAAAATTCCATTCTGTATATTAATATCACTTTATATTTTCTGAAGTGCTTCTACATGAATTGTCTCTTTGATTTTCTAAAACCATGCAAGGCAGGGGAAATGGCTATTTCCCATTCTCCTGTTAAGGACATAGATGTTTCAGAATTAAAGTGATTGTCTAGAATCACAAAGCAAATTTGAGATAGAGCTGCTACCCCATTAGTTCTTTGGTAACTTTGTGAAATGGTAGGTGGTCCAAGAGAAGTTGAGTTATTGAATAGGTCGATATTGAAGTTTGGGATAACGATGAAGTCATGGCTAATAAATTAGTTGGTATAAGAAAGAGTTGTTGAATACCACTGAATACCAGATTTTTTTTTTTTAAATGTCCAAAATTTGGTCAGATGGCAGATGTGACTGCACTGATCAAAAACCTTGCCCAAGCCCTTGGTCAACAAAAGAGAATAGACATCTTGTCACTCTTCTCATCCCTTCAAATCAGGTAACAAGAATCAGGAACCTACTCTTCATAGAGATCCAGTAACAAAGATCAGATAATGAGGTCAGAGGAAACAACAATGCAGATGTTAAGTAATGTGCTTCCTATTTCTATAAGGATAATCACTAAATAGTACAAAGAGCCTATTCCAATCCAAAAGGTCTGGATTCAGGTATTGGTTCTACTACTTACTAAACTTTGATCTTGAGAAAATGGCTTCATCTCTATGAATCTTGGTTTCCCACCTCATTTAGATGAATATTTAGGCTACATTCTTCTTAGAGATACTGTGCAGTAAGCATTTTGTAAACATTATAGAGCTTTAGAAATAAGAATCATTATTATTTTACCCAGAACCAGAAATGGGATCAGAACATGGATAGAACTGAGAACATATGGGACCCTTCAATGGAATGTGCATATGAGGAATGGTGCTGACAGATAGTACTAGAAAGAAAACAGTCTTCAACACCATTGTATTTATTGGCATAATGCCTAATTGTAGCCCTTCTCACAAGGATACAAGGATAAAGAGGACATAGCTCCTTCTCTTTAGAGACCTGAAGGTCTATAGGAAGAGAGGACAAATCTCTCTTTTTTTGATTTATCTGATGCAAATCTTCAAATGGGCTTCCAAATAGCCTTAGTTTCCTCCTCTGGAAAACAAATTAGAACAAAGTAGATTATCTGTATGTCCCTTTCAGCTCTAAAATAATATGATTTAATAAACTGCTGCTTGGCAGGGACCTCACAGATTTCTGCCTAGACACTATCTCTTGGAATTCTCCAGCTCTATCCCTGCACCCACCTGAACAATGCTTTTATTTCATCCCTCATTGTTATTCATTATGGATATACAGCAAGGTTGGCAAAATTTAGCTTCTCACTGCAGCAGGAAAATGATTAGCAGGAATTTTACCCTAAAGCTGCTAGTGGGGAAACCAGTTTTTATAGACATGAGGATTTCCAGGTCCTTGATATCTCTGAAGTGGGGTTTCTGGGCTAGTAAGGACCTCATTCTTGACCAATGGGCATTTATTGATTTAACTACCAAGATTCAGAAGAGGACACTAGTGGCTGATGTCTCAGATGCCATACTTGGCCCATAGCCATTCACTCTGTAACCCCAGACCTTTTTGTCTGACTGTTTGTCCATTCCAAGGCTGAAACTTTACATATCGAGCCATAATCTGCTGAGTGTAATTTTGTGGGTGTGAGACTGGGGAAAAGACATGAGCTAATTAATGATACATTTTCAGTGGCTTTTTGGTGGGATAAACATGTTGATTTCTTTTCTGAAATGCTTCTGTATACCTCCCTTGAATACCCTTAATAACACATGATTTATAATTGGAGAGTCATCCTGAGCCTAATCAAATCCCCTCATTTAAAAGGTAACAGAGAACAATTGAGTGCCTAGTATATCACAGAAAGATTTCCACATAGCTGGTAGACTCAGGATTCAAACCCAGGTCTTCTGTTACACTAGTCAGTGTTTTGTCACTGCCCTCTTTGCCTCACAAATGAAAGTATTGCAAGAGCTTCCTAACTGGTTCTTATTCTCGCTTCTTTAAATCTGTCCTCTATAACCCTGTCAAATTGACTTTTATCATTTTTCTCACACAAACAATAATCCAGAACTTCCAATTCAGTTGTGTCTGACTCTTTGTGATCCCATTTTGGGTTTTCTTGGCAAATATCTTGAACTGGTTTACCATTTCCTTCTCCAGCTCATATTACAGATGGGAAAAAAATGAGGCAAACAGGCTTAGGTGATTTGTTCAGGTCATACAGCAGGTGTCTGAGACTAGATTTGAACTCAGAAAGGTGATTCTTCCTAACTCCTAGCTCAATAAAAAAATCAGCAAGATTACCATAACCCTGGCTCATCCTTTGTCTTTTGAAGGACAGGTAGCCTCTAAATGCACACATACTTTGTACAGTTTATCATCAAAATGAAGCAATGAGCTAAATCATTTTTCTCACCAGTCAGAATGAAGTTCTGTTCCTGCTTCACAAAGTAAATGCTTAATATTTGAATAGAGGAAGAAACAGTGATTACGTTTTTTCTGGTCTCCCACTGCACTTAGCAGTCAGGACTAAGCACTTTGGCAGTTAAGGGCTTCCTGAATCTTGCATCGGAGCTTATTCTATCACCCCCAAATTGTCTATTACATTCTTTGAGAAATGCAATTTCTATCTTCCACAACAGTAGGTATAGTAACAGATAGAAGAGCTTCAATTAATGCCTGCTGACTGATTGACTCACTTGACTCCACTACCCCCACGTCAGCACATTGCCTTCAGGCAGATTTATCATCCCAGGGGCCTGACTTGACAGTGTGATCATGATCCATGCTTAGTGTCATTTTGTAGACAGGTGTCCTGGAAACAGAGAGGGGGCTCATGGTTCTCCTCAGGAAGCTTTATATGTTCAATCATCTTAGGATCTGGGGAGAGATTTTTAGGTAGCTAGACATCTTTGGTAAAAGGTCAGGCACTTTTCACTTAATCCAGAGAACTGTTCTCATTAAGCCAGGCAGTGGATATGTCTGGATGCTCCACTTTTAGAACTGAGAAAAAGAAAGGGGGAGATCCCCAATTTATGCAGTAGTTGAACAGTCCTCGTGGACTCCTATGCCTCCACATCATTCTCTGTAAACATAAGTGCCCTTGGCTAAATGGTATCTAAGCTCTCCCACAAGTCCAGAAGCATAAGAATGTAGATTGCAGAGTTGGAAGGCACTTCAAAGGTAATGAAGTACAACCTTGGAGCATGAATGTTCTCAATAACATGCCAGAAAAGGGAACATTCAGACTCTGAATATTAGTAGTGAAAAAGAACTCACTATAGTTCTGAAGCAGTTCAAATCACTTAAAGGACAACTCTAGTTGTTAAGAAGTTTGACCAAAAGGACTTTTTGTTGAAAGAATAGTTTTAAAAAAATTAAAAAAGAAAAGAAGGAAGAGTGGTTGCTCAACGTGGAGCTCATGACTGAAATTCCTGCTACTTGGAAAAGTTAATGTTGGTGAATTATTTGAGTTTTGAGTTCTGAGCTGAAATAGTACTAAAACTGATATGGGTTCTGTACTCTGTCCTAGACAAAGATAACATGCTTAAACAGAAGGCCATCAAGCTGCCCAAGGAGGAGTAAAATCATCCAGATTAGAAAACCAGTAGTTAAAACTTCTGTAACTATTAGTATTGAGATTGGCTCCATGAGTGGTCACTGCACTCCTAGTCTGACTTAATGAGACTTAGTCTCAAAAAAAATTGTGACAAAGAAAAGATAAAATATGTTAATCATTGCATTCCAGATTTATCAGGATCCCACTTCAATTTAGGAGCTGTATCAAAATACTTTTTTAATAGATTTAATGCCTAGTCATTTTGATTTCTTTATCAATAAAAAGAATTTTTTTAATTTTGAGGGACAATATTTTTTACAACTCATCTACAAATATCATCAGAAAATAATTTCAGGGATTCTGATTTCAGAGATTTCCAATCAATCATATACATATTTCAGTAACTTTTCAAGTTCTAGATTTCTAAAAATAATTAAAGAATAATCTCCCTTCCTTCCTTCCTTCCTTCCTTCCTTCCTTCCTTCCTTCCTTCCTTCCTTCCTTCCTTCCATCCTCCCTCCCTCCCTCCCCTCCCTCCTCTCTTCCTTCTTTCCTTCCTTCTTTCTCTTCTCTTCTCTTCTCTTTTCTTCTCTTCTCTTCTCTTCTCTTCTCTTCTCTTCTCTTCTCTTCTCTTCTCTTCTCTTCTCTTCTCTTCTCTCTCTTCTCTTCTTTCTTCTTCAATTTCTTTTCTCTTTCTTTTCTTCATCTTCCCTTTCTCCATTTCTTCCCTCTCTATAATGTATGGAATACTTTCAATGGATACACAATGGAAATCAAGTCACTGGGGGAAAAGGGTGAAAGAATTCAAATGCAGCTTTATGGTAAGGAAGGCTACAATTTGCTGAATAACTATTTACTACTTTGCTGAATGGTTGATGTATATCATCAGTATCAGGACACACTATAACTCTCCAACATAGCTACTTAGCTGTACAGAATTGAAAAGAAAGACAACTAGAATGGTGCAGGGGTTTGACATCATTTGCTGTGAGAAAAGTTTGTAAGAACTGAGAATTTTTAGATTGAGGAGGAGAAGAACCAGGGAAAACAAGACAGTTGCCTTCAAGTGTTTGAAACACTATGATTTGGAAAAGCATTTAAATTTCCTTCATCTTGGTCTAAGGAGACAGAGCCAAGAATAATGCATAGAAATTTCAGAGGCAAATTTAGCCTTCATATACAATAAAATAAACAATAAAAAGAAAGATACAAAGAAAAGTTTCTGAATTTTTACTTTAATTTCCTCCTCCTTGGTGGTGAGTTTACTCTTTTCATTTTTGATTCTGGCAATTTGCTTTTCATCTTTCTTTCCTTTTGTTTCCTTTTTTTGTATTTTTTATTTTTTAAGAAAGATTTTATTTGAGTTTTATAATCCTCCACCCCCCCCATTCTTGCTTCCCCCCACCCTGCAAAAGGCATTCTTTTAGCCTTTACATTGGTTCCCTGTTATACATTGATCTCAGTTGAAGGTGATGACAGAGAAAATCATATCCTTAAGGAAGAAAAATAAAGTATGAGATAGTAAAATTGCATAATAATATAACATTTTTTATCTTCCTTTTTATTTTTAATCAGTCATTTAACCTCAGTTTGCCTGAGTTTCCTTATCTGTAAAATTAGAATGATCATAGCATCTCCCAAGGTTCTTGTGAGAATCAAATGAAATAAAAGTTGTAAAGCTCTTAAAAGTGTTTGTAATATGTTGTTCGATTAGTCATTTCAATCATATTCAACTCTAGTGACCCCATTTGATGGTTTTGTTGGCAAAGATATAGAAAGAGGTGTGCCATTTCCTTCTCCAGCTCATTTTATAGGTGAGGAAAATGAGGAAAACAGGCTTGAGTGACTTACCCAGGGACACATAGCTAGTAAGTATCTGAGACTGGATTTGAAGTTTGTGTCTTCTTTACTCTAGGCCCAGTGTTTTATCTACTGTGCTATATAGGAACCCAGGTTGAAATAAGTTAGATGTTTCATGATTGCCTATTTCTTTCCTTTCTCCATCCCTTTTCTTTCTCCTTCCTCTCTTCCATTCTCCCTCCCTTCTTTCTTCTTCCTTCCTTCTTTCTTCTTTCTTCCTTCTTCCTTCTTCCTTCTTCCTTCTTCCTCATTCCTTCTTCCTTCCATTCTTCCTTCTTTTTTTTCCTTCTTCCATCCTTCCTTCCTGTCTTCCTCCTGGTGTTGCACATGAGTAGGACAGTGCCCTTCTTATTTTAGTGTGACAGACTTAAAGTAGCTCCTAATATTTCTCCAGGAAGCTTTCCCTAACTTATATTCTTTTCAGTACATCTATCTGAAATGCCAACATATGAGCTGGGAAGAAAATCAATAGTTTCCTTTTAACATTGAATAGAAAAAGAGAAACAGAAGACTTGGATTCTTGATTTTACATAACAACTTACTATCTATATATTTTTACCCATCTATAAAAAGAGGGCTATAATTTTTTTCAGTTTATCCCATACAAGGGTATTGAGGCACAAGTAAAGTAATAGATGTAAAACACTATAAAATTGGGATCCATTAGGACTGACAATAAACAGATTGGCTTCATGTTAGAGCTTGACTGTTTCTCATATTATAGCTTCTAGACTGGAGACATAGACACCTCCCCCACTTCTACCAGGATGTTTCAGACTTCATGCATGGGAAGTATCAGGGCGTAGGATTGGCAGGGCTTGAATTCACTGCTGGTATGTGGATTACTTCATATTTGCTTAGTACCCACAATGTGCTGCCAAAAAAGAAAGTTTCCTAAATGGGAATGTTGCCATGGAAGAACACAATGAAATTGTTTCTTTTAAGAAGCAGGTGGCCCCAGGAACCAAATCAAGAGTTTCATTCCATCACAAGTCACTGCTGAGAACTGGGTCCTTAGTAGGCAGGCTCTTTATTTCCCTGATTTCTTCCTCCCTCCTTCCTTCCCTTTACCCCAAACTTGCAATGATAGTCCCCTGTTTCTTAGAAAGACATCTGCAATTCTCTCAAGCATCTTAGGAAAGATTTCCTTGAATTCCATTCAACATGAAAAATGGTAGCTCCCAGATCTTTTTTCTTTACATTTATTTATTTATTTTCATCCATATGCACACATATATTTTTAAGTTACACAATTTCCTTCCACCTTCCCTTCCCACACCCCTCCCCTCAGTGGCAAATAGTCAGGTTAGCATTGTATATACCTATTTTGATAAACATGTTTGAAGATTAGTCATTTTGGGGATGAGGAATTAGTATGCTTCCCAGACTTTTGAGTAAATTCTTTCTAATCTTTCATTTACTTCTTTACTATATTACAATATATCCATGATAACATTAATAATGACTCTCCTTCCATCAATATCGATTTCAGCCACACCACATTTCATTTGGGAAACTTTTTTGTCTGTGTCTATCCAGGTATCCTCCATGGATTTATCCAATCCCATAGAAGTCCTTCTTGGTTTCAAGGATGACAGCAGAGTTCTCATATTGTTGATTTGTTCTCTCTTGCTCTTTTCCTCCCCTTAAGTTAAATCTCTGTAATGATCTCACTCTGAAGGTTCAGTGGCTTTTAAGGAACTGGTTTCATTCTAATAAGTACCTTAATCCAAAGTTTTGACTTGTTCTGTTTTTGACATGTATTGATTTGCCCTTCCTTAGGCAACTGAGTGGTCTAGAGTCAGGAATTCAAATTCAGCCTCAGACACTTGCTAGCTACATGGCCCCCAGCAAGTCACATAACCTCTGACATTACTATTTTTTCAGTTGTAAAATGATGCTACTAACAGTACCTACCTTCCAGGATTATTATGAAGACAAAATGAAATAATATTTTAAAGTGCTCATTATAGTACCTAGCACATATTAGGATCTTTATAAATGCTAGCCATTATTATTGTTGTTTTCATATAGCTATTTTATACCACTTTTCAAAGATAAGTCATCACTGACAATACTTACAACCACTTACAACCACCATACCTAGCACTGTTCTCCCTCCCCTCCAACATAAATCACATTTATGATTCCAAATATAATTCATACATTAGCCTATTCTATCATCACTATTATTCTGCTAGGTAAGAAATTTTCTTGCTCATTCATAGCATTCCATTACAATTATGTTTCACAACTTCTTCAGCCATTTTCCCATTTGATGGACATCCCATCAATGTCTAATTCTCAGCATTTACCAAAAAAGAGCTGCTATAAATATTTTTTGTATATATATATAATGTATACATACATATATATATATATATATATATATAATAGGTTCTTTTCTTTATTTTTCTTTCATTTTTTGAATACATACCTAGTAATTGTATTACTGGATCAAAGGGAATATAGTGATATTCCTTTGAGTATAATTCCAAATTGCTCTCCAGAATGGTTGGATCAATTCACAACTCCACTAATAGTGCGTTAGTTAGTGACTCAGTTTTCCCACATTCCCTCTAACATTGATCTTTTCTCTTGTCTATATGGTACCTCAGAACTGTTTTAATATGCATTTCTCTAATTAATAGTGATTCAGAATGAGAGTATCAAATATAGAGTAGGTGTTGATTTGTATTAGGAGAGGAATTATTCTTATCAGAGAGTTCCCTATACAATTAACACATAGGTGTGATATCTAACCAGTACCAAATGGTGGTGCTGCTGCTGTTATTTATTCATTTGTTTTTAGTAGTTAGGGCTTTATGATCATTTGAATCCAGGCTATTTCGTGTTTCTTCATCATTTTTTTTATTACTCTTGAAATCCTAGATTAAAAAGAAACACTTTCTAAGCATTGCTTCATTTGTTCTTCATTTCCATGTGAAGTAGGCTATGCCAAGTACCAAAATATCTGTTTGAAGAACAAAAAAGCAGAGAAAAGAGTGACTTGAAAGACTGAGAGTCAACATGAATTTATTAGGTATCCTCTGTGTTCCAGAAACCATGCTAAACACTGGGGGATATGAAGAAAGGTAAAAATCTAGCCCCTACTCTCAAGGAGCTCACATTCCAAAGGAGGAAATAAATGAAAATAACATTGTGTATGCAGGACATGTAGATGGTAAATGGAAGGTCATTTTAGTGAGGAGGGAATCATAGAATATGAAAACCAGAGTTTAAGAGGGGAGGAGGGACATAATTCCAGATATGAGGAGGTAGAGTGAGGAGGCAGTCAGTGCCAAGGTATGGATTTGGGAAAGAGAAGAATATTTTATAAAGAATAACAAGAAGGTCAAAGTTACTGAATTACAGAATATGTGGAAAAGTAGAAGAGAGATGCATTGTAAAGAGCCTGAAGCATTAAATAAAAGACTTTATGTTTTAACTAGAAGATACTACAGAGGTATACTTTTTCCAGTATTGTGTTGATATGGTTAGATTCTGCACTCTAGGAATGTCACTTTGGGAATTCAGCAGAGGACAGATAGGAATGGGGGAAACTTGAAGTAAGGACACCAAATAGAAGGTTAATGTAATTGTTCAGGAGAGAGGTGATGTACTAGAATGGTAAAAGAGGGAGAGAAGGAAATATATTGAAGGTACTAAAAAGACTTAAACTCAGGAGATAAATTAGGTGTAGTTTTATAAACCTTGGAATTAGCCCATAGAGATTATAAATGAACCCAGGGAAGTTGATGAGTTAACCAAGTGAGAGAGAGCATAGATGGAAAAGAAAAGAAGACCTAGGAAAGAGCCTTGAAAGATACTCTTGGCTTATCAGAGATTCTTGAAAGAAGATCTGTCAAAATAGAAAGACTGGTTTCCAAATGTTGAAAGAGAACCAGAAGAAAAGAGTATCAAAAAAATTCTCAAGGAGAGACAGTTTATAGGAGGAGAAAGTGATGGATAACTTTAAAGATGGCAGAGAGGTCATAAAGAATTGAGGGGATAATAAAAAAGGTTGAGAAAAGTATCCTAGATTTGTCAAGTCAGAAATCCCTGGAAATTCTGTAGAAAAGAGTTTCAGTTGAATAATGATCCTCTAAGGTAGTGACAAGTGTACTCATGTATGCTAATGTTATGATATAACCCTCTAGAGAGGTTTACCATGAAATTCTGTAAGACCTGCTTTGGTTACTCCCTACCTCCATTACCTATAAACTTCTCCATCCTGTGTCCCAAGCTAGCATTTGTTATTTTGTAATAAAAACCCCCTAATTTCAAAAATTAAAAAGGGAGAAAATCTGTTTATTAAAGCAAGAAAAAGTTAAAAAATATGAGTGAAGGAGGAGACAGTGGGAAAAGCAATTTGAATTATATGAGATGAGGAAGAAGGGAGGAGAGGGTAGCACTCTGCATTCAATTTTGGGGGGAGGGGGATATGAGTCAAGGCCCTCAGCTAAGAGGATGGGTACAACTTCTACTTACATGGTGCCTACATATTAGGTGCTTTAAAAATGGCATTGAATTGAGTTGGGATTGACTTCCTTTCACAAAGTTGGTAATAAAAGATATATTGTCACTGATATAGAAGGATAGCAGATTTTAAAAAGTAGTACAGGCATAATAAGTGACTCTATTTCTTGATTTGCTGTTGCTATGGTTGCTGTTTCTTTAACCTTTGTTTGTTTATTTTTTGAGGCCATAAGCCTCAAAATTACAGAAAGCTTTGAGTGAATTTGCTTTTGAACCAGAGTCAGTTTTCTTCTTAGGCAATGGTAGTCCTCTTTTTCCCAAGGGCTCACTTTGGTGTACTGAACTTAGTATCAATACTCAATTGGTTTTAGCTTTACTACAGCTCAGAGCTCCTGAACTTTTAAGGAAACCTCAGCCTCCCAGAAAATAGGATTTTCAGGCAACAAGCCCAGCCATAAATAACTTTGGCAAGATCATACATTCTGCTAGTGGAAGTCATATGACTATTAATTTTGACAATATACCCTTAGAACCATAGACAGTCCTGAATGGTCCTAACACTACTACTACTACTAGCTACTAAATGATGGAATACTCTACTCTAAAGTGATAAAAAGAAATGAAGGCAGATGGTAGCAGGAGGACCACTGGAATATGAGTTAGGACAGATAGTCTCTAGGTCTGGTTCCATTAAGAACAGATTATATAAATTTACTTGAGTCATTTGCCCTCTTTAAATATAGAGTTCCTCATCTGATTAATGAGACATCTGAAAAAAATAATAAAGATTTCTTCTAGTCCAAAGAAAACCCCTTTAGGGGTTAAAATAAAATAGGATTGGGCAATTGCACTTCAGCATTTCTGAGAAAGAATCAGGAAATATAATAATAATGGATATGTCTAAATTCATAAAGACTCAAAGATAAGTAAGAAAGAATCATGTGATTTAAAAATATAAGACAGTAGGAGCACTGAGTTCTCTGGTATCAATGTGCTCATTGTACAGATGAGAAAATAAAGACCAAGAGAGAAGTAATGATCCTAAAAATCATAGAGGCAGTAATTAGTTTACATTTTCATTTTGATCATGTCAACTCTTTGCAAACCCATCTAGGGTTTTTTTTTTTTTTTTTGGTAAAAAATACTGAAATGGATTGCCATTTCCTTTTCTAGGACATTTTACAGATGAGGAATGGAGATCAGCAGGGTTAAATGACTTGCCCAGAATCACACAGCTTTTATGTATCTGAGGTTAGATTTGAACTAAATATGAATCTTCCTGATTTAGAACCCAGTATTCTAATCCAGAAATCCCATTAACTAACTGATTGAGGATTCTAATCCAGATTCCTCAATTCCTAAAACAACCTATTTTAGACTATTATTAACTCTGGTCCTGACAATTAAGTCAAAACTTCAATTTAGTATTAAGAATGGAACCAAGATTTCCCATTGATGAAGATGTTCATGTCCTTCAGGAGGTAGATTCTGGACCATTATTTTGGCCCATATGTCTAGCATTGAGTTCCCAAATTTCTGAGCTTCCTATTCATTTTGATGTGGTTTGCACTGGCATATGACCTGCTCTTTCTCATACCCTCTTCCATGGAAACTTTCTTATTTAAATTGGTGAGTTGGAATCTGGCAGTCTTGATACTTTAAATGGCAGCAGCTTCCCAGGCAACTGATGAACTTAGAACAATCCAGAAAGTACTTGCCTTAGTGCCAGCTTTGTGAATTTTCTTTTTTTCCTCCCAACCCTATGTTGTACTCCATGTCTAACATGTGGAACTCATTTCAAACCATTTTACAACAGCTGGAGACACTCATCTTTTTTAAAAGAGAAGAGCAGTGTTATTTCCTTGGCAGGTTTGAATTTTGCCCACCTGCCAGTAAGATTAATTATTCTTTTATTTCTTCTCCTTTGTCTTTTACCCCTTTCCCTTTCCCCTTCTTTTTCCCTTTTTCTCTTTTTTTCCCCCTCTTTCTCTTCTTCTCTCCTTTCCTTTTCTCTCCTCTCTGGCCTTTCCCCTTTTCTCCTCTTTCCCATCTTGGTCCTCTAATCTTATTATAAAGACTCTTGAGATGATCCTTTTGCCTCTTATTATCTCTGTCTGCCTTTACTACTCTTGATGCTGAATTGTTTTTAAGTCAGCTGGTAGAATGTCCTCTATTCTTCGTTGCTTACAATTATGAGATGTGGTGATGTATTCCTTCCTTTCTTCAATGCTGTCTAAATACCACTCACACTTGAATTTGTTCATTTTCTTGAGTGTTTTCAATGGGTCACTTTCCTGCTCCTGTCACTAACCCTGAACATATAACCAAGTAAAAAGATTCTTGCTGATTCCCTTTTCAAAAGAAAGCACTGTGGATTTGTCTAGTTTCAGGGGGAGCTGGTATGGGGTGAGTGTTTGAAGGGGTCTGAAATCTGGAGTTGCAGGATTGATTAATTTCAAGGGGCTACAATTTATGAATGAGGGGTGCACTATATGAGTCTCCAGGGTGACAGCAGGACCAAAGAGCACAAGTGGATATGATCACTTCATCAACTTTCTCTAAGGACATTTTTTCGGTTGTCCATTCTTTGGTAAGATTTATCATCTAATTTGTGAAAATGTATATTGTATAATATCTATTGCTGTCATCCTTGGATGCCTAATTATGATATAATCATATCACTGGGATTTCAAAGGCCATGCCAGCAAAATTCAAACTCTGCCAATCTAAGAAGGTTTTGAGTATAAGCCTGCAATTTGACTGTCTATGTTGGTCAAGGATTATAGGCAACTTTTGAATATTTTAAAAGGTGATTTAAAAAAGAGGAGGCAGTATGAGCTATATAGGTAGAGAGGCCATCCATATAATTCAAATCATGGCAAAGTCATAAGAGTACAGCTAAATTTATATAATGCTTTAAAGTTTACAAAAAACACATAATTTCATTTTATACTCACAATAATCCTGTGAAGTAGATTCTATTATTATCTCTATTTTACAGCTGAGAAAATTGAGATTAAGAAAAGTAAACTAGGGGGTGGCTAGGTGGCACAGTGGATAGAGCACCAGCCCTGGAGTCAGGAGTACCTGAGTTCAAATCCAACCTTAGACACTTAATAATCACCTAGCTGTGTGGTCTTGGGCAAGAAACTTAACCCCATTGCCTTGCAAAAACTAAAACAAACAAAAAAAAAAAACAAAGAACCCCCTAAAAACTAAAAAAAAAAGAAAAGGAAAAAGAAAGGTAAACTGATTTGCCCAAGGTCATATAGTCAGTAAGTGAAAGGGAGGACTGATACCAAGTCCAGACTCAGTCTATTGCAAGAAAATAAATGGTGACATTGGTGACTTCTTACAAAGTTCTTTTCTTACTGTGAAATTTAGATTATTGATTCATTATTCATTATTTAAGAAATTTGTGCATGTTTATGTTGCCTTACCCTGCTTCCATCTTCTGTATCAAAGAACAATAAAATGGAAGTTGGGGAATCAAGACCTTATCCAAGGGACCATGTTAACAACCAATTAGGTGTGCAGGTCACACACACCACTCTCCCATCAATAGCAAGTCTTGGAATTTGTCTCCAAAACAATCCCACCTAACCTGTCTTGCTCCATCTCATTCCTCCTATGTACAATCTTTCAGTTTCTATCCCTCTGAGTCAGGTACTAGCCCCTAAAGTAGTTACAATCTAAACCAGATCTGGACATCTGCAGCAGTAGCTGAATAAATGTCATTGTGAACTTTCCCTTTTCCTGTCCTGATCCAGATAACCTCATGAGTATAGCTAATGGAGAGGAGAAGGCCCCTGGAGTAATGACATCCATTTTGAATGTAACAGAGTAAGTTATAAAGGATTCATAGGTTTTTAAGGATTTTATATATTTTTTTTCATAGATCTCATCACATTTCCCCCAAATTCCCTAGTACTATTAAGTATACTGCCCTTAACAACCTTTCAATCACCCAGGTTTGAATCTTTTTGTTATCTTCAATCCCCCACATTCCCTCATCCCCCACACCTAAATACCTGCTAAATCTTATCATTTCTATCCCACAATATCTTTCATGTCTAACCCTTCTTCCTTACTCACACATCCACCATCCTAGCTCATTGCACCTCTTTGAAAATGAAGGATGAACAACAACAATATTCCTAATTATATCACTCCTACACTATTACAGTTGCTTCCCTCTTGACCTCTCTGCCTCTAGTCTCTTTCCTTTTCCAATCCATTCACCACACATTTTAAGATCAATATTTTTCCTAAAATACAGATCTATTTCACTTCAAAATTAATAAACTGCAGTGACTTCATTATATTAACAAAATATTATTTCATATTAATTTAATTATTTAAGTATATACATTCATAATATGTAAATTTTACAGTATAGATAGAACATATATATATATATATATATAATTTATAAATATAATTCTATCAGAGTTCATGCTCAATTTATTTCTTACAGCTAAGAATGTGTGGTAAAAATCATTTGAAGATAATTTTTTCAGTAGAAGTTGTTTATAAAATCTGAGTAGGTTGGTGAGCTCCCTGCAGATCTCCATCAGACTGTTGACATAGATTCACCCTTTCCTTCCTCAGTGGAAATGTTTCTGAGCCTGTCATTAAAATTTCACTGCTGAGATATCTGGGATCCTTTTCCTATGGATCTTTTAAAATCTGCCCATCTCAAAATATAGGTAGTGCCTATCTATTTTTTCCCCGTTCTTGACTTTCATAAGACAGGCAGTGTGTCAGAAAGGATAGAAAGCCAGCCTTGAAGCTAGGAAGTCAAATTGAATTAACCAGCAGTTATTCCTGCCAGGCATAGGAAAACCTGGGTTCAAGCCCTATATTTGACATTCCTGCAATATTACACTGAGTAATTTAATTAAACTACCAGGGCTCCAGGAAATTCTCTTAGACTGGAAGTTGCAGAGAACTTGCATTGGCAGAGGGAGTTTTCCCTGTGGAGTTCCCTAAAACAGTGAAATCATGAGACTAATTCTTTATACCTCTCTCATATACTTCTATATCCTCCTGACCAAAATGACTATAATTTCTATTTCAGGTTTTTCTTATGGAGTAAACTTAGTTCCAAAATAACTGTTCCTTATTTGCCCTCACTACTTTTTAAAGGATAATTTTATCATTAAGGCAAAACAACAATATATTAGTTATTCTCTTAGCAAATATTCAGATGATGAAAAGTTTGTATAATCTTAGTAATATGCCTCTATGCTAGAGTTTTGATCTTTTTAAATTTTTTTTAAAAAAGACTGGGTCTTCCTATGTCAAAGTTGATTGACTGTCAAGTAAATTTTGATCTGTTCTATATCTAATCTCCACCAGTTATGCCCTCCTGGAGTAGCCTAGTACCTCTGCTCCCAAGGACTTACCATATTGTTTTTAGACAAAGCAAACTCTCAGTCAGCTTCAGTTCTACTAATACACAAATCTCAGCTTCGCCAGTAGCAGATGGGTGTTACCATGTCTGGTGTTGTGATTTGTTTCCTGAAAATCTCATCTTTTTGGCATTCCCCAGGAAACTTATCTTTCCCTAATTAAAAAATGAAGATTTTTTTCATTGTAGAATGTGTTCCATTGATATCAATTGTAATGGCATTTATGGTTTAGCAGCTTATAGACAATAGTAATTATATATATATATATATATATATATATATATATACATATATAAGTGTGTGTGTGTGTGTGTGTAGACAATTTAGTTGTTATATATATTGTATATATATTATATATATATATATATATATATATATATACATAATTTGAGAGCAAGAGACATTGCTATTTGACCTACATTACTCTTAAGGAGTATCAGAAATATCCTTTGAACCCATCTTACCAGCTTTAAGTTGAGCATGTTATCAACTATGTTATATTACCTTTATGTAGTGACTAATTTAATGTTTTCCATTTATATTTCTAGGTGAAGAGAAAGCAAATATAGTGGAGAAAACATCATTTTATCTATTGCAAAAAGGTATTTAACTTGGGATAATAAGAGACCTAGCTTAGTATCTGAATTATCAAGAACAGTATTGAATGACATTTGTCCATAATAATGCCCCAAATAATGATGATTTGTTTATATTCACATCAATCAATCAATAAACATTTATTAAATGTCTACTGTGTGTTATTCACCTGGATAGTCAAAGGCAGAGATGGGATTTGAATCCAATTCATCTGACTCCAAAGCCTGAGTTCTTTCTATTGTCCCAAGCCTATCTCTAAACTCCAATAATTGTATTTCATAACTCAGAGTTAATGTAAGCCACTAAGAAATAGCCACTCTTTTGTTTCCCCTCTTATGGAGATGGGGCAGCTGCTTTTCTTGGGTGTGTTTGTGCATAGTGTCTTGGGGGCAGGTGGGCAGTGCTGATTCTGGGAAGAGAGAGTCATAAGATTCAAGAGTTTGAGGTCATCTGGGAGGTCATCTAGGTTGACCATCCACCCCTTTGTCTGGCATTTTTGGTCTTCACCAGTGACTCTCCAGTTTCTCCAAACAACCTTGAGAGGCACAAATATCCTCAGCCTCCTATTGTGTGGACCTACCCTTTTCTTTCCCATTACTTACTTAAATTTTCATTTTGATCTAGGCAAACACCTTCTTTTTCCTCTTTTCTCATTTTTGTCTTTCAGTAGGAGAGACAGCATCTCTTCAGAACAGAAGGGCCAAAGGGAACAGTGGGAGAATGGGGAAAGCCAAATTAACCTAAAGGAAGTTTTAAAAATAAAACTCCTTTTATCCTCCTAAGTTCAGTCTGTTTCTGTTTTCAAAAAAATGAGAACTGGAGGTCTGGGTAGTGATGAAAGGGCTACTATTGAAGGCATTTGAGAGGCTTTCAGCTGAAGTACAAACTATCAAACAACTTGGCTCTGACCTTGGACTTTAAAGGAGGAAACTACAGAGTCTAAAGTGCAAACTATGACCAACAGGTCATTGAAGACATATTTCACACCAGAAGGGATAAGGAGGCTTTACTGGGCAGAACAGTTCAAAATTCACAGCTGTCCAAATAATACTCTAATGTTAAGAATTCTCCGAAGAGAAAGAGTGAAAAGGGAACTAAACTAGATTGAAGTAGAAACCTGGATTCAAATCCAGATGCAAACTTGTTTGGGTGATGATGGATTCAAGTTATTTCATAAAATTTTCCTTCACCTCCCCTTCTAGGAGATGGGGGGAGGCAAAGGAATGCCAAGTACAGTGGGATCCTGGGAATTCCATAGCTACATTAACTGTGCCCATGATAAGGAAGATCCCTAAAAAGATCTCTGGGAAAAGGAACAAGATCAGATAGATATCATCCTTTGTATCTAGTCCTTTCCTAATGGCTTGGAGGTTGGATAAGGATGAAGCCATGGTAATAGTAACTTGGGCAAATCTCACAGAATTTAGATCTGGAAGCAGCATTAGAAGTTGGAATAAACTGTAGAACACAGATTACATAATGCCAATATGGAACAAATAAAGATTTATTGCATTTCAAAATGAAAATACCATTCTTTATTAAGGGATAGAACAAATATAGGTGTTATACTGGATTTGACCCTAAGGATCTAGTCTGCCAACCTTTGTTATAAAATATCAGAGTTAGAATGAACTTTAGAACATAGAACTTAGAAAGTTATACCTGGAAAGTATCCTAAAGAACATACCCTTTTAAATGTAGAAAAGGTCCATAGGTTATAAAATACGGGAAGTTAGATTTATAAGTGGCCTTAGAAATTATCTAGACCAGGGTGTAATGCCTGTGTTGTTTAATGCATAATTTTGGCAATCTGATGATGCCTAGTTCCCAGAATGATGTTTTAAATGCAGAAAATAAAATACATAGAATTACTAAATAAACAAGTTCTATTGAAATAGTTATCAAAATATGCTTTTTAAAAGTTCACAGACTCCAGTTCAAGAACACTTGATCTTAACCAACTCCTTTATTCTGCAAACCGAGACTCAGAGAAGTTCACATGAATAGCAATTGGCAGAGGTGGAATGAAAAAGTAAGTTTTTTAACTTCCTGCTTATCAGAATGTGCTGCTTTCTGGAAGAACAGGTAAGAATATTCATTATTATTACCACTAACCTCTCCCAGTTGTGATAACCTCAGAAGATTAGCATCAGGGAAGAGAAACTTTAGAGAATCAAAAAGTTTCAGAATTGGTAACAGGAATGACCTTGTCCAAATGATTCCCATGTCAAGACTCTTCTACAGCATTTCATTCCATCCATTTGAATAGCTTTAAATCTAGGGAACTTGCTACCTTATGAAGTATCATAGGACCAGAGTGAGACAAATGAAAACCCAATTTTCAAATAGGAAAATGTAAATTTTCAAACTATAGGCTAATAGAATTACAAAGGATACTCTGTAAACTATTAAAGAAGAAGAGAATGATCATCATGAGGTTTCAGGGATTCTTCAAGAACAGATTATAGTACATTAACTTCCTTACCTTTCTTGATAGAGATGATACACATGTATTTAAAGATATTTTTGCAATATAACATATGTGAGTCCCAGTAAATCACCTGATAAAGGCTATCCTTGTGGACAAAATAGAGATGTGAACTAATAAGACAGAGGGATTTGGAATTGATTGCACCTAAAAAGTAATGATTAATGGACACTGTCATCTTGAAGGAAAATCAATAGTAGAAAGATATAGAAATTTTGACACCATGCTGTTCAATTTTTATTAATGATTTGAATATAAACATAGACAGCATGCTTTAGGATGACATAATGCTATGAGAAACGTGATGAGTCAGGATATAAAAACTGTAAAATGTCTGAAATAATGATTTTGAGCTAATAACATAAAATTCAGTAGGTGATAAATATAATGCCTTATATTATAGATGTTTTTAGAAATTAAAGTGGTCAAGGTTATATGGGTATGTGGTCAGACAAGAGTTCATAAGAAAAGATGGTGAATTTGGGAGACAATAAGCTTAATTTGAATCAGCATTGTGCCATCATAGCTGTGAGAAATGATTCATTTGACCCCCTTTTCTATTCTAATCACTATTAATCAGTTGCATTTGATTCTATAGGGATACTGATTATAAGTTCTGTATATTAGACCTCAGAGTTACCAACTGCAGGTTGTAAGCTCAATTGTTTAATCACAGGAAGCTAATTAGAGGTCTTCCATCCTTGTTTTTCCTTACTGTGATGACTAAGCCCAATGTGGCAGAGGTGACCCAATTAAAGAGAAAGTTCCTCAACTTATTTTTGTACCTCTGGATCACTTTCTCCTGTTTCATCTAAGCAAGTGACCAACTTAAGACCATTTTATAATCACTTAGTCAGTGGAACTCAACTCAAGAGCTCCTTGCTAACACAATAGTTCTAACAGATTAGTTCTATCATATTTTTGGCCCTTGAAGAAAGATTTATCAACGAATGCAATTCTGTATTTTGTTTAGCCATTCTAGAGGGTTCAAGTATCAAATCTGGCAACAAGTCTTATTACAAATATGATCTTTATGAAGGGGCATCTCAAATCATGACGATCTGAGGTCCTCATCACTGGAGGAGACCAGTGACCCTTTAATAAAGTGCCATTGACTTAGAGCTTACTGCAATGTTTTTCCTTGCATATTGGGCAATTCTAATTCCTACACAGACTATTTTCTAATGTCAGACTACATTAATGAAAGGATAATGCTTGCGTGTAGGGCTATGATAGGCACACTGTATATGGGTCTGTTTACACCCTATGTTTACACCATTCCATATGTGGAATGACATATTCAGTTATTATTATTCCTGACAAGATGGAATGTTTCTAGAAAAACTGATTTGGATGATCAGACAATCTGAAACTATATCATATAAGAATTAGTTCAAGAAACTGGGTATATTTAGCTTGTAAAAGGGAAAACTTAATGGGAACATAACAAGGACAGGGATTAGACCTGTGATTTACTTAGAATTTGGAACCCCTAGGAGTGGAAATTTCTTTTATCGGAAAAGACCAACATTTTCTTTGCAGCTCATAGTTCTCAATGAACCATATCATGTTGTCTGTTGGCATAACTGTCTCCAAAAATTTAAATTACTGTTATGAAGAAGAGGAAATTACTTTTCATAGCTCCTGATAGCAAGAAGTTGCAGTAGTGAATAATGATTTCCAACCACATGTCACTGAAGGTCTTTCAACAGAGATTGGTAATGATTTCAGAAGCTTTTATAATGGGTATTCACATCCAACCTCAGAATTTGCTTTGTGACCCTGCATAAGTCACTTAATCTCTGTCTGCCCTGATTTCCACAACAAAAATGGGGATAATAAGTCTATACTCTAAAAGTTGTTAAGAGGATTAAATGATATATTTGTAAAATGCTTAAAACAGTGGTAGGAGCCTTAAGAAATGTTTGTTTTCATCCTTCCTAAAGAGTAGTTGCTAGTGCTTTACATGGGTTTTTAATAAGTAAATTCATACATACCTGGGGAATAAGAATTCCAGAAGATGAAAAGATATGGATATTACATTCTCTAACAGTGGAGGGAGTAAGCCTAGATGCAATCACTAATCTCAGTTGCATTGGTTTTGTTTTGTGCAAAACCTTTTTAAATTAAGAAAACACTGATCTAGCTATGTAATGAGAAGGCATGAATATTAATACAACTCCAATAATAACAACCATAGCAATGATAATTATTAATAACAAAGACCATACCTCACTCAGGTACCTTTTAAAACATATGTTGAATGGAGTCAATATTTCCCCACTGCCTTTTCTCTATGGTCTCTTGCAGTTCTATAAGATGATGTGATTTTTTAATTCAGTTTCTTGAAATGTTTTTTCCTCTCTCTCATTTCCCTGACTATTAAATCTTGTTCTGCATTGCTCACAAATGACAGGTCTGTGAAGATGTTCCCAAGAAAAGGATGATTTCATGTTTATAGTACCCCAAGCCCTCATCTATTTCATTGAAGCCACAAATCTGTCTGTTTTCATGGCTTTTTGCCTTATAATCTAGCTTCCTTCTGCATTCACTGTTATCTTATGGTCTAGTTTCTCTCTGCAGTCAGAACCATGTCTCCTGTTCTCTAATTTTCTATAGATATTACAATATTCTTGGGGGCAGTCAGAGGTCATTGAATTCAGGAGGTAGAGAGGAAAGTCAATTTGTGATTTGAAAGGGATAGAAGTGAGGCTGAGGCTTAGAGTGCCATTTGTCAGTTGAACTCACCAGAAGAGCCATCAAGATTCCATTACTTCTTCGATTGTGTTCTGAGTGTTTTAAGAGAGACAAGGAATGAATTGCTCTGAGAACATTCCTGTATCTCCTCCCAGGAGTTCTTGACTATTTAGGGTGTCATAGACTGCCTTGGCACTTTATGGAACTCTTCTTAAAATCATGTTTTTAAATGAATAAAATAAAATATTAGGAATATAATAAAAAGAAAATCATTAAAACTGAAATGAAATTGTTATTGTTATTATTATTTTTATTATTTTACTATTTAAATATTGGAACTTAAGTTAAGAACAACTTCCTGCCAATCCTAGGGTTAACTTTCAGGGTTAGCAAAGGTGGAGCTAAAAGTGAGAAACAGGCAAAATTATAGAAGACATTATGGTGTGATGGAAAGATCCATGTTCTGGGATTTAGGACTGTTCTTGCTTTGCTTCTCACAGCTGCTCTACTTCTCTACTATTTGTTATGGTGTGAGTCACTTTGTAAACCTTAGTTTCTTCATCTGTAGAAGGGGGATAATAGAATTTTCACTAATAATTCTTCATAGAGATCTTGCTGTGAGGAAATGCATTTGTAAACTTTATATATATATATGTATATATATATATATATATATATATACACTTTAAAGTAATATATTAATAATTAATATTCCAACATTGGAATGATCTCCTGAAATTAAGGAATATGATGACATGCTCAAAGTTGAGGTAAGTTTAACATCCAGCTCTCCAAAACAAAATGTTCCCACAACCCACTTTTCAGTTTAATTCTCCATCACTTAACTCTAGACAATCAAAAATTGAATCAAGCTGTGATTTGTTCATTTTCAAGTTGTAAATGAGCATATCAAAGATTTAACAATATTTTTGTTTTATAGGGGTTTTTTTGCAAGGTAAATGGGGTTAAGTGGCTTGCCCAAGACCACACAGCTAAGTAATTATTAAGTGTCTGAGACTGGATTTGAACACAGGTACTACTGACTCCAGGGCCGGTGCTTTATCCACTGAGCCACCTAGCCGCCCCCAAAATTTAACAGTCTTGAGAGTGAATTCAAGCTAATTCCATATACTCTTGCATCTTGAAACCTGGTTTAGAGGAACTAGCCAAGATGAGTTTTGAATTATACCCCAAGGTCCTCTGCCATCAAATTCCTTCTCCATCATGCTTACAAGCTCCAGAAATTATCACCAATGAAGAGCCATGTGTAGCTTGTCTTGTCTTCTTATTAATTCCTGATAGTTGCACAGTGTTTTAAAGTTTTCAGAGCACTTCCATACATATTATCTCATTTGTTTTTTTTTTTTTTTTGGTTTTTGCCAGGCAATGGGGTTAGGTGACTTGCTCAAGGTCACACAGGTAGGTAATAAGTGTCTGAGGCTGGATTTGAACTCAAGTTCTCCTGAGTTCAGGATCAGTGCTCATTTCACTGTCCACTTAGCTGCCTCATCTTATCTCATTTTCACAATGACCCTTTTATATACTCAAGAGTAGATTATTATCTCCATGTTGCAGAAGAAGAAATATAGGCTCAAGGAGTTTTGAATGTCTAGCCTGAGAACACAGAGACAGTGACAGAGTCTCCAAACAAACTCAGGGCTGGTTCCAAGCTAGAATAATTTTAATTACCTTGGACTGTCTCTGGGCTTCTCACTTTTAAGGCAAATACCTATGGGAAGGTTAAAGCATGAATCTCTTCTCAGTAATTAATATCTCAGCATCCTTAAATAAGGCTTTTAGGTAGATGGTAGATAGAGTGCTGAACATGGATTAAGAAGACCCGAGTTCAAATCCAACCTGAGACACTTCCTGATTGTGACCTTCAGAAAGTTCCTCAACCTTTCTATACCTCAGTTCCATCACCTGTGAAATGCGGATAAGACAGCTGTTTGTTCTATAGAAACTTAAAGTTCAATAGGTCTTAGATGTAATCTATTACAATTTCTTCATTTCCTGGATTAGGTAACCTATGTCTAGAACATCAAATAGTACCTTATATTGGATTAAAAATCAGTTCTTTTTACTCTCATTCTTCCCCCAACATCATTAGTCTCCTATCTATCACTCAGCCTCTCTCAGTTCCAATATTCTATGATCTTATGGGTCTAAGATATTTATATGTCTTTACTTGACATATGACCTTTTTCCTTCCAAAGAAGCTGCTTCTACCATCAACTTGTATTCTGTTGGACTAAATGATATTCCCCAAAGCATATAAGGCAGGATACTATGATTCCATGTTAGTAGACAAATATGTCCAGATGGTAAAGGCAAAAACCTGGGGAAAATACACAAACTACAGGTCATTTCATTTATCCATGGGATAAGGTCCAGTAATTCTCCAGGACCTGTTGACAATAATGTTAAAGGGAAAGGGGCTAAGATGTTGGTATCCAAATCTCTTTGTGGCTTCTAAAAAATAGATGGGGATAGCAATAGGGATTCTCCTTGTGATTTCATTGGTATGGGCAACACCTAGATGGCTAAACTATTTCTATTGATGCAGGTCCACAATGCCTCTAACACTTATAATCTTAAAGATTATAAGATACAAGTAACATTTGTACTAATTATCTCATAGCCTATGTTTTTTGAAAGTGGTTTGTATATCATCATAGCATTTTAAAGTTGGAAAGCACTTTAGTTTTCTATTAGAGTGTAAGTTATTTGAGAGAAAGGACAGTCTTTTTTCTTTATTTATATCCCCAGCACATAAGAGGTACAATAAATGCTTATTAATGGACTGACCTTACTGACCATCTCATTCAAGTTGTATTTAAAAACAATGCGCTCTAATATAGCCCCAAAGTGATTATCTGTCTTCTGCTTGAAGATGTCCAAGGAGACTGGCTCACCTTTTTTAGGAAGACTTTAGGGAAGTCATTTTTGGATAGTTCAAATTGGGAATTTGGTTTTCTTTTCCTGACATCAATACTAAATTTTCCTTTCTAAAACTCCCATTTATATTTTTGGTGGTGCCCTCTTGTAACATACAAAAGATATGTCATTCCTGCTTTACATGACAGTCCTTCAAATACTGGAAGGCATCTGTTGATTCCACTCTGAAGATTCTCTTCTTCAGGCTAAATACTCCCAAATCCTTCAACCAATCATCATATGATTATATTCGTGGTTTTGTGAACATTCTTAGTACACCTTTTCAGAATTTTCTAATGTCCTTCTTAAGGCATAGTGCCCAGAACCAAACATTCAGGTGATGTGTGATAACAGTAAGGTACAGGAAGACTATGAATTCTCCCTATTTCTGAAAACTGCATCTTTTAATGTAACCTGAAATCCCAGGTTGTTTCATCTTGCTGCTGACAAAAATGAAGTCCATGGACCACTAAAACCCTGAGATTTTTTGAGAATAGCTATTCTCTAACCATGTCTCCTCATCTTGCTCTTGTGACTTGATTTACTGTATACAAGTGTAAAAGTTTGCATTTGTCAATATTGAATTTCATCTTATTAGATTCAGCTCAATGCTCTGACCTCTTAGTTTCCTTTGGGATCTTGTCTCTGTCTTTCAAAGTATTAACTCTTCCTTTCAGCTTTGAGTTGTTTGCTGATTTAATGAGCATACTATTCATGTCTTCATACAAATCATTAGTAAAATGTTAAATAGCACATATCATCAACTAGTCCAGCCAGGCAACCAGTTTAAAAAAATCTAATTGTATCCTTGTCAAATTCATATCTCTCCATCTTATCCATAAGAATACTGGGGGACACTTTAAATATATCTTAGCTTTGGTAAAATCTATGCAAATTATATCCACAGAGTTCCCCTTATCTAATAGTTAAGTAGCCCAATCAATAAAGGAATAGAGAAGTTATTCTGACATGACTTGGTCTTGATGAAACAACTTGGTTCTTTGCATTCACCCCTTCTGTTTCAAGTTGTTCAGCAACTTACACACATTTATCTATTCATCCATCTTCCTGTCTATCTAATTGTCTGTCTATGACCTTTATTTATTTATTGGTCAGGTCTGTTATTTTGTCTTAGGGGAATTCTCTAATGTAGGAAATTCCACCATGAGTGCATATTGATATTTTGCCCTAGAATTAAAGTCTTGACGAGAGAAGCAAAGACAGAACTCCCCAAAAGACAATGTGACTTGAGTGAAGTAATGTTGAACTTAGTGTCAGGAAAGTCTAAACAAGTGATTTCACCTTGATTTTCTCAAGTGGAAAATGAAGATAATAATATCAATGAATATCTTGTGGTAGTTTTGAATCTTAATAAATGAATGCAGAGTTTTGAATACTTTAAAGTGCCATATAAATATGAATTATTGCTATTATTATCCTGATGTTTCCCTAAAAATATAGTTATAGAAATTATAGTACAAAGCAAAATCAGGTCTCTTGTCAGTTTTCTAGGTCCGGTTTTTCAATCTACAACATGTTGTTCATGAGGAAGCCTCAGCAGAGTTGATTTGAAGTTAACTATTTTTACCTTGAATTCACATCCTCCTCACAATCTATTCTCCTGCATTAGAGATAAAACAGTAGAGAAAAAATACAATTAATGTCTGAACATTGATTACCCCATGATTCCATAAGCCCATAACAAGGTCTACCTTCCCTCCACCCTCCCTGCTACCAAC
Source organism: Macrotis lagotis (assembly GCF_037893015.1). Lineage (NCBI taxonomy): Eukaryota > Metazoa > Chordata > Mammalia > Peramelemorphia > Peramelidae > Macrotis > Macrotis lagotis. The sequence goes on from NC_133660.1 coordinate 206,056,319, forward strand.
AGACAAAAATCCGAATTACAGTTTCTTAGAAAATAGGTCCTCACAAAGGAAAATGTCAATACCAGCAGGACAGCCCATAAAACACACCACCTGCATTGGCATAAGAATGATGCTGTGCACACAGCAGGATGTGATGATAATTAAGGCAACTTGGAGACAATATAGGCTTTTTCAGATCTTTATTCTATCTAAGAAGGAATACTAGACTATTCTACACTAGGGGAGTCATACCGAGGCTTTTTCACTGTCTGTGCCTCATCACCTGATATCAGTTCCTCCCTACAAATGAGGAGACAATTGATTTAATAATAATTCTGAACTTTCAGAAGTGTATGCTTGGCAAAATGTGGTCTCATCCATCTTTTTTCCCCTGCAGCAAAGAAGACAGAAGTCCAGTCTTGGAGTCAGGGTATCTAGGTTAAAGTCCTTACTCTGACAGACCAGTCACTTACTCTCTCTTTGCCCCAAATATTTAAAGCAATTTGTTAGAGAATTTTTTAAGACTGGTGTCAGTGAAGGGAACTTCCAGGCAAGATGTTTCTAACAAGATAAACTCACAATTGTGAATCAAATAAATAAATCAAAAAGATCATACACAAACCTATTTTCCTTCATTTGTTCAAGGTAAAGGTAACTCAGTATATCAAAATAATTCCAGAGATCTGAGTTCCATTTCCATATCTATCACTAAATAGAGGAAAGAATTTAAGCACTGTAATCATCAGTTTCTTCATATGTAGAGTAGAGATAATGATGATTATTCTGTTTACTTATAAAGATTTTTATAATGATCCATTGGGTCTATGCATATTAATGCAGTTTGTAAACCACAAAGAACCACATATATAAAACACACCATTATCCTTGGATGATCCCATGTTCGTGATGTGAATTGAAACTTACCATTTGCTTGCTTCCTAAGTATTTCCACCACCAGTCTTCTTCCCTATTGTTCTGGTCTAGAAATCTCCACTATTAAAGTGAAATTTGTAGGTCATACTCCAGAGGTAGGAGTAATAGCTAAGGAAGGCTTGTGCTAAAATAATAATGATAAAAAACAATAATTTCTTATAAACGTGTTACACTTCTTCAGAGAATCTTCACTTGATTTGAATTTCCTGATAAAATTCTTAGACAACCAGCTTTAGTACCTTTTTTCTTCTTTTTTTAAGATTTTTTTAAGGCAAGGCAATGGGGTTAAGTGGCTTGCCAAAGGCCACACAGCTGGGTAATTATTATGTGTCTGAGACTGGATTTGAACTCAGGTACTCCTGACTCCAGGGCTGGTGCTCTATTCACTGCACCACCTAGCCGCCCCCATCTTTTTTCTTCTTAACAGCACTAGTGACCTCAATAACTTCCATGTGATTTCTTAGTGCATGTTATCTCCCCTCATGTAATGTAAGCTTGTAGAGGGAAGCTTGTTTGTGTCCCACTCTAGCATCCAGCAAAGTGCCTAGTACATAGCAAGTATTTGAAGGCAGGACTATTTGTTTTTCTTTATTAACCATTAGCATTAACCATCATACTAAGCAGAACCAGAAAAACACTGTACACCCTAACAGCAACATGGGAGTGATGCTCAACCTTGAAGGACTTGCTCATTCCATCAGCGCAACAATTGGGAAAATTTTTGGCTGTTTGCAAAGGAGAGTACCATCTGTATCTAGATAAGGAGCTGTGGAGTTTGAACAAAGTACAAGGACTATTCCCTTTAATTTGGGAAAAAACCCCAGATGTCTTATGGTTTGATCTGGTTACCTCTGAGATTTCTGTTCTCTTTAAGGATATGATTTCTCTCTCATCACACCCAATTTGGATCGAGGTACAACATGGAAACAAAGTAAAGACTGACGGAGTGCTATCTGTGGGGTGGGGGGGGAAGCAAAATTGGGGGAAAACTGTAAAACTCAAATAATACCTTTAATAAAAATTAAAAAAAATACAAAATAAAAACCATAATACTAAGAATGTAAAATGTATGTCCTTATTGAGTAATTGCTTTTTTATTGCTTATCTCATAATAACAAAATCAATGAATTTCAAAATCAGAACTTTTGATGGATCGTGGAACAACCACCCCCATCCATTAATAAATAATTATCTTCATTATTTTATCAGAAGAAATAAGTTCAAAGCAAAAACATATAATGAAATAACTTACTAAGAAAAGAAGCAATAAAATATTTCCCTCATGATCCTGGGTCATAGTCTGCATCGACTATACTATTGTCTCCAAGAAGAATAGATATAGGTAGTAGACATAACATAAAGAGCCATAGAGAGATAACTGTTGATGCTGTTGACTTTTGGTAGTGTTTGGGGGTTGTTCTCCTTACTGATCTTGTGTGGTAGATAGTTGTGCTGGGCATTATTGATTCATTCTAAGGGCAGCTGGGTGACCCTGTAGATAGAGCACCGGCCTTGGATTCAGGAGGGCAGGAATTAAAATACAGTCCCAGACACTTGTCACTTACTAGCTCGGTGACCTTGGGCAAGTCACTTGACCCTGATTGCCTTGCATTCAGAGCTATCTCCAGTCCTACTGATTAGTTATCTGGAGACTGGATCCAGATGTCTCTGGAGGAAAATATGAGAGTGGTGACTTAGCACAGCAGCTGCTCACTCAAATTCAATTCATGTCTTTGTCATGGTATCACCTACCTGATATCTAGGTCTTCTTTGAAAATGAAGGACAATCTATCATTATTAATATTATTGACCCATTCTGATTTAGAGTTTCTACTGCTCATTTGACCTCATGGTTGCTATGGATACATCTTTAGTTGGAAGTGATTAAGACCAAAAGATCTCTATAGCTTTTTTGAAAAAAATGACTTTAACATATCCAAGCATCAAACTAGAGGGGCATAGGAAGAGAGCCACCTTCTTCCATCTGTACATACTTATTTGAGTTACCTGGCAACTCTTTAAAATGGGTTATCCAAATATCATCATCCTCATTTTATGAATAAAAATATTCATGACTTTAAATGATTGGTCCAAGGTCATATATCCAAGGTGAAGGATTTGTAAATCAAGGTCCAGTATTCTGTCACCAAATCTGCTTTTTCTTTAACCATGAGGCCAGTCAGCCATTTATAGGACTTTGCCTTCATTGAGAAGTATCATCACTATATGTCCAAATCCCAAAGCTATCTGCTCTTCTATGGATCAGGGTGATGGGAACATGGAAGTGTTTTGGCTTCAAAGCCTTGTAAATATGTAGATCTCTTGGGTCTTATTCTTCTGGGGACAAGGTGAGGGTAGTGACTACAGGTGTTGTCTCTGGAACGTAATCTCAAAGTCCAAGATACAAAATCAAAGTAGTCCCCTATTTGGCATGTTTATCTGTACATAGGAGAGTTTCCTGATAGCTTGATGGTCACAACACACGCAGAATCTTTTTAAACTTGTGTCTCTGAACAAATATCATTTGTAATTCATTATGAGAGGCCCATACTAGGATTTGATTTCTAAAGCAGAATACAGAACCTGGAATGGAGGATGGGGTTACAAAGATAGCTGCTTAAAAGTTTTAGAAGTTTCATTTCACAGATATTGAGATAGAGGGAGTAAGAAGACTGATGGACTGAGCCATGGAGTTTCAAAAAGATGATCAGAGGATCAGAGAGTAAGAGCTCAGAGGAATATCAGAAGTCATTGAATTCATTCCATTCAATAGACGAGAAAAATGAAGCCCAGGAGGATTTAGTGACTTTCCCAGTCACCTGCATAAGAAGAATCAGAGGCAGGATCTCTCTTCAGAACCAGGGTTTTTTTAAACTGGGCCATGGAGTCAGAAATCTAAAGGCTAAATCCTATCTCTTGTGTGAGGAGATGTCATCCTGGAAAAATGGTCACCTCTTGAAGTCTGTTTCCTCATCTTAAAAATGGAACTTAAAAGTTCTGCCTTGTCCACTCTCTCTCTTTCAACATACACAATCACACATACACATAATCACACATACACACACACAAGGATATTGATATTAGATGCTGTTATTGTTTTCTGAATATTTTCTTTTTCCAACTACATGCAAAGATAATTTTCAGCATTTATCTTTCTATAAATTTTAGAGTTACACATTTTCTACCTTCCTTCCCTCCCCTTTACTGTGACAGCAAGTGATCCAATATAGGCTATGCATGTATAATCATGTAAAGATGTTGTTGTTTAGCCCTTTTTAATCATGCCAACTAAGCATGACTGTATTTGGCATTTTATTCCCAAAGATACCAGAGTTATTAGCCATTTTCTTCTGCATCTCATTTTATAGAAGAGGAAAATGAGGCAAAGAAAATCAAGTGATTTGCCCAAGATCTTATAGCTAGTAAGTGTCTGAGGCTGGATTTAAAGTCAGATCTTCCTGAAACCAGATTCAGTGCTTTATCCACTGCACCACCTGGCTGCCTAGATTGAGATGGATAGAGAAACAGAGAGTTAGACATAGATGATAGATGGATGTATAAGCTAGGTATATATAAATTGATTTATAGTAATCTGCATATCAATATTTATCTATGTATATAAATATATATACAAGCATACTCAGTCAACTTTATTGTGAAATAAACTGCAGATCCTTTATATAATTGAGCTGTGATTATTCATAAGAAGGCAGTAAAAGTGGCTTAGTGTATGGTATGATTCCCAAGACACTAAAGAGAAGTCCTTCTAATTTCAAGAATACCTTCTTTTACCTCCCTAATCCCCTCAACTTGCAACATTATTGAATTGAGGCCACTAGAAAATCAGGTTATCTTCCATCATCATATTTTTATTTATGTACCTAGTCAGGATTTCACATTCTACTCCTATTTTTTGTCATCACTAATCCTTACTTTTTCCTTCAAGGCTTTGCTTAGATCCTACTTTCTATATATAATCTCCCCTGATTTCCCCTTGTGATGACAATTTGTTTCTCTTAGAATCTCTCATAGCATTCTTTGCACTAAATATATTCATAAATTTGTTGTCATTTTTATAAACATGGAATTGCAAAGCTGTAAGCTCCTTGAGGGTGGGGATGGAATTATTTTATCTTATTGGTCTCAGTTATCAATACTTGCATTATTTTTAAGGCTTTTCAGTCTCATTTTTCCCAATTTTATTTTTTTATTTTTCCAGTTGAAAGTTTTTATCAAGTATGAAAGTTTTTCAACATTCATCCATTTTTATATTTCTAAGTCACACATTTTTCTATCACCCACCCTTCCCATATCCCTCTCCTCAGTGTCAAACAGTCTAGTAAAAGTTGTACATACACATTTGTGTTTAGCATGTTTACATATTAGTCATTTTGTGTATGAGGAAAAAAGACTAAGGGAAAAAGGAAACCATAGCACAGGAAGGAAAAAGATAATTTTTTAAAAAAATTGAACATAATATCCATTCAGATTCTTTAGGCTATTTTTGTGTATTGATTTGTATTATATCTCTGAACTATTGCTGCATTCATCTTAGTTGATCAACTCACAATGTTCTCTTGGTTCTTCTTCCTTCACTCAGCATAAGATCCTGTTAATTCTTTCCATGTTTCTCTAAAATCTGGTCATTTTTTAATAGAGCAATAGAACTCCACAACATTCATAATACCACAATTTTTTTAGTGATTCCCCAACTGATAGGCATCCAATTCAATTTTCAGTTTTTGCCACAACAAAAAAGTTGCTATAAATATTTTTGAAAAAGTGGGGCTCTTCCCTTTTTTGGGATTTCTTTTGAATATAAGCCTAGTAATAGTATTGCTGGGACAAGGGTATGATCATTTTCATTGTTCTTTGGGTATAGTTCCAGAATGGTTGGATTAGTTCACAATTACACCAATTACATCAATGTCCCACAACTTTTCCAACATAGATCATTTTCCCTTTTAGTCATCTTAGCCAATATGTTAGATGTGAATGGCACCTCAGAGTTGTTTAAATTTGCATTTCTCTAATCAATAATGATTTGGATCATTTTTATATGGTTGTATATAGCATTAATTTCTTCATTTAAAAACTGCCTGTTTATATCTTTTCACCAATTTTCAATTAGGGAATGAATTGTAACCCTATAAATTCGATTCAATTCTCTATATATTTTAGAAATGTGAACTTTATTAGGCTGCATTAGTTTTATCAGTGCAAAATCTTTTTAACTTACTATAGTCAAAATTAAAATTTGTATTTTATATGTACTCTATTTTATATGTACTCTATTTATATGTACTCTATTTATATGTACGTCTATTTCACAGGTTTCTTTCCTTTTTGAAGATCCAACAGGTAAAGTATTTTTTGATTTGTTATTGATCTATGATATCACTTTTTTATATCTAAATCTTATACCCATTTTGACCTTATTTTGGTATAGAGTGTGAAACGTGGATCTATGCCTGGTTTTTATTTTCCAGTGAATTTTTACCACAGAAGCTAATGTATTTGGGTTTGTCAAACAAAATGTTACTATAGTCATTTATTGCTATATCTTTTGTGCCTATTCTAATCCAATGATCAATTACTCTATTTCCTAACCAGTACCAGGCAGTTTTGATGACTGCCACTTTATAATTAATTCCAATTCTACATAACCTATTTAAAAAAAAAAACCAGATGTTCTGCCAAATTTATTTTATATCACCAATATGGTGCTGATACCTAAACCAGGAAGAGTCAAAACAAACAAAATTATAGACAAAATTAGGTATCAGCACCATATTGGTGATATGGTACAGCTACCTTTCTTTACATTTTTTTCATGAATTCCCTTGATATTCTTGACCTTTTTTACTATTTATTCTAGCTCTATAAAATAGATTTATGGTAGTATGAATAGCATGGCACTGAAAAAGTAATTTAATTTTGGTAGAATTACAATTTTTTATTATATTGGCTAGACCTAATGATAAACAAATGATGTTTTTCTAATTGTTTAGATCTAACTTTATTTGTGTAAAAAGAATTTGTAATTGTATTCATGCAGTTTCTGGTTTTTGTCTTGGGGTATAAATTCCCAAATATTTTATATTGTCCATAGTTACTTTAAATGGAACTTCCCCATCTATCTCTTACACTTGGGCTCTGTTGTACATATATAGAAATGCTGATGATTTGTATAGGTTAATTTTATATCCTGCTACTCTACTGAATTTGGTAATTATTTCAAGTAGTTGAATTTTCTAGGGATCTCTAAGTATACCATCATGTCATTTGCAAAGAGTGAAAGTTATATTTCCTTCTTGCCAGTTCTGATTCCTTCAATTTCTTTTCCTTCTCTTATTGCTAAAGCTAACATTTCTAATGTTGAATAGTAGTGGTGGTAATGGGCATCTCTGTTTCAGCCCTGATCATATTGAAAATGCTCCTAGTTTATCCCCATTACATGTTTGCTGATAATTTTAAATAGATACAGCTTATTATTTTGAGGAATATTCAATTTATTCCTATACTCTATGTTTTTAGTAGGAATGGATGCTGAATTTTGCCAAAGGCTTTTTCAGCATCTATTGACATAATCATATGATTTCTGTTTTTTTCTTATTGATATGTTCAATTATTCTGAGTTTTCCTAATATTGAACCATTCCTGCCTACCTGGTATAGGTCTTACCTGATCATATGTAGGTGTATTACACCTACACCTACACATTTTATGAACTTTAATAATGAATTTGTTGCAATCTCCTTGCTAAAATTTAATTTTAATTTTTAATTTTAGATCCCAATGTTAATTAGGGATATTGGTCTATAATTTTGTTTGTTTTGACTCTTCCTGGTTTAGGTATCAGCACCATATTGGTGATATAAAATAAATTTGGCAGAACATCTGTTTTTTTTTAAATAGGCTATGTAGAATTGGAATTAATTATTCCTTAAATGGTTGGTAGAATTCACTTATAAATCGATCTGAACCCAGACACTTTTTTAGGGAGCTTATTGAAGTTTCTTTGATTTTTTTTTCTGAAATGGGGTTATTTAAGTATTTTATTTCCTCTTCTGTTGTCTGGGTAGTTTATATTTAAGCAAATATTCATCCATTTCACTCAGTTGTCAAATTTGTTGGCATACAGTTGGGAAAAATACTTCCCAATTATCTCTTTAATTTCCTTCTCATTGGTGGTGAATTCACCATTTTCATTTTTGATACTGGTAATTTGGTAATTTTTTAAATCAGATTAATCTAAGGTTTATTTATTTTATTGGCTTTTTTCATAAATTCAACTCTTAGTTTTATTTATTAGATCACATTTTTTGCTTTCAATTTTATTAATCTTTGATTTTCAGAATTTCTAATTTGACATTCAATTGGGGATTTTTAAGTTGTTTTTTCCCTAGCTTTTTTAGTTGCATGCCCAATTCATTGATCTCTCTATTTTATTTATATAAGCATTTAAGATATAAAATGTCCCCTGAAAACTGCTTTGGCTCCATCCCAAATTTTGATATGATGTCTCATTGTTGTCATTTTCTTGAATGAAATGGTTATTTTTATGATTTCTTGCATAATCCACTCATTCTTTAAATTTAAATTTTTAAATTTCCAATTAATTTTTTGTTTATCTTTCCATGGCACTTTGTTATATATAATTTTTATTGCATCATGATCTGAAAAGCCTGCATTTATTATTTGTATTTCTGCATTTGCTTGTAAGATTTTTTCTTTTTGCTCTAGTATATAGTCAGTTTTAGTATAGGCATCATGTACCACAGACGAAAAGGAATATTCTTTTCTATCCCCAGTCAGTTTTCTCCAAAGGTCTATCATATCTAAGTTTTATAAGATTTTATTCACCTTCTTAACTTTTGTATTGTTTATTTTGCGGGTTATATTTATCTCAGACCAGGAGATTGAGGACCCCATTCTTACCGTTTTACTATGTCTCTTTGTAATTCATACAGTTTTTCCTGTAAGAATTTGGATGCTATACCACTTGATGCATGTATGTTCAATAATGATATAAACATCATTGCATATGGTGCCTTTTAATAAGATATAGTTTCCTTCCTTAACCCTTTTAATGAGATCAATTTTTGCTTTTGCTTTGTCTGAGTTCAGTATTGCTACCCCTGATTCTTTTACTTCCACTGAAGCATATACATTTTGCTCCAGTCTTTTGCCTTTACCTTTTATGTATCTCTCTTTTTTGTTTCATGTAAACAACAAATTGTAAGATTTTTGGTTTTTAATCCATTCTGCTATCTGTTTCTGTTCTATGGGAGACCTCATGCCATTCACATTTATAGTAAAGATTACTAACATAGTTAAGATTACTAAGAGGTTAATGCTGTCTTTCCTGTTTATACTTTCTTCATTCCTTTCCTCTTATTTTGCTCTCTTTTCCCCTTTAACTCTTCTTTTAAATTTTAACACTTACTTTATTTGTTACTTTTACCTTCACCTTCCCTTTTATCAGTCCCTTCTGCCCTTTCTTCTCCACTCTCCACCATCCATTTCCCAGTAGGTTAGGACAGATTTTTAAACCCAATAGGGTGTTTATGTTATTCCCTTGCTGGGTGAAATCTATTGAATAGGATTTACTCAGTATTCATATCCTCCCTTCTTTCCCTTCACTATGATAGGTCTTTGTGCCTCTTCCCTTAGTATTTATCTACTAATGCCTAACCTTCTCCTTGAATAGTCCTTATTTTTACGCTTTTGATTATTTTAACCCTGTCTTGTACCTACAAACCCTTGTACCTATCAAAATATACTCCTTTTATCTGTCCTTATGGAAATACTATTCTGAAAGGTTGATTGATTGATTAATTGATAAACAGCATAGCCTCGTAGTCACTAAGTACCCTCCCATCTTCTGTCTCATTTAAAATACACTTCTTAATAGTCATAAATCACATCAAATTATAGTCAGTTTTTTATCCTTTTGCAATAACCTTCATGGATCCACAATTTGCATGAGCCAAAGCATCATGAAAAGCAAAATATCTTCATGATGTTTACATGTTCAGTTTCTCCAAGTACACTCTCTCCCTCCATCTCCATAATACTCCAACCATAGTTCTACAGTATTCCACAACCAAAGCAGTAGGTACCCTTTCTCCCTCTATCCCTGTAGCACCCCCAATCATGGTACTAAAATCCTCTTTAACTAAAGTATGGATTAATGTAAGATCATTTCCTAATCTATGTCCTACCCTTCTAAGTATGCTCTCATGTTCTGTCCCTATTGTACTATAACCCTCCTTAACTAAGTATTTAATTATGTATAGAGTCTCTAAATACTCTTAAGTACTGAGATACCTTGAAGGTCTCTCTTACGAACTTTAGAATTGATTGTAAGACATGGAAGACACTGACACAGGAGCAGGTGGCCCTTCTCAGCGAGAATGTTGAGCTATATGTACAAGGCATAATTAAAGTAGCTCAAATGAAATGAGTGATAGGCAAGTTTAGAGTAAACACCCCAGGTGTTCACCTGGACTATTTGTGTTCAACTTGTGGTAGAGCATTCTGAGCTCATATTGATTTACTAGTCACAATGCAATTTGTTTCAAACACAGCAGTGTCATTTTGCTCTTCTTCAATAATGAAAGACAAAATCAGCCATACCCATATCCTCTAAGTACAATCCCTTCAACTGTATTCAACCTTTGACTATCCTAAGATAAATATAATTCTCAAGAATTTCAAGTGTTTTTTCTTTTGTAAGAATGTATAAAGTTTAATATTCTTGACATTTTCCTCCCTTTTCTGTTTACCTTTTTTATGTATCTCTTCCCTTGTATTTGAAGATTGAATTTTCTGTTTATTTATGGTCTTTTTATCAGAAAATTTTGGAAGCCCTCTATTTCATTGAAAATCCATCTTTTCTCTGATAGACTTATGCTGAATTTTTCAGGGTAGTTAACTCTTGTTTGTAATCCAAGGTCCTTTGCCCTCCAAAATATATTTTATGAAGTCCTCCTTTAATGTTGAAGCTGATAAGCCCTGTGTAAATCTGATTGTATTTCCTTTGTATTTAAATTGATTCTTTTGGGCTGCATGTAGTATTTTCTCCTTTATTTGAGAATTCTGAAATTTGACTATGATAACCTTTGGAGGCTTAATTCTGAAGTTTCCTTCTGGAGGTGTTCTGTGTATTCTTTCAAGGACTATTTTATCTTCATGATCTCATATATTGGGACTATTTTGTCTTCATGATCTCATATATTGGGACAGTTTTCCATGATAATTTCCTGAAAGACATTTTCCAGGCTCTTTTTTGTTCTTAGTATTTGGGAGATCAATAATTCATTAATTATCTTTTTTTTTTATACATGGACACTAAAATGATCCAGTCATGCAGTGTTCATCTTAAGAATTCTGCATCTCTTTCCCAATTTTTGTAACTAAGGATCTTATTACAGTCAATCTTAGTGCATGTAACTGGCAGCTGTCGATGTAAGGCTTTGAAAGTAGAGTCCGACATATTCTGCTAATTCTCATTGATGGCAGTCTGATATTCATTTTCTGCTGCTTCTACAATCTTAATAAATTCTTTTGCTGTTTGGGCTTCATTAGACACTGTTAGAGATTCTTTTATGTCTTTATGGCTCACTAGTTGAACATTGCCATGTTCATAATAGTGAACCTGAATTTTCAAGATACCAACCACCTGTGTGGTAGAAGGAGTAATTTTAAACTTCCACTCTGATCTCCAACGACCATTCCAAAAGTTTTTTGCTTGAAACTGATGACTTTCTATGCATGAAATAATGGTTTGCTGTCCATCTATAGTTTTACCATAAACTGTGCAGACTCCATTAGGGTAAATGTTCCTTTACATAGGCTGTCATGGCAATTTCCACTTCATGTCTCCAAGCTTCAATGGCATTTTCACCTTTGTAGGGCCTGGGGTCAGTAGCTTCCTTTCTTAAATGATCAAATTTGAAAGAGACTCTATTTTGGGATCCAGAAATTTTCCATTTCCTAAATCACCATGCTCTGTTATTAATACCTATTCTTCATAACCATCAATTTTTACTGGAGTAAACGGGTCCAAGTTATACTGTGCAAATGCATGAGCTGCCCCTTCCCTGAGAAGATTATCATTATTAAGCAGTAATTGAACATCATTAAATACTTCATTAAATTCTCCTGGGGGGGCATGGATGATGAATTTTGCCGCTATGTGCACCTTCTCCTCATTGGACAACTGCTCCTTCAGATCCGCCATCTTCCCTCTGGCGACAGGCCTAATTCATTAATTATCTCTCCTGGATCTATTTTCTAGGTTGTTTTCTTTTCTTTAAAATATCCTTTACATTTTTCCAAGTTTTTCAATCTTTTGATTTTGTTTGATGGAATCTTGATGTCTCAAAAAGTCATCAGTTTCTATTTGACCAATTCTAAATTTTAGGGTTCTATTTTCTTCAGTTAGTTTTTGTGTTTCCTTTTTCTAATTGGTTAATTTTACTTTTAGTGGGTTATTTTCCTTTTCTCGTTGGTTAATTTTACCTTTTGATGAGTTGTATTCCATTTCCAGATGATCAGTTTCACTTTTAGATGAATTTTTTTTCTTTTACAATTGCTTGATTTGACTTTTTGATGAGTTGTATTCCTTTTCCATTTGGTCAATTTTACTTTTTGATTAATTACATTCTTTTTTCCTAGTTGGTTATTTTTACTTTTAAAGGAATGATTCCTTTGGTCAATTTTTCATGATTTTCTTGCATAGCTCATTTCTTTTTTCCATTTTTCTTCTTCCTCTCCTCTTTGCTTTTTAAAATTTTTTAAAAACTTTTACATGAAGTTTTGGATTTGAGCCCAATTCATAAACTCTTGTGAGACTTCCCATGTAGATAATTTATCTGTTTTTTTCTTCTGAGTTGGCATTTTTATCATCTCTTTCTGAATTGTTAGTGTTCTTTCTGTTTTTTTTGCTTATTTTGAAAGTTGTGCACTGCTCCTGGATTTTAGGGAGAATAGTTCTGAGTTTTTGAGCTGGAGCTGGAGTCTTGTCCCTGGCTTATTATTTGCCAAAGTATTACCTATGCAGCCTCAGTGTTGCTTATGCAGAGCTTTATTTTCTCCTTTATGTTCAGGCTCTGCCTATGGAGTTGTTTGCTCCCAACACAGTCCTGTTTGCTGTCCCAGTATTCCCATGGTTCAGACTTTGTCTGGGATTGGGACCATCCCTGCAGGTCTGCATTCTAGCAGAACCAGAAACTGGGATGTTTTCTAACTGCCAGAACTTGGACTGCACTATGGCTAGAAGTCTCCTGCTGTCTTTCCCACTCTCCCACCTAGCTAGGCTCTATCCTCTTTTTCCCCAAAGAGAGAGATCTTCACTAAAGATCCTTCATAATGTCTACAGTTGAATGTCTTCTCTCTCTCTCTCTCTCTCTCTCTCTCTCTCTCTCTCTCTCTCTCTCTCTCTCTCTCCTTTTCTGGTGGGATCTGGAGTCTTAATGTCTTTGAGGATGTTCCATTTAACATTGTATAGGGAAAAACTCTGGGAACATGCTAGTTTCATGCTGTCAACTTGGCTTTGCCAGGAAGTCCCAGCTTTTCAGTCTTAAAGAGCTGCCCTGCCTATAAAACAGAAAAGCATAAGATATAATTATTAGTATCATTTTTTTATCAGATCCCTTATTTAAGAGTAAGGCCTTTTCAAGCAATAATCCTTGGGAGTAAAAGGGAAAAATCTTCTGATGGAGAAGGACATGGGAACTATGGTAAAAAGGCAAAAAATCCAAAAATTTCCCTTTTTTATAGCATTTTTTTTCAAGGAAATAGGTTTAAGTGTTTTGTCCAAGGTCACAAAGCTAGGTAATTATTAAATGTCTAAGGTGGGATTTGAACTCAGGTCCTCTTAACTCTGGGGCCAGTGCTCTATCCACTGTGCCACCTAACTGCCCCCTTATAACATTTTGATAATGAACTTTTTCTTCCAATTTCAAATTGATTGTAATAACTTTGATTAAAAAATACATTGAAGATTTGAGGTAAGTGTGAGATGTAACTTCTTCTATGTTTCTAAAGAAGCCACAACTAGGACAAATAGATTTGCATTTTGAAGTATAAATATGAGATCAAAATGAGAATTTCTCTACAATTTTGTGAGGTATCAGAGTAGGCATTAATGTTTTGTTGTTAACATGGTCTGTAGGAGAGTTTTCCAGGGATCTGTACTTGACCCTAAGTTTTTTTGGTCAATGGCTTAGATAAAAACAGAGCATATTTATTAGACAGATGGTATATTTATGATATTTGATGGTGAGACTTAACAAGGAGAACTAATGAATGCATTAAATGACAATAAGGATTCAGAAGATCTTGATAGGCTAAAACGGGGGGTAAATATATATTTAAAAACATTTTTATGAAAAGGGGTTCATAAGCTTCACCACTCTTCCAAACACAAAGTTCATATACCCTTGTGTAGACTATTGGGATAGCTCTAGTGGTATGCAATTTAATAGGGACTAATACAAAATCTTAAATTTGAATTCAAACAATCAGCTTAACAGAATATGATAGAGATATGGCTAAATGGTAGTTTGCTAGAAAACCACCTTGTAGCGGGTTATTATTGTACAGAAAATCAAAAGGAGTCAAAAAAAGTGATGATATTCAGAATAGTGTATATTGCTCAAATATTAAGGGGAACAAGAAATAGAGCACTAGACTTGGATTTAAGAAGGCATCTTCCTGAACTGAAATCTGAACTCAGACACTAGCTGGACAAGTCACTTAGCCCTGTTCGCTTCACTTTCCTCATCTGTAAAATGAGTTCAAGAAGAAAGTGGAAAACCAATTCAGTATCTCTTTAAAATAAGCTCAAATGTTATCACAAAGAGTCAGACCTGACTGAAAAAATGACTGAACAAGTAATATGCAACTGATGTATGATATTGTGTTGATTCTGAGCAGTATTGAGGAAATGGAGAGTTTTCAGATGAGGGCAATGGTATTGCAATAATAACTTTCTTTGAGTATTTGAAAGGTTAGGAGTGGCTAGGTGGCACAGTGGATAAAGCACCGGCCCTGGAGTCAGGAGTACCTGGGTTCAAATTCTGTCTCAGACAATTGATAATTACCTAGCTGTGTGTCCTTGGGAAAGCCACTTAACCCCATTTGCCTTGCAAAAACCTTTAAAAAATTAAAAAAAAATATATTTGAAAGGTTATACCTCAGAGAGTAGAACTAAGGTCAATCAACAGAAGTTGCAAAGAAGATAAATTTAAGCATGGTGTAAAAGGAATGATCATGCTACCAAATCATCCATTCAGTAGTTGGATAAGAATCCTGAAAAGAGCATCAGTTCTTCCCAAGGGATTTCTATTTGGACATAGATTGGACTATGTAAGGATCTCTTCCATTCTAAACTTCTGTGATTCTGTGACAATAAGGTTCATATTTGAACCAGGCATACCATACTTCAGTCCAAAGAGACTGAAGGAAAAGAGGAGATCAGGGAAGATAGGGAGACTTTTTTTTTGGTAAGGCAAAAGTGACTTGCCCAAGGTCACACAGCAAGGTATTACTAAGTATCTGAGCCTGGATTTGAACTCAGATCCTCCTGACTCCAGGGCTAGTGCTCTATCCACTGCTCCACCTATGAGTAGAATTTTAACGTCATAGTCCATTGCATTTACTAAGTTCCCAGCATTTCTAGGAGTCACTATTTGTGACTATTTGGGTCGCAAAAGAGAAATATCATACCTGATTGCTTTATGTTTGGAAGAAATTGAGAAATTTCTCCATTTGATATACTCAGATTATCTTAGTGATTGAAAGGGTTTTAGAGGTCACGTAGTCCACATATGTCAGCTAGGTGGTATAGTCAATAGAGTGATGGGACTGGAGTCAAGTAGATTTACCTTATTGAGTTCAAATAGGGCCTCAGACATCTACTAATTGAATTAGAGAAGAATATAGCAAACCAAACTGAGGCAGTATCTTTGTCAAGAAAACTCTAAGTGGGGTCAGACATCACTGAAAATGACTGAGCAACACAGTTCAGCCTGCTACTAGAATCTTAGACACTTTGCAACTAAAAATGATAGAACACATTTTTAAATCAGTAAGTTTCTGAGTGATCTTCATGAGCAGAATGTCATTTGTGGTCAGGTACCAGCACGATACATAAAGCATTAGTTTAAGAAAAGAAAAAGAACATATTTATTTTTAAACACACCATTAACTTCATTTTTGGGTTTGGGGCAAGTCAACCAATTTAGTTTCACAAATAGGGTTTTGTTTTTGTTTTTTGTTTGTTTTATTAATAGCAGCAATAAACTTCTGTGTGCTCCAAACAATGAGCTTTGGTTTCATCAATAATGAAAAATATCTACTTTCTTTCTCTTCTCTCCTTTATATTACTCTTATTATGGCAACTATTTACCTTGAGAAATACTCTCCAAACAGGTCTCTGTGGAAAATTAAAGGGGAACTAACTCTTTAAGTCACTGTGATTCATATGTTAAGTATCATAAGAGAAGAATAAATTGTTTTCGGAGTGCAGAGAAGGGATAACTTGTTTCTCTCTCTTGGCTTCAAGGAAAATTTCAAGTAGAAAGGTATTTTAATTGATGAATTTGGATTAAACTATCATTCTAAATCCATCCTCCCTTTCTCAGTTCAGATCTTAGGGGGAAAAAATCTACATTTGTTGCCCTCACTTTCTCTTTCTGTATCTCTCAAGTCTTTGCAATCTGGTTTCTGAACTTATCACTCAGTCAACTGAATAGCTTCTTGTGCTTGTAACCCTAGAACTCAGTTTGCACAAAGAGGTTGGATAATAAATGCTAAATGATTGATTGATTGATGGTTGGAGAGCTTGTTTGTGAAGTCTAGAGGTGATGCAGACCTAGGAGGGACAATTCACATTCTGTTTGGCAGAATCAGAATCTAAAGGATATATACTTTTTAATGTGATTTACCATAAAAATCAACTTTTATAATCAGGCCAAATAACTCCTAAAGTTAAGCATAGGGTAGGAATATTTAGACAGCAATTATTATAGGAAAACAAATTGGAAATCACAAGCTCAAAATGGGTCAAGAAGGTTATATGGCAATGACCAAATGCTATTACTGCTAATCCATTTAGGAAGAAAGAGATGATCATTCCACTATATTTCTGCTTCAATCAGTTTGCCTCATGAGCATAATGCTATATTCTGGACACTACATTTTAGGAAGGACACAAAGTAGCACACATTCAGAGGAATGTGACTGGGTAGGGACTGTAGATTCTTATTCAAATTAAATAGCTGCAGTATGTTTAGTATGGAGAGGAGACTTAGGTGGAACATCATACCTATGTTTACATATTTAGAAGATCATATTGGGTAAAATAGATAGGACTTATTTTTCTTGGCTCCTAGGAAGAGGTAGGAGGAACAAAAGAAAGGATAAGTGAGTCAGTTTTCAGTGCAGTGTAAAAGAAGAATGTCTTTTGAACTAAGAAAAGGGCAAAAGTAGAATTGACTATTCAAGGGATCATAGATTACCTCTCACTGAAAGTTTTTTTTAAGAAGATGAATGATTGTTTTTCAATTATGTTTTAGAAAGGGGATTTAGACCACCTCAAGAATGAGGTGGTCTAAATATCATCTAAGATATTCTTTGATATCTTCTGATGTTCTGAGATTTTAAAAAAACATATACAAAATGAAATTCTTGATGAAAACACCTAAGTATAAATATTAATGATTGCTAGTGATTAAATAGGATTTGAAATCATACTATAATTTAAAGAAACAAATACTAAAGTATAACTGTTACCTTACCAATATGTTTAGCCATTAAAAATATCATAATCTAAACATCTTCAACACCACTGCTACCAATACTTTTGATGAAAATATTTTTCAAAATCCTGAATTTCTTTTTGTAGAGTAAAATACTCCACAAAATCTTATTGATGCATTCACACAGTTATGTTTCAGCATTCTCATATGAAATTCCTGTAGTTTCTCCTCTACAATAGTTCTTAAGTATTTTCTCATTCAGTTAGTAGTTTTTATAATTGATAGTCAGTGCACTTATCTTTCATCAATCATTTTCTTGTGCTTCCTTTAGCAGAGAAAGTATAACTTTTCTTATCTATATAATTATTCAAAAATGAAAACATGGGAAACCAAATTTTAGAATGTTCAAGTTGAGATCAGAAGGGAAAGAAGACATTTATAGTTTGTGTCATCAGATACAGATTTTTGGAGGAGGCAATAATTTTTATTTGGTTTTTGGATGGCTAAGATATTAGTCTATCAGTCAATAAGTGTCTGCTTAATGCTAATAAGCACTAAGTTCTTTAATGCTAGGTACTGAAGATAGAACACTTTTAAGGAGTGATTAAAGATAAAAAGAAAGGATAGCACAGTACCCAATCAGATGAAAATTAGTCAATAAATTTTGTTCAAGTATAGGACATATGTAGGAAAATTTCATGGGATCAAAGAAAGTCATATTTTAGACCTTGTAATGCCTGATAAAGGTTTCTGCTATTCACAAATTGAACTTGTTTATGTGAATTTATAGAACACATTTCAGTATAGAAATTTGAAAATTGTTTCTTTCTGAAAAGATACACTCTTCTGAAATAAAGTATTTAGAAAGAATCCTTAAATATACCTTAGTTATTGACTGCCCCTCTGTCAATGAATGAAAATAGCAACTTAACGAGGATCAGATAGCTTTGCTCTGTGAAGCAGTATGCCACCTGCTAAAAAAGAGTTTAAAGTTATAAAAAAAGCATAACTTTTAAACATTTTTAAAAAAGACTCTAACATTATTTAGTAGAAAGGATAGCAGAATCAGAGTCTGAATTTCTAGTCCTCTGTCTTCTCTCAGATCATAAGTGAGGACAATCTCTTTCCTGGGCAACTGGGACTTGATCAGTAAAATGAGTTAGGACTAAGAGACCTCTAAGATCCCATTAAGTTCGAAAAGGGATTTAAAGATAATTAAAGTAGCTTTGCTACTTGCTATACTAGGAACTCTTCTCTACCTTGTGTTTTTTTTTCATCCATAATGGGTTACCATGAAGGAAAAAGGCAATACAGTTTAGTCGATAGAGGAGAGATTGGCGGGGTGGGGGGAGGTAAGAGGGAAAGGATATTTCCAGGCACTATGGGGAAAAAACACTTTTCTACTATATATTATTTCATTAGATTTTCATAGCAACTCTTGGAGGTAAGAACTGTCATTATGGGGTGGCTAGGTGGCGTAGTGGATAAAGCACCAGCCTTGGAGTCAGGAGTACCCGGGTTCAAATCTGGTCTCAGACACTTAATATTTACCTAGCTGTGTGGCCTTGGGCAAGCCACTTAACCCTGTTTGCCTTGCAAAAACCTTAAAAAAAAAGAACTGTCATTATGGTCACTTTATAGTTGAAGAAATTGAGGCAGTGTCTGAGGATAGAGAACAGGCTTTGAAGCCAGGAATACCTTGGTTCCAGTCCTGCCTCCTATGCATACTGACTCTTTGAATCTGGTTAGCACACACGTTGCTTGTCCTTCATTCTTGAAGACTGCCATGACATCAAGGAAGTGATGCCCTGACATGCATGTGAAATGGATTTGAGTGAGGGGTGCTGTGCTAAGTCACCAGACTCTCTTTCTCTTCAAGAGGCATCTGAGACCAGTGGTCACATATGAAGCAGGAAAACTGGCAGTGGCCCTGAATGAGAGACAATTGGCGTTAGGTGACTTGCCCAGGGTTGAGTGTCTGAGTTAAGATTTGAACTCAGATCCTCCAAATTCCAGGACTGCTGATCTACCTATTTTATCACTCAAGAACACTTAATCTCTTAGTGATTTCCATAAATCTCTAACAATTGAAGTTACAGAGAACATTTGCTGGCATAGAAAATTTTCTCACTAGGGAAGTAGTTACAATAAAAAAAAAGGTCCAGTTCCCGTTCTTATCAAAAATAATAGAAAAGTTACTCCTACCCTTCAGAAGGAAGAAACACATGTCAAAATGACAAATTGATTCATAAACACAACACCTCACAGTAATAGTGATGGGGAATAACTTCCATTCAACCATATTTCAATTAAATAATTTCAAATGGCAAAACAAAGTTTTGTTTTGCTGTCTCTGTAAGAAACCAGATTGTGCCAAATAAGGAAATTCTATCTTATGTTGATGCTTTCTGGTTTATTCATTATTAGTCATATGAAGGTGGTTGGCTTCTGCTTCTGCTTGATCAGAGTATTTGTAAAAGGTTCAAACCCCCTTGCCCTCCAGAGTACACAGAGTATTTGCTGACGACCTCAAAATAAGCTTTGAGTTCTGAATAAAGCTTTTTTTAAAATTTGTGATTATTTGTGTAGTGTGTGTGTGTGTGTGTGTGTGTGTGTGTGTGTGTGTGTGTGTGTGTGTTGTGGATGATATTCTTCAGTAGATCTGTCAGAAGAAGGCAGTCAGTTTGCTTTCATTAATTCTATAGTGGGGAAGGTACTGGGCTGGATGGGCTGGAAAGAGAAAGATTTAGGTGACCCAAGTTGAAATAAAAGTCTGTAAAGAAATAACTTTCTTTACAGTTATACATCCACAAGTATTTCTTGCACATTTATTACCTTTTGCTTTGACTTTGGAACTAGTTTCCTCAAGTGTTTGCCTCCATCAACACTCTCTCCTTTTCAATTCTATACTCTACTTAGTTGTGAAAATAATCTTCCTAAGGCAGAAGTCTGATCATGTCAATTTTCCTGTTAAAAAGCTTCAGCTTTTATAGTCTCTGGGACAAATACAAACTACACCATCACATTCTAACTTACCTTTCTTGTCTTATTTCACATTATTCTTCATAATGTCTTATCAGGAATGGGCTGGCATTAACTCTTACTGGCTTTCCATAGCTGAAATTTTCAGTGTAAACATTTACACCTTAAAATAGTAAATGAAGGCTTGCTTGATTGCCTTGTTGATGGTCTAGACTTAAACCAACATTAATAATGCTTATTAAGTTTAATAGTGGGTATGAACACATTTTTTCCTTGGAGTCTGGTTATTATATACATGATATTATACATTATATATATTATTATATTATATACATTTCTTATTGTTTTATAAACATTGCTTGAGCTGTTAAAGTGCAAGAGAAGGTTCAAAGAATGAAGTTATAAACTATAGACAACCTTATAATAATAGATAATTAGATGATAGATTAATAGACCAATATAGATCATAGTAGTTGTTGTAGTAGTCATTGTCATCATCTTCTTAATTATATTTATTATTCTAACTGGCACTATTAAAGCACTTTAGTTTTCAAAGTATTTTACATCCTTTTTCTCATTTGATTCCTCACAACATCCCTGACTCTACATTCTAGACAGATTGTACTATTAGTTATCCCCTGTACTTGAAGATCCATCTTGTATGCCCATGCATTTAAAACAGTACTCCAGTTCTTAAAATGGACTCAGCCTATGCTTCTTAGAAGCTTCTTCAACCTTTCAGTTTCAGATCACGTGTCACTTCTATGCAATTTTTCAATGCTACAATTGTCAGTGCTTCTCAGATTTTCTTATATTTATTCGTCTCCCCAAACCTCCAAAATCTTCAAAACTTTCCCCACCTGCAAAAAAAAACAAAACAGAAATAAAACTACTTGAAAGAAAGGATTGTCTCTTTTTGTCTTTCTATCCCTGGTGTTTCACACATAATAGGCATTTCATAAATATTTTTTTTATTGACTTGAAGGGAGAAAACATCAATTCCAGAAGCAGGGAGGAATATAATAGATGCAAACGGTCTGGGATCCTTTACCTCGAGAATTGGTCAGAGAAAAGAGACACTAGTATTGCCTAAATGTGGAAAAATTTGCTTTAAAGTCTCAGTGCTGTCCAGTTACTGAAGGAACTTAACAAGACTCAAATCTGATGCTAATGACAAAGAACTAATCCCAGACAACATCTTTCTTCCCCAAAAAACTATCTGACACATAGAATTATTCTGTTACTATTATTAATAATAATTTGCATTTATAGAATTCATTGATCTCCACTCACAACAATATTGTGTAGTAGATACTGCAAATTTTATTTAGTTTCTATATGGGGAAATTAGGTTTCATTTAAGTTGCTTGGTTAATGTTCCCTAGGTAGTAAGGGGCAGAGACAGGACACAGATCTTCTGATTCCAAGTTCAGGACTTCTTTGACTATGGTTCTTGAGTCCCTCTTTTGGAAGTGGTGATTCAGAGAAGCTTTGTGAATTTGGTAAAATGTTCTCCCTTGAAAACTAAAAACAGGATATGCTCATAAGGAAAAACATAAATTAGTACCCAAACTCTAATCTGCCTTCATATAGGTTATTTTTTGGGGGAAACCCACCATGTCACTGTTTTGCTCTCAGGAGGTAGTTTCTCTATTTATTCTTCTGAGAGAATATTTGTACAAGAAATTTTCAGTTGGATAGAAATAATAGTCAGCATTTATATAGGACTTTAAGGCTTTGTCGAGTACTTTAAAAATAAATATTTAATTTTATCCTTACAATAATCCTGGGAGAAGGATGTTGATGTTGCAGCAAAAAAACAAAACAAAAAAAAAAACTGAGGTTACGTGACCTGGCCAGAGTAACTCACCAAATAAACATCTGAGACTGAATTGGAACTCTGGTCTTCCTACCCCCAGGTCAAGAACACTACTTAGCTATCTTTAAAAAGAGGCAATTTTTGAGAAGATAACTTCCAGGTTCTGAAATTATATGATTTAAAAGTAGGTAGAATACCCATAAATAAATGTTCAAAGGAAAGAATAAGCAGAGCATTTTTGGAAAAAAGGGTAAGGTAAAGAAGATCACTTCTCTGAAATGTGTTATCTTCTTTCAAGAGTTGGAGAAAAGCATTAGAACTGTAAGAAATGTCCAGAGGTCTTTACTCTCTGCTTCTTTTGAAGTCATAAGCACCTGAATAATTAACTACTGTTACCTTTCTAAAACCATGGAAGAGATCAACTGTCCCTGATAATGTCAAAATAATGTCCTTATTATACAATTGTGGGGATCCACCTGTATGTACTTAATGTGGAGAAATTGTTCTTGATCTTGTTGTCTAAACTGCATTCTGTGTCATTTCCCCAATCCCAATTTGTACTGAGAACTCTGCACCATGGACTCTTGACTTCTGTCTGAGAACTGGTGCTTTCAATTGAATTAAATCCAGTCCATATTTATTATTGTATATTCTGTGCAAGACACTATCTCGAGTTCTGGGAAAACAAATGAATAAATGAAACAGCATCTTTCCTCAAAGAACTTGTATTCTTCATCTGTAAATTGCCTCTGCATATCCTTTGACCATTTGCCAATTGGGGAATGGCTTTTTTATAAATTTGACTCAGTTCTCTATATATTTTAGAAATGAGTCCTATGTCAGTTGCAAAAATTGTTTCCCAATTTCCTGCATTTCTTTTGATCTTGGTTACAGTGGTTTTGATTGTGCAAAAGATTTTTAATTTAATGCAATCAACATTATCTGGTTTGATTTTAATGATGTTCTCCATCTCTTCCTTGGTCATAAACTGATTCACTTTCCATAGATCTGACAGGTAAACTATTCCTTGATCCCCTAGTTTGCTTATAATATTGTCTTTTATGTCAAAATGCTGTACCTATTTTGATCTTATCTTGGTATAGGATGTGAGATGTTGGTCTAAGTTTCTGCCACTCTAACTTACAATTTTCCCAACAGTTTTTATTGAAGAGAGAGGGTTTTTTTAGGTTTTTGCAAGGCAAATGGAGTTAAGTGGCTTGCCCAAGATCACACAGCTAGGTAATTATTAAATGTCTGAGGCTGGAATGAACTCAGATATTCCTGACTCCAGGGCCAGTGCTCTATCCACTCTGCAACCCAGCCACACCTGAAGAGAGAGTTTTTATCTCAGAAGCTGGACTCTTTTGGTTTATCAAACAACAGATTACTATAATCATTTCCTGCTTTCTCTTTTGCACCTAGTCTATTGTACTGATCCATCACTCTATTTCTTAGCCAATACCAGACAGCTTTGATGACTGATGCTTTATAATATAATTTTAGATCTGGTAAGGCTAAGCTGCCTTCTATTGAACTTTTTTTCATTAAATCACTGGAAAGTCGTGACTTTTTATTTCTTAGAATTTGTTTACTTTTTTCTAATTCATTAAAGTAATTTTTTGGAATTTTGAGTGGTAGGGTGCTAAATAAGTAGTTTAATTTAGGTAGAATTGTTATTTTTATTATATTAGCTTGGCCTATCCATGAACACTTGATATTTGCCCAGTTATTTAAATCTGATTTTATTTGTTTGAGAAGTGGTGGGAATCTCTGGGTATACTATCATGTCATCTGCAAATAGTGAGAGTTTTTTCTCTTCCTTCCCAATTCTAATTCCTTCAAATTCTTTTTCTTCTCTTATTGCTGAAGCTAGCATTTCTAACACTATATTAAGTAGTAGTGGTAATAACAGGCAGCCTTATTTGACCCCTGATTTTGTGGGAATGCCTCTAGTTTATTCCCATTGCATATAATGCATGCTGATGGTTTCAGATAGATACTGTTTATCATTCTAAGAACAATTCATTTATTCCTATGCTTTCTAGTGTTTCTTAGTAGAAATGAGTGCTGTATTTTGTCAAAGACTTTTTCAGAATCTATTGATATAATCATATAATTTCTGATAGTACACAGTTTTCCTAATAATGAACCAAGCCTGCATTCCTCAGATAAATTATGCCTGGTCATAGTGTATTATCCTAGTGATAACCTGCTTGTAATAACTTCGCTAAGATTTATTTAAGATTTTTGCATCTATATTCATCAGGGAGATAGGTCTATAATTTTCTTTCTCTGTTTTGACCCTTCCTGGTTTAGGTGTCAGCACCATATTGGTGTCATAGAAAGAGTTAGGCAAAGTTCCATCTTCACTTATTTTGCCAAAGAGTTTATATAAAATCGGAACCAATTGTTCCTTAAATGTTTGAGAGCATTCACTTGTGAATCTGTCTGAACCTGGAGATTTTTTTCTTAGGGAGTTCAATAATGGCTTGTTGAATTTCCTTTTCTCAGATGGGGTTGAGTATTTAACTTCCTCTTTATTTAACCTGGGCAACCTATATTTTTGTAAATATTCATCCATTTCACTTGGACTTTCAAATTTATTAGCATACAGTTGGGAAAAATAATTCCCAAGAGATTGAGATCTCCCACCAGTATGTCTTCCTGTAACTCATTCAACTTCTCCTCTAAGAATTTGGAAGCTATACCACTTGGTGCATGCATATTTAGTATTGAAATTGCTTCATTTTCTATGGTACTTTTAGAAGGATATAGTTTCCTTCCTTATCTCTTTTAATGAGATCTATTTTTGGAGCTGTTTTATCTGAGATAAGGATTGCTACCCCTGCTTTTTTTCACTTCAGCTGAAGCAAAATATATTTTTCTCCAATCTTTTACCTTTACACTATATGTATCTTTCTGCTTCAAATGAGTTTCTTGTAAGCAGCATATTGTAAGATTCTGGTTTTTAATCTAGTCTGCTATTCATCCCATTAAAAATTCCTCAGTATTGTTTCTGAAAACCACCACCTTCAGTGTGTTTGCCTCCTTCTATCCAAGCACCCTCCTCTTTCTTTCCCCTTTCCCTTTGATCCTTCTCCTTCTGTTAGTTCCTCTTTTCCTCCGCCTCCCCCTTTACCCCTTTTAATACTTGAAAACTAAGATAATTTTTTTAACTGAGTGTGTGTATGCTAACTTTAGGCCTAATCTGATGAGAATAAGATTCAGGCAGTTCTCACCTCCTCTCTTCTTCCCCTCTATTTCAATACCTCTTTATATAATGTTATTTACCCCATTCAATCTCCTCCATCCTCCTGACTCTTTACTGTCCCCACTTTTTTAAGGAGATATTGTTTTTAAGTCATTTTATTAGAGACATGGCTAAGTCATGAGTGTCCATTAATTCTGGCTAAGTTTATGCTCTCTAATAGAGTTATAATTCTCTAGATATGAGAATCTTTCTCCCAAGTGGGGATAGATCCAGTTTCATCTTATTAGATGGCAGCTTTTTTTCTTTACCCTTTTTTTAACCTTTTCATGTATCTCTTGAGTTTCCTGTTTGTAGTCCAAATTTTCTATTTAGCTCTGGTCTTTTCATGAGGAACAGTTGGAAGTCTCCTATTTTGTTGACTGTCCATCTTTTCCCCAGAAGAGAAGGCTTACTTTTGCCAGATAGTGAATTCTTGGCTGCATTCCAAGCTCCCTTGCTCTTCGAAATATTGTATTCCAGGCCCTTCAATCCCTTAATGTTGATGCAGTTAGGTCCTATGTAATCCTTACTCTGGCTCCTTAGTATCTAAATTGTTTCTTTCTTGTTGCTTGCACGATTTTCTCTTTTATCTTATAGTTCTGTAATTTGGCTACGATATTCCTTCATGTTTTCATTTTAGGATCCCTTTCCAAAAGGAATTGATGTATTCTTTCAATACCTACTTTGCCCTCTGCTTCCATGATATCAAGACAATTTTCCATTACTAAATCCTGTAACATTGAGTCCGGGCTTTTATCCACTTCAATGTTTTACAGGAAGCCTAATGATTCTTAAGCTGACTCTTCTAGATCTATTCTTGAGGTCAGTAGTTTTGCCAGTGAGGTACTTAGCATTTTCTTCTATTTTTTTATTTTTTTGGTTTTGTTTAATAGATTCCTGTTATCTCATCAAGTCATTAGTTTCCACGGATTCCATTCTTTTTTTTAAGAGAAGAGTTTTCTTCATTTACCTTTTGCAACTCCTTTTCCAATTGGTCACTTCTATTTTTGAATTTGCCCAAAATGAAGTTTTGAGAGAATCATTTTCTTTTTGCATTTGTCCAATTGCATTTTCCAAGGATTTGTTTTCTTGTTGTGAGATGTTAATTTTCTTTTGCAAGGTGTTAATTTTCTCTTGAGTTTCTTTTCCCAATTTTGACAATTGATTTTTAAACTCCTTCCTCATTTCTTCTAGGAAGTCTGTCTGGTATAGAGACCATTCCATATTCTCCTCAGAATTTCTAGATCTCTCTGGGTTAGGATCTTTGCTCTTAAGATAGTTTTCAATGGGCCCTCCTTTCTGCTAGCCTTTCTTCATTTTCCTAAGATCTTGTGTTGGGGGGAATGCTGTTTCATAGACCTTTGGTGTTACAAATCCTAGAAACTTTGCTCATTGGGTTTAGTAACTTCAAGTGGGCCAGCCAGTATGGAATTCTGGTTGCTTTTTCTGGAATGTCTGTGACCTTAATTGGGGTGCTGGGGGTGCAACTGGATACTGTTATCCTTGAACAATGTGGGCTGGGACCTGGCAGAAGGCAGTAAATCTCCCTATTCAGCTGAGGGAGTTCTGTTGCCCACACCTGAGCCCGGTTTGTTCTGGGAGGAGGGTTCTGCTGAAAGCCAGATGGATGTCCAGCCACACTCTGCAACTCTCTATGCTGGAACTTGCCCTCCAGTCCTGCTGTGGCTCTCCAGACTGCTGCTTCCACAGCCAAAGCCTCCATGGCTTAGGTTTCTGGCTTCACCCCACTACCCCAGGGCTGACTCTCTGCTCCTAGTTCACCTAATCTCCCCTGACACAGACTTTGTTGAGAGATGTTCTCCTAACTTCTTTTCTGAGTTTTGTCAATAGAATTTCTTTTAAGAGGATTCTTCCATATTATTTCTGAGGGAAAGCCAGGAGACCTTAGCACAGTGTTTTGCTTCTCTCCACCATCTTGGCCAGAAGTCTCAGAACTAGCATTCTACTGAATAAAATTAATAGTAAGAAAATTAAGCATGAAATAAAAGAAAATAATTCTAGGGATAAGATACCGGACTAATATTAAAAGGATCTGTTGCTTAAAATGGGGTCTCTAGAGAATGCAATGGAAGGGTAGAATGAAATGACATATATAGAAGGTTAGAATTCAATTAATATTGATACTTGTAAATAAGAATATTATTGATACTTGTAAATAAGAAGATAGTAATGGGTGGTCATCAGAAGAATAACATTAAACTTAGGCAGATTTTTTGAAGGGATTTAGAGGGCAATAGATAATAGGAATAATCAATTATTATGATGATTTAATCATCAATCCTTGATTAAGATATGGAAACTGGTAATTTGGAGAGGCACTCACGCAAAAGCAAAGAAGATACTGAATCCTTGATTCTGCCTAGTGATTGAAATAGGGTCAGTTGTGTCCTAGACTCTGCCTGGTCTTAAAATGGATAGATTCTATTTGAACTATTCACCCTCTAATCCTTAGCCAGGTCTTCTCTGTTCTAGAGCTTGTTACAGTGCTGACCAGATAAATTCTTCAGTGGTGATGACCAGGGGATAATACTTGGTCCTAGAATGTTGGTCAGTATAAGAAGGGATGAGGCAGTAGAGCAGATACCTACTTAGTGAAGTACAAGAACTTGGTTGCTAATTGTGGCAAATTCAGCCAAGTCATCTGTCTTCACTGGGCAATTGCTTAAACTGCCTGAATCCTGATCCAGACCTATTCTAGCAACTTTTACTCTGCTCTGAACTTCATAATTGCTAACTACTAGATAGTTATGAAAGGTAAAAAAAAAAACATTAGAGACTGAGCAAAAGATAGGAGCAATAGAAATGAATTAAAACCACAAGAATGAAAAGAAGACCTCTTCAGTAATTTGTGGTCTACCTGGTCTTTTCTTTATTTACAGAATCAAACAAACTACTTTCTTGTAAAGTAGTTCTCACATGTTTTTTGACAGAGGCAAAAATAATCTAGAAACTTTGGCAGAACCCACTCATTCAGTTTAATAAAATCAGTTCAGTAAATAGTCATTACATGAATACTATCCACTGGAGATATAAAGATAGAAAATGATGCCCTTGACCTCCAGAAATATCTAATATAATAGGAATAATATGACAGATACTCAAATAAGGATAGTACAAGAGTAGAATGAGACAAGGCCAAGAACGAACTCTAGATAACATGTTCATGGAAAATGAGCATAAGATAACTTCTATCTTTGGAGCTAAAAGAAAATCTGATGGAAGAAGTAAAATTTAAGTTGGCTGTTTAAAGAAATGAAAAATATCCACAGATAGAGATGAGGAAGGAATGTATTTCAGTTAGGGGGATGAATATAGGAGAGATTAGGATAGTAATAAAGAATTTCTGGCTGGATCACAGAATATGCAGAAGGGTACAAAAAAGACTGACCAGGTATATTGGAACAATATTATAGAAGGACTTAAAGACCATGAGGACAAGTGTGTATTTTATCTTATGAACTTCCATGAGGTCCTTTTCCTGGGACAATGTTTTATACAAGATAGACCCTTAATAAATGTTCAGTGAATGAACAAAACAAAGTAATAAGGTTATAAAGAATTTGGGATTTTAATTAATTTGGTATCCAATAATGCTCCTCTTTCACTCTCCCTAGATTATTATTTTTCTTTAGTTTTTTTTTTGCAATGCAGTGGGGTTAAGTGACATGCCCAAGGCCACATAGCTAGGCAATTATTAATTGTCTGAAGCTGGGTTTGAACTCAGGTCCTCCTGACTCCAGGGCCTGTGCTCTATCCACTGCACCATCCAGCTGCCCCTATATTATCATATTTTCAGTGTTTCTATTCTTCCATACTGTAGAGCACAGATTAATTGATCAGGTAGATTTCACCACCTTTTCCCTTGCTCCTATCACCTTTTTCCTCATAGAACTGACACATCAGTATTTTTTCTCTAGCCCTCCCATTTGTAAGACTCTATAATTAGCTTTGGGATAAATTGACTCATTGTTTTATAGGATCATATGGTTTTAGAACTAGAAGAGTTGATAGAGATCATTAAGAGTGTCTTGCATTTATTTAAATAAATAAAAATAAATGTTAATTGAAATGGAGAAATGTTCATTGAAATGGATACAGAGAAGAGAAAGAAATCCAGGGAAGTCAAAGAGGTCCAGGTACTTCTTCAAGATAATATAGGTGGTTTTAATGAAATATATATTTAAATCCACATATTCTGACCCAAGTTCATTAGTCTTTCAACTATTTTGCATTGTCTTTCAGGAGACCTTTAGCTCTATGGATTTCCCTTTAGATACCTGAATCCACCAGAGAAAACAGATTGGCCTCAAGTCAAAATTCACAATTTTTTAACATTGAAAATTTTGAGACTATGATCATAAATGAGAGATTGACTAGAACTTTCCACTATTTATTTGGTTACTTAGAGGAAGTTATATCAAGGATCTGAGTAATGTTATTACCATATTAATCAGCACCACGGATAGAGATAGCAATTCCTGTAATCAGCCACTAAAACTGGAGAAAGCAGATCTGATGCCATTTGTGACAGTATTTAGGAAAGTTGTAGATTAGGAAGAACATTTACTATTTTTTAGTATAATTATGCAGAATGACTAACTTTTACTTGGATTGAATTTTTAGGAAAAAAATATAACCTGCTAACCTCAAGAAGACTGCTGATATATATTATTTAGGTTTTTCCCCAAAACACTTAACTAATAATTTTTTCCCTCTTTTTCCCTGTGGTACATTAACATTCAAAGAGACAGAGTAGGGGTTCTGGGAATTCATTTACCTTTCCTAGTAGAGTCTGGTGCCTTGTGACAATGCCTAGTAAAGTCCCTAGGTAGCAAAGATTCAGTGTTCTAGTAAGAGCTGAGTCTGTAATGAGCAGATATCTTCAGTTATATTTTTGATACAGTAAAAATTCTGAGATCCTACTCTATCACCCTGAGGGCACAATTGATATTTCAGACATCATAATGGGGTCAGATGGGTCATAATATAAAGTTGCCTATTCTGACATACTCATTTTTGTAGCTCAACATTCTGGAAACTGAATGTGCTGTTTGTGATGTGTGGCTCTGTCAAGCATCAAACAGCATCTTTCAAATACTGTCTCAAGGTCATTTACTCTCCTACTGTTGCCATCATTGCCTCCAAACATTTTTTCTTTTTTTCCCCCTCCTCAAAGCATGTACAATTTGATAGAAGTTTAATCAGGATATTTATGATTAATTTGTTCTCATGTCATCAGATTGTTGGTTTCTGAGAGTCTCTTTGACATTCAAGAATGATTCTGAATTTTTAAAATAGGGTTTTAAAGTATTTCTTCTTGAAAAATAGGAAGACATCTTCCAAAGATAAATTCAAAAACTAATTTTCTTGGAGTTTAGAAATTTCTTTTTGTCATGCATTTTAGCCTTTCATTTATTTAAAATATTTTTATTATTTTTGTTTTTATTTCCCCTGCATTTCTCATATATCCTTAATTCTACTACATTACAGAATATTGTGTCTTGTAAAATGGGTTATTTAAAAAATGGAGGGAAAAATATATTATGCTGTATTTCATACCCACGTTTCTTCATCTCTCCAAATATGAAGAGGAAAATATCTTCTCTTATTTTTTTTTTCCTTTGGGGTCAAAGCATTTGGCTTTTATCATATTGTCAATGCTTCTGTTTTTTTTCTATTTATTCTATTTATAGTATTGTATCTTGTTTTCCTGTTTCTGTTTATTTCACTTTGTATCAGTTTATAGAACACTTTTTTTTTAGTTTTTGCAAGGCAATGGGGTTAAATGGCTTGTTAGGTAATTATTAAGTGTCTGGGGTCACATTTGAACTAAGATCTCCTGAATCCAGGGCCAGTGCTCTATCCACTGTGCTACCTAGCTGCCCCTATAGAACATTTTCAATGAATTCCTACAATCACCATGTTCATAATTTCTTATTATGTTATTCCATAAAAATCATTCACTTCATTATTTTGTTAAATTGTTATTCTGTTAAAGTCATTTACCACATTCTATTTAACTATTGCCACAATTGAGAGGCATTAATTTGTTTTTCAGTTATTTGCCTCCTCAGCAGATGATGCTGTGTGTGTGTGTGTGTGTGTATGTGTGTGTGTACAGGAATATTCTTATTGTCATTGTCATCCTTACAGTAAATGCCCAGTAGTGGAATCTCTTATTGAAAAGATATGGATACTTTAATCACTCCTTTCACATTTTCTAAATTGTTAGAGAATTGTACCAATTCAAAGACCTACCAACAATGAATGAAAATACTCATCTTTCTGTGACCACTCTAAAATTGACTATTCTTATATTTATTGTTTTTGAAAATTTTCTAACTTTGATGTGAATATTTAGTTATTTGAATTTGCAAATATTACAAATAATCCAAATAATAACAGAAGCATTGCCGCATTCATCAATATACTTAAGAGTTTTTGATTCTTTAGTACACTATTCATAACTATTTATCTATTGAGGATTGGTATTTGGTATATTAAATCTAGTTGAGAAAATATTTTTCCTTAAGATAAACAAGGAGAGGGGCGGCTAGGTGGCATAGTGGATAAAGCACTGGCTTTGGAGTCAGGAGTACCTGGGTTCAAATCTGGTCTCAGACACTTAATAATTACCTAGCTGTGTGGCCTTGGGCAAGCCACTTAACCCCATTTGCCTTGCAAAAACCTAAAAAAGTGATAAATAAGGAGATAATAAGATAGCACTTAGCTCCCTTTCAGGAAATCAAGTCACCTGCCCTAGATGAATATATTTTCATGTCCTGAAAGAATTTTCATATATGATTTTTGAGCAACTGTCAGGATATTTGAAGACTCATAGAAAATGGGAGAATCCTATAAGATTGAGAATGACAAATCTTGTGGTTTTCAAATAATGGAAGCATAGAGTCTCTAAAACACCTGAGAAAATTCAAAACAAAACAGTAGAGAGATAACTGATATTATATATATATATATATATATATATACATATATATATGTAGAGAGAGAGATAAGAGCTAATTATCAAGTATTACCATAATTTCATCAATACCAGGTTTTGCCAAGCTATCTTCATTTCCTTTTTGATCAAAATTGCCAACTTAGTAGATGAGGAAAATGCTAATTTTTTAGCAAAAGTTCCGATAAGATATGTCAATTTATTCTTGTGAGAAGTTGGAGAAATATAGATGGAGTGATAAAAATGTTTTATGGGTTCAGAGATAGTTTTCTGGTGGGAATAAAAAATAGTTAGCAAATTTGTTTATATAATGATTATGATAAAGAAATTGATGATGTGCTTATCAAATTTTTAGATAACAAAAACTGAGAGAATTCATCAATAATAAGTACATGATATGACAATTAAATGTATGGCAGTTGCATTTGGATGATTTGGATGAAGTATTCATTTGGTGGTTTGGGTAGCATAACTCTAAATCATTAAATGAACTCCATAGTATTGTCATTTTTGTCAAATAGGTATAGATCAACTATAATATTAATTACAATAAATTATTAAAATTATCTGTATTTAAGTTACTTCAAATTATACTCTATTTTCTACTATCAAGTCCTGAATTTTGTTATTTATATATAAAAATGCTATTTATGATATATATTTGTCTAGTGGTTTGGAGTTGGAGTTTCTGTGTTAATTTGTTTCTTTGCTGCTTTCTTTGAATTTTCTAAATAAATTATCACATTACCAGTAAATAGACTTTTTTTCCTACTTCTTATTTCAGGTCTTTAATTTTCTTCATTTTATGACTATTTGCTAATATTTTTAGAACTACATTGAATAATAAATGGAAAGGGAACACTCCTTGCTTTACTATAACTTATCTATTGTAAATATTTTAATATATTGGAAAAATCTTTCTATGGTTTGTAGGGTTTTTAGCATAAATGAGCATTGTACTTTGTCATGTTTTTTTTTCCTGCATCTAATAATGTAATCATCTTGGGAATTTTAAAATAAAATTATCATGTGATTGCTTTCCTAATATTGAATAATTCTTTAAATTCTTATGTAAATCTTAGTAGATTCAAGTCAGTCATTTCAAAAACTAAATTAGTCTTTTTTCTAAAAGGTTTAAAAAACTTTGAATTTATATTAATGGAAAAAAATTATATGTGAGTGTGTATTTTTCTTTGCTTTATTCTTCCATGCCTAAGGTTTGGGAAATATAATGCATAAATTTATTCTGATTTATAGTCATTTTTGAGAGTAATTTATGCAGTTTAGCAATTAATTATTTTAAAATTATAGTGCTCTCTTATAAATATATCTTCAGCAATTCCCCCTCAATATTTTCTTGTTTGTTAAATTTATTTTTTTGAAATTGGATTATGTAAAATAATCTTCTATTCTGTTGAATTGGAAAAATACCAAAATAGTAAAGGATTTTGATACTGTGTCCTAAGGAAATGAGTTGAAGGAATTGGGGATATTTTATTCAGGGAGGAGAAGGTTTGGGGAGTACATGTTAGCTATCTTCAAGAATATATAGAGCTAGGGGTGGCTAGGTGGCATAATGGATAAAGCACCAGCCTTGGAGTCAGGAGTACCTGAGTTCAAATCCGGTCTTAGACACTTAATAATTACCTAGCTGTGTGGCCTTGGGCAAGCCACTTAACCACATTTGCCTTGTAAAAACCTAAA
Organism: Macrotis lagotis; assembly: GCF_037893015.1. Classification (NCBI taxonomy): domain Eukaryota; kingdom Metazoa; phylum Chordata; class Mammalia; order Peramelemorphia; family Peramelidae; genus Macrotis; species Macrotis lagotis. The sequence continues at coordinate 206,090,740 of NC_133660.1, forward strand.
AAAAAAGAATATATAGAGGTGTCACATGGAATGGGGGGTTGACTTATTTGTCTCAAGAGGGCAGATCCACAAGCATTGATGGAAGCTTCTGTAAAATAAGTTTAGGCTTAATTTAAGAAAAAACTTTTTAATAATTAGTGTTTTCTAAAAGTAAAATTCTTCATCAGGAAGCAAAATAATTGACCAATATTTGTAAAATATGTCTGAGAAATAAATTACTCATTTTATAAAATGTATGTTTTATTCTTCATAATACTGAATCTTTGAATACAATGACATTCTGTTTTGCTGTTCTCAGAGATTGGATTAATTTTCTTGCAATAATTACATCCTTTCTGCCTCCCTTCACCACCATTGCTTTTCACACATGGTTATTTTGGGGAGATATTTATAGTCTGCAAGTTGAGAACCATGTTGAAATGACATAGCACTCCTTATGGTCTCCCTTTCCCAACTATGCACTGATACTCATAGGTTGGGGGTCCATAGAAGGCACCTAATGACTTCTACCTGCAATGTTGTAGTAGTTAGCCCTAGAGGCTGTAGTTCAATGACTGTGAAATTTTTCAGTGTGCTCCCTATTAACAATCAAGCAATTGACTCCATTAGCTTTTAGAAAGGGTATACCTTTAATGACTTGGACAAATATCTTCTTGTATTTGGTTGGGATAAAACATTTCTACCTTAAATGGATACAATTTCCTGTTACATACAAAGTTCCTAGGAAGAACAGGCTCATACTTGAATTGCAAAGACAGTGAAGTATATTATAGATAATATTAGAGATAAAAGGATTTCTCTCAACTCCTGCATCTAAGAATCCTTTTTTAACCTCTATAAAGTTTTCATGAAGTTCCTCATAGGTGTAGCTTTCTGCTGGGTTTCAAGTGTTGGTGCCTTTCTAAAGTGCAGAACTGGTCCTTCTTTTTGTCAAGGGGATCCTGATCCCTAAAGCTGCTGTCATCCTTATTGTGACTGTGTTTCTGCATCTGATACAAATCTGATGCAAATGCTCTTCTTTCCATCAACTACTATACCTTCAGTAGTAACTGCTACTGCTGTCAATCATCTCTGACAATTAATGGAACCTCTAATGAGATCTCCAGGTTTCTTGATATCATTAGGTGTCCTAAACACTTGCATTCCAGAATTTTCATTCACCTAAAATAAGAAAATCGAAATGTACATGATACTATGGACCCAGAGCTACTCCATTTTGAAAAGTATCTATTATTGTTCATACTTATCTGTCTATATATTCTCATTAGTAATTACAATGTGAATAGCCTAAAATAATATGTGGCAAAGCATCCTTTTGTGTAACCTATTCTGGGAAACATCCTCCACTTATCCTATTTTGGATGGATGGAGTTTCAGAATTAAATCCAATCCTGAAACTAGGTAAAAGATATATTGTACCAGAAAAAGCCTTAAGGACCAGCAATGGGGACCTTAATTAATTAACTTTTTTTTTTTAATCCATATTCTTCTCCAGTCTTAAGAAAAAAAAAAGTAGTGCAATATTCCTGAATAAAATGACTTTACTGAGTGGAGTAGGGGAACTACCCTCACTGGCAAACTCAGTAAACCTTGTTTTGGTTTAAAGCTTTCTGATCTAGTTTAATGGTTATTAGTATCTCCCCATAATGCAAAGGTGGCTATGTGATCACCAACCTCGAGTAGGTAGAATAGGGTCCATCTTGCTTTTAGAAGGCATACCAAATAATTTTTAAGCCAAAAGGGAGAGAAGGAAGAAGTGGGAGGGAAAAATACAGAGAGACAAAGAGGCAGAAACAGACACTGACAGAAACAGAGCAATAGAGATGGGAGGAGAGAAGAAAAAGAGATAGAAACAGAGAGATCAACAAGGTAAACTCAAGCAAGCAAGGAATATCTGCATATACTTTGAGGATTGATTCTCTCCCTGATAAACCAGTCCATTCCTACTACAATTAAATTCAAGGTCCACTCTCAGGGTCTATGGTTATGCCTTTAAGGTCTTCTCAATCATCTACTATATTTCATTTTAAGATTTAAACTCAAATAGCAATACCTCACATTTGCATAATGCATTTATAGTTGTACAAAAATTTAAGTTCCAACATTAAGTAGATAATTAAGTATTATTACCTCCATTCTTTAGATAAGGAAACTTAACCTCAAGAATCTTTTATTCAATCTTGCAAAGCTTGGATGACTTAGATTTGGTTCTCTAATGACAAAATTGCTTCTGAGTCATTTTAAAGGAGTTTTAATGTAGAAGAAAAAACAGTTTGCCTGTATTCTTAAATTTTACAGAATCCAAATATATGGAGCTCATTTAAATAAAGCTTTAGAGGAGACATGTCCTGGATAATGATTGCAAAGCACTTGCTGGTACTGCCCTGCAGTAAATCACAGATGAACCAGAGAGTAAATTAACAGCTTGGACTAGATGACCTCTTACTGTCCCTTTCATCTCTGAAATTCTGTGATTCTTCCTTAATAGTCCAAGATATATTTTCCCATTCTTTTTGAATAAAATCACAGAATATATAGACCTTACTATTGAGAAGCTCTCCAGTAATACATTTCATAACTACTAACTTGGTAAGACTTTACTTCTCCTCCTCTTCCTGCCCCCCCCCCTTATTTAACACCGAGATGGAATTTTATTGGCTTCAATAAATGGGAGATATTACAGCATGTACCAATGAACAGCTCTCAGAGTTACCAGTGGTTAGCACTCAGGTCAATAGATGAAGCTGAAAGCAGTGGGGGGAAGATGGAGGTAAGGAGTGATTTGATTTATGGGCACCCTTCTGCAGAGATGGTGTTTGGTGTCCTTGAGGATCTGTTTTAAGATTCTCTTCAAATCTCTACAAAACAGATGCCAAACACATTACTTCAGGGCAAAAACCCGGTCAGTTTTATGTGCCAGATCAATGTCCTATTTCTCTGGACTGTAAAAGTTTGGACAGAATTTGCTAGAAACTTGAGAAAGAAAAGGAAATTCATTTTCTGGCTGGTTGCAATAAAGCAGACACCTGCTACTTGGAATTTTTTATGGCTGGATAAGGAAAAATGTCAAGGGCTTTTCTAATTTGCATTGATTTGAATAAAACCATTGTTGTACTGCACAGGGGAAAAGCTTGCCAAAAGTCAAAACACTTTAGGGGAAGCTATTCCAGAATCTTTCACCACAGGGGTTGGCTATTCAGCAAAACCTCAGAGATCTTAATCTGAAGTAATCTTATGGGGATAGCCTGGGCCCAAATTTGCCAATTACACTTGTGCTACAGAAGATAAAACATTTGTGAAATTAGATTATATAATTCACTAGATAATGGAAACTCTTCCTTTCATAAATATTTCATCAGAAAATGAAAATATACAAGTTTATGTTACATTTCAGATAGTAAAGATCTAAAAAGAGCAATAGTTTTGTGCTTGATTTTGCTTTGTTTTAGTTTAGAAAAAAATACTTTTCATGGAAAATCCAATCTCCATGATATATTTTTTAAGTAAAGAAAAAACTGTATGTATGCTGATGCAATTGTTTTCTCATCTAAAGTGTGGCACACATTATATTTGAGAGAGGAAGCTGGAATAAAACAGTACTTTTCAAATAACAGATAAATGAAGGCTTAATGTAAATGTTTTTAAAATATATTATGTATATATGCATACATATATAATAAATAAAAATGTATGTATGTAACAGGTCTGTTGACCTTGGACATAGCACAAAGTATAAACTGAATTGAAGTTGAATTATAATCAACAGACTTGCTAACCCAGGACAAATATTGTTACAACAATTCTCTAACCCAAGGTACTGGGGTATGCAAATACACAAAAGAAGGGTACCAAACCCTGTACTTGGTTTTCTCTATAAGCTTGAATTAGAGTACCATAACCACAAACACTGAAATGGGTTTTGGTTTTGACTGTGTTACTAATTAGTTGAGTGATTCTGGGTAGCAACTTACCATTTTTCTTCAGTTTTTTTCCCATTTTTAACATGAAGTTATTGAACATCAATAACTTCTAAGGTCTTATACAACATCATATAATATATAGCTAACCACCTTGCTCACGTTGGCATTTCCCCTACTGACAATGTTCTCTCCTTATGGACAGTACCAAACCTCAGGAAAAAAAGTCACTATTTCCTAGAGATCATGAAAAAGACATCTGGGCCCAGTTATCTGTTCATGTACATCAAGTTAGGTCAGCCTGTTCTTTACAAATAGCTGTCTGCCCTAGCTTGCCTTCTGTTTTATTACTACATTCACAAGTACCCCTACTTCCTCAATCCCTCAGCTTTATACTTGGGCTCAACAATCAAAGCAATACTATATTCACATTGTTCTTTCTTAAGACTTTGCCATTTGTCTGTTTTCTGACTTTCCACCCCTGTGGCTTCCCGGCCACCATTCCCATGTAAGTGTGTCCTCGTTAGAATGCAATCATCTTGAGGGTGAGGTTTTCGAAAAAAGTAGTTATAACAGTCAAGGTAATTCAATCTCGATATTTCTGACTTTGTCTCGTCTCTGTTCTTTTATACTTTAGGGTCAATTCAATCTGATTCTGATAATTGACATTGCTTGGTCTCACTCTTGGGTGGAGTGACCTTGACTCTGCTGTTATTGTTCAGTCATGTCTGACTCTTTGACCCCACCTGAGGTTTTCTAGATAGAGATACTGGAGTAGTTTGCTATTTCCTTCTCCAGCTCATTTTATAGTTGTGGAAACTGAAACAAAAGAAGTTAAGTGATTTGTCTAGGGTCACAATGCTGGTATCTGAGACCAGATTTGAACTCAGAAAGATGAATCTTCCTGAGTTCAAGCCCAGCCCTCAATGCACTGTCTTCTGACTGTCCTCTGTCAGATGATAAGATGAATAGAAAACTCTACTTAGAGTCAAATGACCTAAATTCAATTCTTAGCTTCCCTGCTTAAAGAGAGCATCCACCCCAGTGAGATAATGGATCCATTAAAGTGACCAAAGAAGATTAAAAGGGAAATGGTTGTAAAAACTTTGGGGAAGTCAGAGTAATAAGGTAATAATGCTCACTGGACTAGGGTTAACTAGGGTTAAGGGATTTGCCATTTTTACTGTCACAATATCTATCACTGACACAACAGCTCTACATTCACAAAGCCATCATTCTAGAGGTTACCATCACCTACATTTTTGCAATAGCCTACAATGAGTCTTCCAGACTCAAGACCGTCTTCAGTCTAAGTCATCCTTTGCATGTTTATTTTCCTAAAATGAATATTTGACCATTAAATTCCCTTTTATATCAATTCCAGAGGATCCTTTGACATTTAAAGTTCTTCACAAAATGTCTAGTCTTTCTGGTTTTCTTATTCATATTTATTCTCCCAAATTCATATTTATTCTCCCAAATGCATGCATGCCTCTGTATGTCTGGAATGTATTCTCTCCCTACCTCTGCTTTTTGAAATCCCTGACTTCCTTAAAATCTAAGTTCAGGCACCTTCTTCTAAATTAAAACCTTTTCTTATTCTACCAACTGCAACTTCCTGCCTCTGTAATCTAGCTTGTAATCATTTTGGAGTTATATATATATATATATATATATATATATATATATATATATACATATATATGCATATATATGTGTATGCCTATGTATGTGCATACACATAAATGTATTTGAATGTATGTGTATATAGATTTAATAAATATATATATATATATATATACACACACGTGTGTATGTATGTGTGTGTGTGTGTGTGTGTGTGTCCCTGATTTAACAGATGAGTACCCAAAGACCCAGAATGGTAAGATGGTTAGGAGAGCTAGTTGTTAGAATACATAAAACCCCAGGTCTGAAGCCAGGAAGATGAGTTCAGATCTGTCCTCAAACACTTGATAACTGTAATCCTGAACAAGTCACTGATCCTCTATTTGCCCGTTTCTTAATCTGAAAATTGGAGACAATAATAACATCTATCTCACAGGGTTGCTGTTGAGGATCAGATCAAACAGTAATTGCAAAATGAATGTCTGCTACATAGTAAGCATTATATAAATATTACCTATTTTGTTATTGATTATTTCTATTAATTATTATTATTATTACTTGCCCAATATAAGTGAGAGAAGTGGTATTTGAACCCAGATTCTCTGAGTTCTCCAATTCTAAATCTAGTATTCTTTTTGTCAGTTTTATGCTCTTCCATATTTTGCTCACTTCGGCTATCAAAAGAGACAAGTGAGCTAAGTGATTTTAAAAATCTCGTCCAATCTGACTATTCGGTGGTTCTCTTCATCTGTAATGAAACAACCTTAGAGAAGAAGGAAGCAGTCCTGGCAAGCAAGCCCTTAGATCAACCTTGGCCCAGTCTCCTTTGGTAATTCTAATAAAAGTTTTGCATTACCCAGATCTACAGGGGAGGTAACTTCTTTCTTTCCTGGCTCTAAGTGCTATTTCCCCCTTCCTTCTTGATGTAGTTTTCTTGCATTCCCTTTCCAATTCCTCATGCTTTTATTTTCACAGTTCTTGAGAAATGACTCACAAAATCTGTGAGGATTATATGGTGTCAATAATCAGCTATTCCTAAAGAGGCAACACAAGTCTAAATTTTATATTGAGGAAGATGACCCTGGACCACAGTTCTTGGAGGCCTTGATTGAACACAGCTACTTCACCCTTCACTAGTATCTTGTGACCCTAGTTAATACTGGTATCCCCAACTCACTCAAGATACTTCTGGATGAATTTAATTATTTTTATTTCATTGTATTCTCATTCTCTGAAAAATATGTGATTTAGGTTAATTTAGGGAAGACTACTGTAAAGCTTGCTTAGAGGGAAAGGACCAGATTGAGAGTCAGAGAACTTGAGTGTGAATCCTGAAAAAGAAGGCTTCAAAAGCTTTCAAAATTGACCAATCATTTGATCTTTTAAAATATATGTATTATTTGTTTCCATCCATTGCACATATATGTTTTTAAATTTAAAAATTTCCTTCCACCCTCCCTTCCCACCCTACCCCTCTCAGTGGCAAACAGTCAGGTTAGCATTGTACGTAGCTATTTTTGATAAACATCTTTTAGTTGTTTTTGGTATGAGGAATTATGATTAATGGAAAGATAAATTTTATAAAGTATTCATCAGATTCTGAAGTGTTGGGGTGTGTGTGTGTGTGTGTGTGTGTGTGTGTGTGTGTGTGTGTGTGTGTGTGTTTCTTCCTGGGCATGAGGGATCACACTGTCCATAGCCAGTCTAATTTTGTTGTCCAAGCTCTCTAGAGCACTGAGAGGAGCACCTTCCATCAAGGTTGTACAATGTACATTGTTCTCATGGTTTTACTCCCTTCACTTAGCATCAGATCCCATAAGTCATTCCATGCTTCTCGATTTCTGACATTTATAGTTTCTTATAGAACAATAAAAACTAGGCATAGACCCACATCTTACACCCTATACCAAAATAAGGTATAGTATTATTCTACCATAACTTGTTTAGCCATTCCCCAATTGATGGGTATCCTCTCAATTTCCAATTTTTTGCTGCTATAAAAGGAGCTATGAATATTTTGGAACATGGAGGACTTTTCCCATTTTTTATTATTTCTTCTGGATATAGTCCTAAAATTGCAATTCCTGTGACAAAAGGAATGAATAGTTCTATTGTTCTTTGGGCATAGTTCCATATTGCTCTCCAGAAAGACTGGATCCATTCATAACTCCATCAGTAATGCATCAATGTACCAATCCTCAATCTCTCCAACATTGATCATTTTCCCTTTTTCTCTTGGCTAATCTGATTGGTGTGAGGTGATAGCTCAGAGTTTTTTTAATTTGCATTTCTCTAATCAAAAATGATATGGGGAATTTTTCATATGATTATATATAGCTTTAATTTCTTCATTTGAAAACTGTTCATATCCTTTGGCCATTTATCAATTGGGTAACTTATAAATTTGATGCAATTCTCTATATATTTTAGGAACGAGACAATTATAAGACTTCCTAGTTGTGAAGATTGTTTCCCAGCTTTCTACTTTCCTTTTAATTTTAGCAGAATTGATTTTATTGGTGCAAAAGCTTTTTAAATTTAATATAATAAAAATATTCATTTTACAGTTTAGAATGTGCCTTAATTCTTGTTTGGTCTTAAATTTAACCCATTTCCACAGATCTGATAGAGTATTTCTTGATCTATTAATTTATTCATGGTGTTGCTCTTTATGTCTAAATCCTGTACCCATTTTGACCTTATTTTGGTATAGGGAGTGAGATGTGGGTCTATGCTTAGTTTTTACCATACTATTTTCCATACTGGAAATTCCCCCAAATTTTTGTCAAATAATGAGTTGTTACCCAGAGGGATTTGGGTTTGTCAAATAATCAATTGCTGCACTCATTTTCTGTGGTTTCTTTTGACCCTACCCTAATCCATCGATCCATTACTCTATTTCTTAACCAGGCAGTTTTGATGACTGCCATTTATAGTACAGTTTTCGATCTGGTAGAGGACACCTTCCTTTACCTTTTTTTTTCATCACTTCCCTTGCTATTCTTGACCTTTTCTTGCTCTAGATGAATTTTGTTACTTTTTTTTTCTAGCTTGGTAAAGTGGTTATTTGGTAGTTTGATTGGTATGGCATTGAATAAGTAATTTAATTTGGGCAGAATTGTCATTTCTATTATATTAGTTCGACCTAACCATGAGCTTTTGACATCTTTCCAATGATTTGAATCTGACTTTATTTGGGTGAGAAGTGCTTATAATTGTGTTCATGCAGTTTCTGGGTTTGTCTTGGGAGGCAGATTCCCAGGTATTTAATGTTGTCTATAGTTATTTTATGGAATTTCTCTTTCTAACTCTTGCTACTGGGCTTTGTTGTTCATATATAGACATGCTGATGAGTATGAGGATTTATTTTACATCCTGCTACTTTGCTGAACAATCATATGATCTTGAGCAAATTACTTAATCTCTTTGGGCCTCGGTTTCTTTATCTATGAGATGGGAATTGGACTAGAATACCTATAATGTCCTTTCCAGGTCTAAAACTAAGATCCTATGATTAAATGGGAGATTTTATTCTAGTTAATTCTAGAATTAGAATATACTGTTTATTGAAGTTCTTTTCATTTTAAAAATCTTGTTCTTTACTCATTTAATTTGAAATGGTCATACTTTTCATTAAAATATATAATTCATCTTGAGAAATTAAAGAAAATCAAACGAGGCAAAAATCACTCTATAAAAACTTCTTAAGTTTGATATAACAAAATACTTTTTTGCATTTACTTATATCAACCCATTAGAATCAGGGTCTCAGAGAGAGTCTAATAACTGTAAACATTTCTTAAAATACTAGGTCCAATTTCTGGAGGAAGATGGCTACCTAACTCATATTTGAAATGAAGTAAAGACTATTAGAACTTAACTATTAACCTTCCAACTTTTCAGATTTGATGGTGTAAGTCTGAGGGATGAACTAATATAACTGAGGTCCCATACAGAGTAAATGAAGAAGGTAAGATTCAAATTCTGGTCCCCTCTCCCCTGTTCCACTGCCTTTTATGTTAGGAACTACTATTTTCCCCAAATATTTGTTTCTTAATTGTTTCTTTGCTCTTTGATCCTCTTTCAGTTTATCTTCTTTGATATTTGAAATGATGTGATCAGATTAGATGCTCTGATTGGTCCTGCTCAGATATTTTTAATTCCCTCCACATTTTTAGGCTATACTGTTTTTGTCCATGATTTTCCATAAATCTATCATAAATGATAAGTGGGATGCACTATAAACTTTCTTCATGTTGTTGGGCTTTTGTTTTGTTTTGTTTTAGGGGGTAATATGTCTAAATCTAATAAAGAGGGATAATCTAATTCACCCCCTTTGTTTTAGCAATGAGAAAACTGAGGCCTCAAGAGGGGCAGTGACTTAAAGAAAACAAAAATAGCAAGCATTACATCCAGAATCAAACTCAGATCCTCTAATCATGAAAACTGTTAACAAAATGATTAACTGTGAGAGGGGTAAAGAAGATTAAGGGAGTGATATTTTTCCCCAAGGTTGAATCTCACAGAGTTAAAAATCCATGCCTTACCACTCCAAATTGGCAACGAATGCATGGAGTGTTTGGCCAGCTGGCTTCTGTACCACAATCTCTTTCCTCTCGCTTTTAAAAGTCAAAAAAGGGCAAGATATCACATGGGTCACCAGGCAAATGGCCAGTTGGCAATTTAATCCTGCCAGGAAGGGACTTAAGTAGGAAGCTAGAAGCAGGTGGGATACAGACTGGTTTTGAAACACCTTGGTCTCTAATTTTATTTCTATTTTTCATTATTTCTAATCCTTAACCACTGATTTTCTTCACAATAGGCCTTTGGCACAATGGTTACCCTTCCATTTATTTTGCTGTAATAGCATTTCCATAGTCATATTTATACATATAAAGCCATGAGGTTAACATTTAATCAATGGACCCTTGGGTTATGGGTTCAACTGGGAAAAACAAAATTGTGATGTATGGTGTATGTCATAGGGATGAATTTCTGCCAGGGAAATGAATAATCAATTTTCTGAGTTTCACTGACACATTCCAATCCTGTGTTTACTGTTCTTCATAGTGCCACATCTATCCCCCTTAGTGATGCTAATAACAGCTCAGAAAACACTAATAACATGGAGATGAGGAGGGGAGCTTTTGTTCCCAAACATGAAGGTCAAACTGCATAGATTAAGATCAAGAAAATCAACTTTATAACCTTGTCTCTCCATGCCTTTCCTATACCCATACCCTCATACATATCTCAATTCAAAGACACTCATCTTCTTGCTGTTCCCAAATAAGACAGTTCATATTTCAACTATGACCATTTTCTCAACCTGCTCCCTATTTCAGGAATACTGTCTCCTGACTTTCCTGACTTGCTTTAACATCTCAGTTAAAATTCAATTTTCTACAAGAAGGTTTTTCAAATGGGAAAGTTAACCTTTTTAATCAGTGTCTTCCCTCTGATGACTATCTCCTATTTATCCTTTTCATAATTTGCTCACACATATTTGTTGACAAGTAGTCTCCCCTACTAGAGTGTGAGGTCCTCAAAGAGGGACTGTCTTTTGCATTTCTTTGTATCACTTGCATTTAAGTTAGTGAGACAATGCCAGGTGCCTAGAAGGCATTTAATAAATACTTATTGACAAACTGAGTATCTTAGTTGAGTTTATATATGGATATGTATGTAAAATGTACGTGTGTATTTGCATACACATGTATATGCATGTGTGTCATATATACACACATTATGTATATATACACTCACATGCATGTGCATTGTAGGTAGTTACTAGGTGTTATAATGGACTCCTCTTCCTGAGTTCAAATGTGACCTCATATACTTACTAGCTTAAAAACCACATAGACAACAAATTACCTGCTGCATATAATAAATTTCTAGAAAGGACACATTTTACTTAAAATGAAACCAGGATACATTTAATTATATTTGGATCCATTTTCCAAATGGTATCACACAGAATCTCAATTTATATTTTGAATTATTTAGATTTCTTTTTTTACACCAGGGCTATTTATTCCAAATATTCCATGTTTAGAGATGACTACATTCAACTAATACACTGCCAAAGATTTTAAAAGCAACAGTAATTTATCCCAATTATCACACTTAGGAACTTCTTACTTTTACAGATTTCTTCTAACTTCTTTGATTTTGTCTATTGATTTTTAAATCAAACTATAAAATGTTCACTCTTAATGTTTCCACTTCAAGTCCAACATCCTCAAATCCTTTCAACTTTCTTAAATGATCTGGGTATCTCATGGTTTAAAGACCCATATTTTTCTGTATCTTCTATATTTTCCTTCAAGATTTTATTTCTCTTTCCAATCTTCCAAACTTCTCACCCAAATTCTCTTTACATTTCAATCATATTCTAGACACAATTCATTCTATTTCATAATATTTTTGTTTTTTCTAGTATTTAACTTAATTTTTTTTGCTTTTTTACTTATTTTTATATTTTGTATTTTTAATATTTTATTTTCCCAATTACACTGAAAAACAATTTTAATATTATTTTTTCCAAATTTTTAGTTCCAAATTCTATTCCTCTTTCCTTCTCCCCACCCACAATTGAGAAGGCAAGCAATTTGACATCGGTTACACAAGTATAATCACACAAAACACATTTATTTCCATGTAAGTCATTCTGTGAAAGAAAACACAGACAAATAAAAACAAGAAAACCACAAAAAAGTAAAGAAAAACAAGTAGGGGATGAACATATTAAGAGGACTCCATGGTTTAATGCTAACAGTATACAAAGGAGGAAAGCTTCTCTTTTTGACAACTATTTCAGACTGGAAAGGGTCAAATAAAAATAGTTAAAAGTGAACTGAAGTCCAAGGCAGATGAGAACAAAACGGCTCTAAAATAGCTCAAGTCACCAGGCTTAGATCAATAATATCCTCATGGAGCTGATGGAACCTGCTTTTGATCATCTTGAAGAAATTGTGAAGGATGTGAGATGTTCCTGGAGACTGGAAAATTTGTGAGAATTTAGAAATGAAAGATGTGATTAGTAGGAATAGCAAGCATTCACTCCAAATGAACCACATTCTATTTGGAAAGTACCAGTAGATTGCCCTGACTGTGTCCCAGTTGCTTTGCTGATAGGTCTGAGAGAAGTTGTCATATAGTACCTACATCGTAGGAAGTCACTTGATAGGATCCTTCATTGTGTTCAGGGAAGATGGAGAAAAGAAATAGATGATATTGTTCTAAAATTGGGTGGATTCAACTGAACAACTATACTCAAGGGCAGCTGATTAGCGACAGATCTGAACCAAGAGGTGAACAGGCTTTAGTATTGTTTTCAGCTATATTGTCTTGTTCTATATTTTTAATAGTAACTTAGATGTTGCCCTGGAAAAATATGACATGTATAAATAGCCAAGAGTTGGGAGGGAGAATTAATATGATAGAATTAGGATTCAGAGAACTTTCAATTGACTGAGATGATGAACAAGATGAAGATAGAAGGATATGTAAAGTCCATTCCTCCCAATAAATCCATATTAAGAAAATACACTCAAGATATACTCCCAACTCTACAGATTTCTTTAGCCATCATTCCCAAAGCCTTCCTACCTTGGAAAACACCCAAGAAACAGCAGCCTCCTCATCCTACCAGATCTCTCAGTCTCTTGCAGTTTTTTCTTGAAAATCCTTGGACCCCTGAGACCCTTCCTATGATTAGGCAACTTTTCCCAGAATGCTAATTTTAAGGAAGAATTCCCCAAACAGTCACAATCACTCCTTCATTTCTCTATGGATTATATTCCTGACTTTCTGCATTTTTTCTAACTTGCCCTTGTAAGTACTTTCTCCTCTTCATCCCTCACATCTCATCCCATCCCCTGTATTCTAGATGACTATCCTTGACTCCATTTTTTAGTTTTAGGGTAATTAATTTGAGAACCACACAAAGGTATTAATGGTTTCTTAAAACTAATGGTACTTAAAACTAATGACACTGAATTGCCATAAACAAATATATAATTTGAAGCTTTGTTTTCCATTGATGGAGATAGAGTGCAAGGATACAGCAATACTTTCAAGCCCAATTTTCCTAGTGAATGATAGACTTTTTGCAAGACAAATAGAGTTACAAATGTTTTCTACAACAGGATAAAGAATACTAAATAATAAATAAATAATACTAAATCATAAATAAATAATACAGGATACAGTCACGTATGAATATGAAGCTATGACCTTGACCTTATTAACATGGGACTCTAATGAATCAAACAAGCCAATCAGGAAGCAAGGACATAGAAAAATGGTTCTAAAGGTACTTTTATCATGATGCGTTTTCTGTAAAGTTATTTTACCTGAATTGCTCAGAGATTGACAGAACTCTGACATCTGAAGAACAATTTTGAATTCATTATTTACTTCATTTTTTCAAAGGGTCAGAGCTCCCTATCTAACCCAGATTGGAAGTAATAGTCCTGGTTTCAATAATGCTCACCAGAGGAGCATTGATTGCTCTTTTTCCAACCTGGGCTACTTTATTCCTTCCTAGGTAACCTGGTGAGTCCCAGTTTTCCAGTTCCCAATATATTATAGTTGAAGTTAGTGCAGACATTTGATTGGATTACCTTTAGTGCAGCACAGTACACCTCAGGTCAAGAGGTCTGCTCGCCTCAGCCTCCCACAAAAAGAGGGATTATAGGTATGTGCCATGAAGCCCAACTCATTTCATTTTTAATCCATTCTGCTTTATAGCTGCTGAGACCACACTTAACTTACAAGTGAGCAGGCAGGTAAAAACTACACTACATAGATACAAATGTAAGTTTTGGAATGACCATACTCTACTGAAAGGCTGGCAAGAATCCAAATAACTGTTCAATGGTATGGTATAAATGTTCCTGTACAAAGTCACTTTTCTGCCTAATTCTCTTCTATTGAGATAGCTGAGATATAATAGAAAGGGCATTAAATTTCAGGTCAGGAGACATGGGTTCAAATCCTAACTTTACAACTTAATACTAATTCAACCTAGACTAAGTATCTGAACCTTAGTCTTTGAGTTTCAGTCTCCAAATTCATTAAATGGGGATAATGATATTTGTACTACTTCACAAAAAATTTAGGAGACTTAAAAGATGTGATACATATCAAGAGCTATAAATAAATTTTAAAGTGATTTATAAATAACAGCTATTGGGACAACTAGGTGGTACCAGTTCTCCAGTCAAGCTCCACCCAAATTCTGGATGTGTGACTTTGGGCAAATCATTTAATACCAATTACCTTTCCAAAATAAATAAATTATAGCTATTATTATTATTATTATTATTATTATTATCATCCCTTTACTGGCAATCATTATTCTAAACTAGAAAATTTAGAATGATCTTTAATTTTTCCTTTTTTCTGGCCTACCTCTAACCTCTCACCAAGTTTAATATTTTTCTTTCTTCTTTATTTTTCTTTTTTGTTTCAAACCTATCTTTATCTCCTTCTTAGCAGCTGGGTGGAAGGAATGGAATACAGTGCATAGAGCACCAGATTTGGAGTCCAAAAGATTTGAGTTCAAATTTAGCCTTAGACACTTACCAGCTGTGTGAATAGAGGTGACTTAATCCATATTCGACTCAGCTCTTCATCTGTAAAATGGAGGCACACTGGAGATAGAAAGGACAAACCACTCCAGTATCTTTGCCAGAAAAAATCCCATAGATAAGTAGTCAGATATGACTGAAAAGATAAACAACAATAGTGCAAAGATTATTTTATATTTGACATCAGAAATCTATTTAAGTCTTTGTTCATTTTTATTGCTAACTGTGTGACAATGGATAAATCCTTTAACCTCTCTAAGCCTTAATTTTCCATCTGTAAAATGAAGATGATAAGATTTGAAAGATCAATAACTTTTAAGAAAGTATTTTGGGATATAGTTTATAAATGTACTGTTGTTCTTGTTCCCACCACCCTAGTCTTCAGAGATTTATACATATAAGACAATTATCAAAGAACATTAGAACAAAATGAGTCACTGAACTTTTCCTGAGAAAAGTAACTTGGCTACATATCCACCTTGGCTAGAAATCACAGGCTGATAGCTCTAGGCGTCTAGTCATTTCTGAAAGCTTAATGCTCCTGGGCAGTCAACTAAAGTAACTCCTCCAAGGTCTTGGAGTGTCTTCTATTACTTCTAGAGAGGGGAAAAATCTAGCATGGTAGACTGAGAAAAATAAATAGGACCTTTCCACAGTTGTTCAATCAATCACAGATCTCTAAACTTCAGCTTCCTCATTTGTAAAATAGGGATAATGAGACTGACTCTAGAACCCCAAACTCTCCTCCTGAAACTGTGATGAAGCCATATACATCTCACAGAACATTATAGAGGAAAAAAAGGCCTTAGAGATCATCTAATTTGACTTCATTCATTTTTACAGCTAAGAAAACCAAGACTCAGAAGACTTCTTAAGCTATGACTAAGGTTCAAGTACATTCAACTAGATCATA